>NC_089844.1:189894908-190223033 GCF_035609145.1 Eleutherodactylus coqui | reverse complement strand
AGATTGGTCGGCGATCCGCAGGCAAGTGTACCCAGCTTGCTATAACACATAGAGGGGAGGTAGATTCTTCTCAGTATAAAAAAAAAAGGGGAGGTAGATTCTCCTCAGTATATACACATAGAGGTGAAGTAGATTTTCCTCAGTATATACACAGGGAGAGGATGTAGATTTCCCTCAGTATATACACAGGGAGGGGAGGTAGATTCTCCTCAGTATATACACACAGATGTTTGGTAGATTCTCCTCAGTATATACACAGAGAGGTGAGGTAGATGCTCCTCAGTATATACACACAGACGGGAGGTAGATTCTCCTCAGTATATAAACATAGGGGGGAGGTAGATTCTCTTCAGTATATACACATAGAGGGTAGGTAGATTCTCCCCACTATATAAACATAGAGGGGAGGTAGATTCTCTTCACTATATAAACATAGAGGGGAGGTAGATTCTCCTCACTACATAAACATAAGGAGGGGAGGTAGATTCTCCTCAGTATATACACATGGAGGAGAGGTAGATTCTCCTCAATATATACACATAGAGGTGAGGTAGATTCTCTTCAGTATACACACAGGAAGGTGGGGTAAATTCTCCTCAGTATACGCCCATAGAGGTGAGGTAGATTTTCCTTAGTATATACACACAGATGTCTGGTACATTCTCCTTAGTATATACACAGAGAGGGGAGTTAGATTCTGCTCAGTATATACACAGAGAGGGGAGGTAGATTATCCTCCGTATATACACAGAGAGGGAGGTAGATTCTCCTCCGTATATACACAGAGAGGGGAGGTAGATTCTCCTCCGTATATACACAGAAAGGGGAGTTAGATTCTCCTCAGTATATAGACCTAGACGGGTGCTAGATTCTCCTCAGTATATAAACCTAGAGGGGAGCTAGATTCTCCTCAGTATAAAACCTAGAGGGGAGCAAGATTCTCCTCAGTATATAAACCTAGAGGGGAGGTAGATTCTCCTCAGTATATACACACAGGGAAGGAAGGTAGATTCTCCTCAGTACATGCACAGAGAGGGGAGGTAGATTCTCCTCACTATATCCGCCGAGAGGGGAGGAAGATTCTCCTCACTATATACGCCGAGAGGGGAGGAAGATTCTCCTCACTATATACGCCGAGAGGGGAGGAATATTCTCCTCACTATATACGCCGAGAGGGGAGGAAGATTCTCCTTACCATATACACAGATAGGGGAGGAAGATTCTCCTCACTATATACACAGAGAGGGGAGGTAGATTTTCCTCACTATATACACAGAGAGGGGAGGTAGATTCTCCTCAGTATATACACAGAGAGGGGAGGAAGATTCTCCTCACTATATACACAGAGAGGGGAGGAAGATTCTCCTCACTATATACACAGAGAGGGGAGGAAGATTCTCCTCACTATATACATAGAGAGGGGAGGATGATTCTCCTCACTATATACACAGAGAGGGGAGGAAGATTCTCCTCACTACATACGCCGAGAGGGGAGGAAGATTCTTCTCACTATATACGCCGAGAGGGGAGGAAGATTCTTCTCACTATATACGCCGAGAGGGGAGGAAGATTCTCCTCACTATATACGCCGAGAGGGGAGGAAGATTCTTCTCACTATATACGCCGAGAGGGGAGGTAGATTCTCCTCACTATGTACGTCGAGAGGGGAGGAAGATTCTCCTCACTATGCGCGCCGAGAGGGGAGAAAGATTCTCCTCACTATGCGCGCCGAGAGGGGAGGAAGATTCTCCTCACTATGCGCGCCGAGAGGGGAGGAAGATTCTCCTCACTATGCGCGCCGAGAGGGGAGGAAGATTCTCCTCACTATGCGCGCCGAGAGGGGAGGAAAATTCTCCTCACTGTGCGCGCCGAGAGGGGAGGTCGATTCTCCTCACTATGCGCGCCGAGAGGGGAGGTCGATTCTCCTCACTATGCGCACAGAGACGGGAGGTCGATTCTCCTCACTATGCATATATTGAGGAGAATCTACCTCCCCTCTCTGTGCATAGAGAGGGGAGGTCGATTCTACTCAGTACATGCACAGAAAGGGGAGGTAGATTCTACTCAGTACATGCACAGAGAGGGGAGCTACATTCTTCTCAGTACATGCACTGAAAGGGAAGCCAGATTCTTCTCAGTACATACACTGAAAGGGGAGCCAGATTCTCCTCAGTACATACACAGAGAGGGGAGCTAGATTCTTCTCAGTACATGCACAGAGAGGGGAGCTAGATTCTCCTCACTATATACACTGTAGAGGTGCACAACACAGAAGGGCTTGTAGAGGGCTGTAGACAGGACCCCTGCTGCTAGGGTAACACCAAGTGGTGGAGAAGGAACCAGATAAAAGCTAGTTCCTGCCAAAAGCAAGAGAGAGGACCAGTGCAGCAGAGTTAGGTGCTGCAGCCTGGTGGCCTAGCAGAGGCCAGAGTCCAACAGGGGCGACAACCCTGGACATACACCCAAGTGGGGTGGATATGGACAGTGTATATTGATGCTGGATGATATTGCTGTGTTTTGTGATGGCGGTGATGACAAATAAAGGCTGTCAGGAACCAGAGAAAGAAATCCACATCTCCTGAGCAGTTTCCACACATGTGGTGTGCCATTTCCATGTGCAAGATTGGTCGGCGATCCGCAGGCAAGTGTACCCAGCTTGCTATAACACATAGAGGGGAGGTAGATTCTTCTCAGTATAAAAAAAAAAGGGGAGGTAGATTCTCCTCAGTATATACACATAGAGGTGAAGTAGATTTTCCTCAGTATATACACAGGGAGAGGATGTAGATTTCCCTCAGTATATACACAGGGAGGGGAGGTAGATTCTCCTCAGTATATACACACAGATGTTTGGTAGATTCTCCTCAGTATATACACAGAGAGGTGAGGTAGATGCTCCTCAGTATATACACACAGACGGGAGGTAGATTCTCCTCAGTATATAAACATAGGGGGGAGGTAGATTCTCTTCAGTATATACACATAGAGGGTAGGTAGATTCTCCCCACTATATAAACATAGAGGGGAGGTAGATTCTCTTCACTATATAAACATAGAGGGGAGGTAGATTCTCCTCACTACATAAACATAAGAAGGGGAGGTAGATTCTCCTCAGCATATACACAGAGGGAGGGGAGGTAGATTCTCCTCAGTATATACACATGGAGGAGAGGTAGATTCTCCTCAATATATACACATAGAGGTGAGGTAGATTCTCTTCAGTATACACACAGGAAGGTGGGGTAAATTCTCCTCAGTATACGCCCATAGAGGTGAGGTAGATTTTCCTTAGTATATACACACAGATGTCTGGTACATTCTCCTTAGTATATACACAGAGAGGGGAGTTAGATTCTGCTCAGTATATACACAGAGAGGGGAGGTAGATTATCCTCCGTATATACACAGAGAGGGAGGTAGATTCTCCTCCGTATATACACAGAGAGGGGCGGTAGATTCTCCTCCGTATATACACAGAGAGGGAGGTAGATTCTCCTCCGTATATACACAGAGAGGGGAGGTAGATTCCCCTCCGTATATACACAGAGAGGGGAGGTAGATTCTCCTCCATATATACAGAGATGTGTAGTAGATTCTCCTCAGTATATATACACAGAGAGGGGAGGTTGATTCTCCTCAGTACATATACACAGAGAGGGGAGGTTGATTCTCCTCAGTACATATACACAGAGAGGGGAGGTTGATTCTCCTCAGTACATATACACAGAGAGGGATGTAGATTCTCCTCAGTACATATACACAGAGAGGGAGGTAGATTCTCCTCCGTATATACACAGAGAGGGGAGGTAGATTCTCTTCCGTATATACACAGAGAGGGGAGGTAGATTCTCTTCCGTATATACACAGAGACGGGAGGTAGATTCTCTTCCATATATACACAGAGAGGGGAGGTAGATTCTCCTCCGTATATACACAGAGAGGGGAGGTAGATTCTCCTCCGTAAATACACAGAGAGGGGGAGGTAGATTCTCCTCCGTAAATACACAGAGAGGGGGAGGTAGATTCTCCTCCGTATATACACAGAGAGGGGAGGTAGATTCCCCTCCGTATATACACAGAGAGGGGAGGTAGATTCTCCTCCATATATACAGAGATGTGTAGTAGATTCTCCTCAGTATATATACACAGAGAGGGGAGGTTGATTCTCCTCAGTACATATACACAGAGAGGGGAGGTTGATTCTCCTCAGTACATATACACAGAGAGGGGAGGTTGATTCTCCTCAGTACATATACACAGAGAGGGATGTAGATTCTCCTCAGTACATATACACAGAGAGGGAGGTAGATTCTCCTCCGTATATACACAGAGAGGGGAGGTAGATTCTCTTCCGTATATACACAGAGAGGGGAGGTAGATTCTCTTCCGTATATACACAGAGACGGGAGGTAGATTCTCTTCCATATATACACAGAGAGGGGAGGTAGATTCTCCTCCGTATATACACAGAGAGGGGAGGTAGATTCTCCTCCGTAAATACACAGAGAGGGGGAGGTAGATTCTCCTCCGTAAATACACAGAGAGGGGGAGGTAGATTCTCCTCCGTATATACACAGAGAGGGGAGGTAGATTCCCCTCCGTATATACACAGAGAGGGGAGGTAGATTCTCCTCCATATATACAGAGATGTGTAGTAGATTCTCCTCAGTATATATACACAGAGAGGGGAGGTTGATTCTCCTCAGTACATATACACAGAGAGGGGAGGTTGATTCTCCTCAGTACATATACACAGAGAGGGGAGGTTGATTCTCCTCAGTACATATACACAGAGAGGGATGTAGATTCTCCTCAGTACATATACACAGAGAGGGAGGTAGATTCTCCTCCGTATATACACAGAGAGGGGAGGTAGATTCTCTTCCGTATATACACAGAGAGGGGAGGTAGATTCTCTTCCGTATATACACAGAGACGGGAGGTAGATTCTCTTCCATATATACACAGAGAGGGGAGGTAGATTCTCCTCCGTATATACACAGAGAGGGGAGGTAGATTCTCCTCCGTAAATACACAGAGAGGGGGAGGTAGATTCTCCTCCGTAAATACACAGAGAGGGGGAGGTAGATTCTCCTCCGTATATACACAGAGAGGGGAGGTAGATTTTCCTCCGTATATACACAGAGATGGGAGATAGATTCTCCTCTGTATATACACAGAGAGGGGAGGTAGATTCTCCTCCGTATATACACAGAGAGGGGAGGTAGATTCTCCTCAGTATATACACAGAGAGGGGAGGTAGATTCTCCTCAGTATATACACAGAGAGGGGAGGTAGATTCTCCTCAGTATATACACAGAGAGGGGAGGTAGATTCTCCTCCGTATGTACACAGAGCGGGGAGGTAGATTCTCTTCCGAAAATACACAGAGAGGGGAGGTAGATTCTCTTCCGTATATACACAGAGAGGGGAGGTAGATTCTCTTCCGTATATACACAGAGAGGGGAGGTAGATTCTCTTCCGTATATACACAGAGAGGGGAGGTAGATTCTCTTCCGTATATACACAGAGAGGGGAGGTAGATTCTCTTCCGTATATACACAGATAGGGGGAGGTAGATTCTCCTCCGTATATGCACAGAGAGGGGAGGTTGATTCTCCTCCGTATATATACACAGATGTGTGGTAGATTCTCCTCAATATATATACACAGAGAGGGGAGGTTGATTCTCCTCAGTACATATACACAGAGAGGGGAGGTAGATTCTCCTCACTATATGCACACAGAGGGGAGGTAGATTCTCCTCACTATATGCACAGAGAGGGGAGGTAGATTCTGCTCAGTACATGCACAGAGAGGGGAGCTAGATTCTCCTCACTTTATACACTGTAGAGGTGCACAACACAGAAGGACTTGTAGAGGGCTGCAGACAGGACCTCTGTTGCTAGGGTAACACCAAGGGGTGGAGAAGGAACCAGATAAAAGCCAGTTCCTGCAAAAGCAAGAGAGAGGACCAGTGTAGCATAGTTAGGTGCTGCAGCCTGGTGGCCTAGCAGAGGCCAGAATCCGACAGGGGCAACAACCGTGGACCCACAGCCAAGTGGGGTGCATATGGATGGTGTATATTGACAATGGCTGATATTGCTGTGTTTTGTGATTGCGGTGATGACAAATAAAGGCTGTTAGGAGCAAGATAAAGAAATCCACATCTCCTGAGCAGTTTCTACACGTGTGGTGTGCCGTTTTCATGTGCAAGAGGCCGGCGATCCGCAGGCAAGTGTACCCAGCTTGCTACAACACATAGAGGGGAGGTAGATTCTCCTCAGTATATACACATAGAGGGGAGCTAGATTCTCCTCAGTATATACACATAGAGGTGACGTAGATTTTCCTTAGTATATACACAGGGAGGGGAGGTATGTTCTCCTCAGTATATATACACAGATGTGTGGTAGATTCCCCTCAGTATATACACAGAGAGGTGAGGTAGAGTCTCCTCAGTATATACACACAGAGGGGAGGTAGAGTTTCCTCAGTATATACACACAGAGGGGAGGTAGATTCTCCACAGTATATAAACCTAGAGGGGAGGTAGATTCTCCTCAGTATATAAACCTAGAGGGGAGGTAGATTCTCCTCAGTATATAAAACAAGAGGGGAGCTAGATTCTTCTCAGTATATAAACCTAGAGGGGAGTTAGATTCTCCTCAGTATATAGACCTAGACGGGTGCTAGATTCTCCTCAGTATATAAACCTAGAGGGGAGCTAGATTCTCCTCAGTATAAAACCTAGAGGGGAGGTAGATTCTCCTCAGTATATAAACCTAGAGGGGAGGTAGATTCTCCTCAGTATATAAAACAAGAGGGGAGCTAGATTCTTCTCAGTATATAAACCTAGAGGGGAGTTAGATTCTCCTCAGTATATAGACCTAGACGGGTGCTAGATTCTCCTCAGTATATAAACCTAGAGGGGAGCTAGATTCTCCTCAGTATAAAACCTAGAGGGGAGCAAGATTCTCCTCAGTATATAAACCTAGAGGGGAGGTAGATTCTCCTCAGTATATACACACAGGGAAGGAAGGTAGATTCTCCTCAGTACATGCACAGAGAGGGGAGGTAGATTCTCCTCACTATATACGCCGAGAGGGGAGGAAGATTCTCCTCACTATATACGCCGAGAGGGGAGGAAGATTCTCCTCACTATATACGCCAAGAGGGGAGGAATATTCTCCTCACTATATACGCCGAGAGGGGAGGAAGATTCTCCTTACCATATACACAGATAGGGGAGGAAGATTCTCCTCACTATATACACAGAGAGGGGAGGTAGATTTTCCTCACTATATACACAGAGAGGGGAGGTAGATTCTCCTCAGTATATACACAGAGAGGGGAGGAAGATTCTCCTCACTATATACACAGAGAGGGGAGGAAGATTCTCCTCACTATATACACAGAGAGGGGAGGAAGATTCTCCTCACTATATACATAGAGAGGGGAGGATGATTCTCCTCACTATATACACAGAGAGGGGAGGAAGATTCTCCTCACTACATACGCCGAGAGGGGAGGAAGATTCTTCTCACTATATACGCCGAGAGGGGAGGAAGATTCTTCTCACTATATACGCCGAGAGGGGAGGAAGATTCTCCTCACTATATACGCCGAGAGGGGAGGAAGATTCTTCTCACTATATACGCCGAGAGGGGAGGAAGATTCTTCTCACTATATACGCCGAGAGGGGAGGAAGATTCTTCTCACTATATACGCCGAGAGGGGAGGAAGATTCTCCTCACTATATACGCCGAGAGTGGAGGAAGATTCTCCTCACTATACACGCCGAGAGGGGAGGAAGATTCTCCTCACTATACACGCCGAGAGGGGAGGAAGATTCTCCTCACTATATACGCCGAGAGGGGAGGAAGATTCTCCTCACTATATACGCCGAGAGGGGAGGTAGATTCTCCTCACTATGTACGCCGAGAGGGGAGGAAGATTCTCCTCACTATGCGCGCCGAGAGGGGAGAAAGATTCTCATCACTATGCGCGCCGAGAGGGGAGGAAGATTCTCCTCACTATGCGCGCCGAGAGGGGAGGAAGATTCTCCTCACTATGCGCGCCGAGAGGGGAGGAAGATTCTCCTCACTATGCGCGCCGAGAGGGGAGGAAAATTCTCCTCACTGTGCGCGCCGAGAGGGGAGGTCGATTCTCCTCACTATGCGCGCCGAGAGGGGAGGTCGATTCTCCTCACTATGCGCACAGAGACGGGAGGTCGATTCTCCTCACTATGCATATATTGAGGAGAATCTACCTCCCCTCTCTGTGCATAGAGAGGGGAGGTCGATTCTACTCAGTACATGCACAGAAAGGGGAGGTAGATTCTACTCAGTACATGCACAGAGAGGGGAGCTAGATTCTTCTCAGTACATGCACTGAAAGGGAAGCCAGATTCTTCTCAGTACATACACTGAAAGGGGAGCCAGATTCTCCTCAGTACATACACAGAGAGGGGAGCTAGATTCTTCTCAGTACATGCACAGAGAGGGGAGCTAGATTCTCCTCACTATATACACTGTAGAGGTGCACAACACAGAAGGGCTTGTAGAGGGCTGTAGACAGGACCCCTGCTGCTAGGGTAACACCAAGTGGTGGAGAAGGAACCAGATAAAAGCTAGTTCCTGCCAAAAGCAAGAGAGAGGACCAGTGCAGCAGAGTTAGGTGCTGCAGCCTGGTGGCCTAGCAGAGGCCAGAGTCCAACAGGGGCGACAACCCTGGACATACACCCAAGTGGGGTGGATATGGACGGTGTATATTGATGCTGGATGATATTGCTGTGTTTTGTGATGGCGGTGATGACAAATAAAGGCTGTCAGGAACCAGAGAAAGAAATCCACATCTCCTGAGCAGTTTCCACACATGTGGTGTGCCATTTCCATGTGCAAGATTGGTCGGCGATCCGCAGGCAAGTGTACCCAGCTTGCTATAACACATAGAGGGGAGGTAGATTCTTCTCAGTATAAAAAAAAAAGGGGAGGTAGATTCTCCTCAGTATATACACATAGAGGTGAAGTAGATTTTCCTCAGTATATACACAGGGAGAGGATGTAGATTTCCCTCAGTATATACACAGGGAGGGGAGGTAGATTCTCCTCAGTATATACACACAGATGTTTGGTAGATTCTCCTCAGTATATACACAGAGAGGTGAGGTAGATGCTCCTCAGTATATACACACAGACGGGAGGTAGATTCTCCTCAGTATATAAACATAGGGGGGAGGTAGATTCTCTTCAGTATATACACATAGAGGGTAGGTAGATTCTCCCCACTATATAAACATAGAGGGGAGGTAGATTCTCTTCACTATATAAACATAGAGGGGAGGTAGATTCTCCTCACTACATAAACATAAGGAGGGGAGGTAGATTCTCCTCAGTATATACACATGGAGGAGAGGTAGATTCTCCTCAATATATACACATAGAGGTGAGGTAGATTCTCTTCAGTATACACACAGGAAGGTGGGGTAAATTCTCCTCAGTATACGCCCATAGAGGTGAGGTAGATTTTCCTTAGTATATACACACAGATGTCTGGTACATTCTCCTTAGTATATACACAGAGAGGGGAGTTAGATTCTGCTCAGTATATACACAGAGAGGGGAGGTAGATTATCCTCCGTATATACACAGAGAGGGAGGTAGATTCTCCTCCGTATATACACAGAGAGGGGAGGTAGATTCTCCTCCGTATATACACAGAAAGGGGAGTTAGATTCTCCTCAGTATATAGACCTAGACGGGTGCTAGATTCTCCTCAGTATATAAACCTAGAGGGGAGCTAGATTCTCCTCAGTATAAAACCTAGAGGGGAGCAAGATTCTCCTCAGTATATAAACCTAGAGGGGAGGTAGATTCTCCTCAGTATATACACACAGGGAAGGAAGGTAGATTCTCCTCAGTACATGCACAGAGAGGGGAGGTAGATTCTCCTCACTATATCCGCCGAGAGGGGAGGAAGATTCTCCTCACTATATACGCCGAGAGGGGAGGAAGATTCTCCTCACTATATACGCCGAGAGGGGAGGAATATTCTCCTCACTATATACGCCGAGAGGGGAGGAAGATTCTCCTTACCATATACACAGATAGGGGAGGAAGATTCTCCTCACTATATACACAGAGAGGGGAGGTAGATTTTCCTCACTATATACACAGAGAGGGGAGGTAGATTCTCCTCAGTATATACACAGAGAGGGGAGGAAGATTCTCCTCACTATATACACAGAGAGGGGAGGAAGATTCTCCTCACTATATACACAGAGAGGGGAGGAAGATTCTCCTCACTATATACATAGAGAGGGGAGGATGATTCTCCTCACTATATACACAGAGAGGGGAGGAAGATTCTCCTCACTACATACGCCGAGAGGGGAGGAAGATTCTTCTCACTATATACGCCGAGAGGGGAGGAAGATTCTTCTCACTATATACGCCGAGAGGGGAGGAAGATTCTCCTCACTATATACGCCGAGAGGGGAGGAAGATTCTTCTCACTATATACGCCGAGAGGGGAGGTAGATTCTCCTCACTATGTACGTCGAGAGGGGAGGAAGATTCTCCTCACTATGCGCGCCGAGAGGGGAGAAAGATTCTCCTCACTATGCGCGCCGAGAGGGGAGGAAGATTCTCCTCACTATGCGCGCCGAGAGGGGAGGAAGATTCTCCTCACTATGCGCGCCGAGAGGGGAGGAAGATTCTCCTCACTATGCGCGCCGAGAGGGGAGGAAAATTCTTCTCACTGTGCGCGCCGAGAGGGGAGGTCGATTCTCCTCACTATGCGCGCCGAGAGGGGAGGTCGATTCTCCTCACTATGCGCACAGAGACGGGAGGTCGATTCTCCTCACTATGCATATATTGAGGAGAATCTACCTCCCCTCTCTGTGCATAGAGAGGGGAGGTCGATTCTACTCAGTACATGCACAGAAAGGGGAGGTAGATTCTACTCAGTACATGCACAGAGAGGGGAGCTACATTCTTCTCAGTACATGCACTGAAAGGGAAGCCAGATTCTTCTCAGTACATACACTGAAAGGGGAGCCAGATTCTCCTCAGTACATACACAGAGAGGGGAGCTAGATTCTTCTCAGTACATGCACAGAGAGGGGAGCTAGATTCTCCTCACTATATACACTGTAGAGGTGCACAACACAGAAGGGCTTGTAGAGGGCTGTAGACAGGACCCCTGCTGCTAGGGTAACACCAAGTGGTGGAGAAGGAACCAGATAAAAGCTAGTTCCTGCCAAAAGCAAGAGAGAGGACCAGTGCAGCAGAGTTAGGTGCTGCAGCCTGGTGGCCTAGCAGAGGCCAGAGTCCAACAGGGGCGACAACCCTGGACATACACCCAAGTGGGGTGGATATGGACAGTGTATATTGATGCTGGATGATATTGCTGTGTTTTGTGATGGCGGTGATGACAAATAAAGGCTGTCAGGAACCAGAGAAAGAAATCCACATCTCCTGAGCAGTTTCCACACATGTGGTGTGCCATTTCCATGTGCAAGATTGGTCGGCGATCCGCAGGCAAGTGTACCCAGCTTGCTATAACACATAGAGGGGAGGTAGATTCTTCTCAGTATAAAAAAAAAAGGGGAGGTAGATTCTCCTCAGTATATACACATAGAGGTGAAGTAGATTTTCCTCAGTATATACACAGGGAGAGGATGTAGATTTCCCTCAGTATATACACAGGGAGGGGAGGTAGATTCTCCTCAGTATATACACACAGATGTTTGGTAGATTCTCCTCAGTATATACACAGAGAGGTGAGGTAGATGCTCCTCAGTATATACACACAGACGGGAGGTAGATTCTCCTCAGTATATAAACATAGGGGGGAGGTAGATTCTCTTCAGTATATACACATAGAGGGTAGGTAGATTCTCCCCACTATATAAACATAGAGGGGAGGTAGATTCTCTTCACTATATAAACATAGAGGGGAGGTAGATTCTCCTCACTACATAAACATAAGAAGGGGAGGTAGATTCTCCTCAGCATATACACAGAGGGAGGGGAGGTAGATTCTCCTCAGTATATACACATGGAGGAGAGGTAGATTCTCCTCAATATATACACATAGAGGTGAGGTAGATTCTCTTCAGTATACACACAGGAAGGTGGGGTAAATTCTCCTCAGTATACGCCCATAGAGGTGAGGTAGATTTTCCTTAGTATATACACACAGATGTCTGGTACATTCTCCTTAGTATATACACAGAGAGGGGAGTTAGATTCTGCTCAGTATATACACAGAGAGGGGAGGTAGATTATCCTCCGTATATACACAGAGAGGGAGGTAGATTCTCCTCCGTATATACACAGAGAGGGGCGGTAGATTCTCCTCCGTATATACACAGAGAGGGAGGTAGATTCTCCTCCGTATATACACAGAGAGGGGAGGTAGATTCCCCTCCGTATATACACAGAGAGGGGAGGTAGATTCTCCTCCATATATACAGAGATGTGTAGTAGATTCTCCTCAGTATATATACACAGAGAGGGGAGGTTGATTCTCCTCAGTACATATACACAGAGAGGGGAGGTTGATTCTCCTCAGTACATATACACAGAGAGGGGAGGTTGATTCTCCTCAGTACATATACACAGAGAGGGATGTAGATTCTCCTCAGTACATATACACAGAGAGGGAGGTAGATTCTCCTCCGTATATACACAGAGAGGGGAGGTAGATTCTCTTCCGTATATACACAGAGAGGGGAGGTAGATTCTCTTCCGTATATACACAGAGACGGGAGGTAGATTCTCTTCCATATATACACAGAGAGGGGAGGTAGATTCTCCTCCGTATATACACAGAGAGGGGAGGTAGATTCTCCTCCGTAAATACACAGAGAGGGGGAGGTAGATTCTCCTCCGTAAATACACAGAGAGGGGGAGGTAGATTCTCCTCCGTATATACACAGAGAGGGGAGGTAGATTCCCCTCCGTATATACACAGAGAGGGGAGGTAGATTCTCCTCCATATATACAGAGATGTGTAGTAGATTCTCCTCAGTATATATACACAGAGAGGGGAGGTTGATTCTCCTCAGTACATATACACAGAGAGGGGAGGTTGATTCTCCTCAGTACATATACACAGAGAGGGGAGGTTGATTCTCCTCAGTACATATACACAGAGAGGGATGTAGATTCTCCTCAGTACATATACACAGAGAGGGAGGTAGATTCTCCTCCGTATATACACAGAGAGGGGAGGTAGATTCTCTTCCGTATATACACAGAGAGGGGAGGTAGATTCTCTTCCGTATATACACAGAGACGGGAGGTAGATTCTCTTCCATATATACACAGAGAGGGGAGGTAGATTCTCCTCCGTATATACACAGAGAGGGGAGGTAGATTCTCCTCCGTAAATACACAGAGAGGGGGAGGTAGATTCTCCTCCGTAAATACACAGAGAGGGGGAGGTAGATTCTCCTCCGTATATACACAGAGAGGGGAGGTAGATTCCCCTCCGTATATACACAGAGAGGGGAGGTAGATTCTCCTCCATATATACAGAGATGTGTAGTAGATTCTCCTCAGTATATATACACAGAGAGGGGAGGTTGATTCTCCTCAGTACATATACACAGAGAGGGGAGGTTGATTCTCCTCAGTACATATACACAGAGAGGGGAGGTTGATTCTCCTCAGTACATATACACAGAGAGGGATGTAGATTCTCCTCAGTACATATACACAGAGAGGGAGGTAGATTCTCCTCCGTATATACACAGAGAGGGGAGGTAGATTCTCTTCCGTATATACACAGAGAGGGGAGGTAGATTCTCTTCCGTATATACACAGAGACGGGAGGTAGATTCTCTTCCATATATACACAGAGAGGGGAGGTAGATTCTCCTCCGTATATACACAGAGAGGGGAGGTAGATTCTCCTCCGTAAATACACAGAGAGGGGGAGGTAGATTCTCCTCCGTAAATACACAGAGAGGGGGAGGTAGATTCTCCTCCGTATATACACAGAGAGGGGAGGTAGATTTTCCTCCGTATATACACAGAGATGGGAGATAGATTCTCCTCTGTATATACACAGAGAGGGGAGGTAGATTCTCCTCCGTATATACACAGAGAGGGGAGGTAGATTCTCCTCAGTATATACACAGAGAGGGGAGGTAGATTCTCCTCAGTATATACACAGAGAGGGGAGGTAGATTCTCCTCAGTATATACACAGAGAGGGGAGGTAGATTCTCCTCCGTATGTACACAGAGCGGGGAGGTAGATTCTCTTCCGAAAATACACAGAGAGGGGAGGTAGATTCTCTTCCGTATATACACAGAGAGGGGAGGTAGATTCTCTTCCGTATATACACAGAGAGGGGAGGTAGATTCTCTTCCGTATATACACAGAGAGGGGAGGTAGATTCTCTTCCGTATATACACAGAGAGGGGAGGTAGATTCTCTTCCGTATATACACAGATAGGGGGAGGTAGATTCTCCTCCGTATATGCACAGAGAGGGGAGGTTGATTCTCCTCCGTATATATACACAGATGTGTGGTAGATTCTCCTCAATATATATACACAGAGAGGGGAGGTTGATTCTCCTCAGTACATATACACAGAGAGGGGAGGTAGATTCTCCTCACTATATGCACACAGAGGGGAGGTAGATTCTCCTCACTATATGCACAGAGAGGGGAGGTAGATTCTGCTCAGTACATGCACAGAGAGGGGAGCTAGATTCTCCTCACTTTATACACTGTAGAGGTGCACAACACAGAAGGACTTGTAGAGGGCTGCAGACAGGACCTCTGTTGCTAGGGTAACACCAAGGGGTGGAGAAGGAACCAGATAAAAGCCAGTTCCTGCAAAAGCAAGAGAGAGGACCAGTGTAGCATAGTTAGGTGCTGCAGCCTGGTGGCCTAGCAGAGGCCAGAATCCGACAGGGGCAACAACCGTGGACCCACAGCCAAGTGGGGTGCATATGGATGGTGTATATTGACAATGGCTGATATTGCTGTGTTTTGTGATTGCGGTGATGACAAATAAAGGCTGTTAGGAGCAAGATAAAGAAATCCACATCTCCTGAGCAGTTTCTACACGTGTGGTGTGCCGTTTTCATGTGCAAGAGGCCGGCGATCCGCAGGCAAGTGTACCCAGCTTGCTACAACACATAGAGGGGAGGTAGATTCTCCTCAGTATATACACATAGAGGGGAGCTAGATTCTCCTCAGTATATACACATAGAGGTGACGTAGATTTTCCTTAGTATATACACAGGGAGGGGAGGTATGTTCTCCTCAGTATATATACACAGATGTGTGGTAGATTCCCCTCAGTATATACACAGAGAGGTGAGGTAGAGTCTCCTCAGTATATACACACAGAGGGGAGGTAGAGTTTCCTCAGTATATACACACAGAGGGGAGGTAGATTCTCCACAGTATATAAACCTAGAGGGGAGGTAGATTCTCCTCAGTATATAAACCTAGAGGGGAGGTAGATTCTCCTCAGTATATAAAACAAGAGGGGAGCTAGATTCTTCTCAGTATATAAACCTAGAGGGGAGTTAGATTCTCCTCAGTATATAGACCTAGACGGGTGCTAGATTCTCCTCAGTATATAAACCTAGAGGGGAGCTAGATTCTCCTCAGTATAAAACCTAGAGGGGAGGTAGATTCTCCTCAGTATATAAACCTAGAGGGGAGGTAGATTCTCCTCAGTATATAAAACAAGAGGGGAGCTAGATTCTTCTCAGTATATAAACCTAGAGGGGAGTTAGATTCTCCTCAGTATATAGACCTAGACGGGTGCTAGATTCTCCTCAGTATATAAACCTAGAGGGGAGCTAGATTCTCCTCAGTATAAAACCTAGAGGGGAGCAAGATTCTCCTCAGTATATAAACCTAGAGGGGAGGTAGATTCTCCTCAGTATATACACACAGGGAAGGAAGGTAGATTCTCCTCAGTACATGCACAGAGAGGGGAGGTAGATTCTCCTCACTATATACGCCGAGAGGGGAGGAAGATTCTCCTCACTATATACGCCGAGAGGGGAGGAAGATTCTCCTCACTATATACGCCAAGAGGGGAGGAATATTCTCCTCACTATATACGCCGAGAGGGGAGGAAGATTCTCCTTACCATATACACAGATAGGGGAGGAAGATTCTCCTCACTATATACACAGAGAGGGGAGGTAGATTTTCCTCACTATATACACAGAGAGGGGAGGTAGATTCTCCTCAGTATATACACAGAGAGGGGAGGAAGATTCTCCTCACTATATACACAGAGAGGGGAGGAAGATTCTCCTCACTATATACACAGAGAGGGGAGGAAGATTCTCCTCACTATATACATAGAGAGGGGAGGATGATTCTCCTCACTATATACACAGAGAGGGGAGGAAGATTCTCCTCACTACATACGCCGAGAGGGGAGGAAGATTCTTCTCACTATATACGCCGAGAGGGGAGGAAGATTCTTCTCACTATATACGCCGAGAGGGGAGGAAGATTCTCCTCACTATATACGCCGAGAGGGGAGGAAGATTCTTCTCACTATATACGCCGAGAGGGGAGGAAGATTCTTCTCACTATATACGCCGAGAGGGGAGGAAGATTCTTCTCACTATATACGCCGAGAGGGGAGGAAGATTCTCCTCACTATATACGCCGAGAGTGGAGGAAGATTCTCCTCACTATACACGCCGAGAGGGGAGGAAGATTCTCCTCACTATACACGCCGAGAGGGGAGGAAGATTCTCCTCACTATATACGCCGAGAGGGGAGGAAGATTCTCCTCACTATATACGCCGAGAGGGGAGGTAGATTCTCCTCACTATGTACGCCGAGAGGGGAGGAAGATTCTCCTCACTATGCGCGCCGAGAGGGGAGAAAGATTCTCATCACTATGCGCGCCGAGAGGGGAGGAAGATTCTCCTCACTATGCGCGCCGAGAGGGGAGGAAGATTCTCCTCACTATGCGCGCCGAGAGGGGAGGAAGATTCTCCTCACTATGCGCGCCGAGAGGGGAGGAAAATTCTCCTCACTGTGCGCGCCGAGAGGGGAGGTCGATTCTCCTCACTATGCGCGCCGAGAGGGGAGGTCGATTCTCCTCACTATGCGCACAGAGACGGGAGGTCGATTCTCCTCACTATGCATATATTGAGGAGAATCTACCTCCCCTCTCTGTGCATAGAGAGGGGAGGTCGATTCTACTCAGTACATGCACAGAAAGGGGAGGTAGATTCTACTCAGTACATGCACAGAGAGGGGAGCTAGATTCTTCTCAGTACATGCACTGAAAGGGAAGCCAGATTCTTCTCAGTACATACACTGAAAGGGGAGCCAGATTCTCCTCAGTACATACACAGAGAGGGGAGCTAGATTCTTCTCAGTACATGCACAGAGAGGGGAGCTAGATTCTCCTCACTATATACACTGTAGAGGTGCACAACACAGAAGGGCTTGTAGAGGGCTGTAGACAGGACCCCTGCTGCTAGGGTAACACCAAGTGGTGGAGAAGGAACCAGATAAAAGCTAGTTCCTGCCAAAAGCAAGAGAGAGGACCAGTGCAGCAGAGTTAGGTGCTGCAGCCTGGTGGCCTAGCAGAGGCCAGAGTCCAACAGGGGCGACAACCCTGGACATACACCCAAGTGGGGTGGATATGGACGGTGTATATTGATGCTGGATGATATTGCTGTGTTTTGTGATGGCGGTGATGACAAATAAAGGCTGTCAGGAACCAGAGAAAGAAATCCACATCTCCTGAGCAGTTTCCACACATGTGGTGTGCCATTTCCATGTGCAAGATTGGTCGGCGATCCGCAGGCAAGTGTACCCAGCTTGCTATAACACATAGAGGGGAGGTAGATTCTTCTCAGTATAAAAAAAAAAGGGGAGGTAGATTCTCCTCAGTATATACACATAGAGGTGAAGTAGATTTTCCTCAGTATATACACAGGGAGAGGATGTAGATTTCCCTCAGTATATACACAGGGAGGGGAGGTAGATTCTCCTCAGTATATACACACAGATGTTTGGTAGATTCTCCTCAGTATATACACAGAGAGGTGAGGTAGATGCTCCTCAGTATATACACACAGACGGGAGGTAGATTCTCCTCAGTATATAAACATAGGGGGGAGGTAGATTCTCTTCAGTATATACACATAGAGGGTAGGTATATTCTCCCCACTATATAAACATAGAGGGGAGGTAGATTCTCTTCACTATATAAACATAGAGGGGAGGTAGATTCTCCTCACTACATAAACATAAGGAGGGGAGGTAGATTCTCCTCAGTATATACACATGGAGGAGAGGTAGATTCTCCTCAATATATACACATAGAGGTGAGGTAGATTCTCTTCAGTATACACACAGGAAGGTGGGGTAAATTCTCCTCAGTATACGCCCATAGAGGTGAGGTAGATTTTCCTTAGTATATACACACAGATGTCTGGTACATTCTCCTTAGTATATACACAGAGAGGGGAGTTAGATTCTGCTCAGTATATACACAGAGAGGGGAGGTAGATTATCCTCCGTATATACACAGAGAGGGAGGTAGATTCTCCTCCGTATATACACAGAGAGGGGCGGTAGATTCTCCTAAGTATATACACAGAGAGGGAGGTAGATTCTCCTCCGTATATACACAGAGAGGGGAGGTAGATTCCCCTCCGTATATACACAGAGAGGGGAGGTAGATTCTCCTCCATATATACAGAGATGTGTAGTAGATTCTCCTCAGTATATATACACAGAGAGGGGAGGTTGATTCTCCTCAGTACATATACACAGAGAGGGGAGGTTGATTCTCCTCAGTACATATACACAGAGAGGGGAGGTTGATTCTCCTCAGTACATATACACAGAGAGGGATGTAGATTCTCCTCAGTACATATACACAGAGAGGGAGGTAGATTCTCCTCCGTATATACACAGAGAGGGGAGGTAGATTCTCTTCCGTATATACACAGAGAGGGGAGGTAGATTCTCTTCCGTATATACACAGAGACGGGAGGTAGATTCTCTTCCATATATACACAGAGAGGGGAGGTAGATTCTCCTCCGTATATACACAGAGAGGGGAGGTAGATTCTCCTCCGTAAATACACAGAGAGGGGGAGGTAGATTCTCCTCCGTAAATACACAGAGAGGGGGAGGTAGATTCTCCTCCGTATATACACAGAGAGGGGAGGTAGATTCCCCTCCGTATATACACAGAGAGGGGAGGTAGATTCTCCTCCATATATACAGAGATGTGTAGTAGATTCTCCTCAGTATATATACACAGAGAGGGGAGGTTGATTCTCCTCAGTACATATACACAGAGAGGGGAGGTTGATTCTCCTCAGTACATATACACAGAGAGGGGAGGTTGATTCTCCTCAGTACATATACACAGAGAGGGATGTAGATTCTCCTCAGTACATATACACAGAGAGGGAGGTAGATTCTCCTCCGTATATACACAGAGAGGGGAGGTAGATTCTCTTCCGTATATACACAGAGAGGGGAGGTAGATTCTCTTCCGTATATACACAGAGACGGGAGGTAGATTCTCTTCCATATATACACAGAGAGGGGAGGTAGATTCTCCTCCGTATATACACAGAGAGGGGAGGTAGATTCTCCTCCGTAAATACACAGAGAGGGGGAGGTAGATTCTCCTCCGTAAATACACAGAGAGGGGGAGGTAGATTCTCCTCCGTATATACACAGAGAGGGGAGGTAGATTTTCCTCCGTATATACACAGAGATGGGAGATAGATTCTCCTCTGTATATACACAGAGAGGGGAGGTAGATTCTCCTCCGTATATACACAGAGAGGGGAGGTAGATTCTCCTCAGTATATACACAGAGAGGGGAGGTAGATTCTCCTCAGTATATACACAGAGAGGGGAGGTAGATTCTCCTCAGTATATACACAGAGAGGGGAGGTAGATTCTCCTCCGTATGTAAACAGAGCGGGGAGGTAGATTCTCTTCCGAAAATACACAGAGAGGGGAGGTAGATTCTCTTCCGTATATACACAGAGAGGGGAGGTAGATTCTCTTCCGTATATACACAGAGAGGGGAGGTAGATTCTCTTCCGTATATACACAGAGAGGGGAGGTAGATTCTCTTCCGTATATACACAGAGAGGGGAGGTAGATTCTCTTCCGTATATACACAGATAGGGGGAGGTAGATTCTCCTCCGTATATGCACAGAGAGGGGAGGTTGATTCTCCTCCGTATATATACACAGATGTGTGGTAGATTCTCCTCAATATATATACACAGAGAGGGGAGGTTGATTCTCCTCAGTACATATACACAGAGAGGGGAGGTAGATTCTCCTCACTATATGCACAGAGAGGGGAGGTAGATTCTGCTCAGTACATGCACAGAGAGGGGAGCTAGATTCTCCTCACTTTATACACTGTAGAGGTGCACAACACAGAAGGACTTGTAGAGGGCTGCAGACAGGACCTCTGTTGCTAGGGTAACACCAAGGGGTGGAGAAGGAACCAGATAAAAGCCAGTTCCTGCAAAAGCAAGAGAGAGGACCAGTGTAGCATAGTTAGGTGCTGCAGCCTGGTGGCCTAGCAGAGGCCAGAATCCGACAGGGGCAACAACCATGGACCCACAGCCAAGTGGGGTGCATATGGATGGTGTATATTGACAATGGCTGATATTGCTGTGTTTTGTGATTGCGGTGATGACAAATAAAGGCTGTTAGGAGCAAGATAAAGAAATCCACATCTCCTGAGCAGTTTCTACACGTGTGGTGTGCCGTTTTCATGTGCAAGAGGCCGGCGATCCGCAGGCAAGTGTACCCAGCTTGCTACAACACATAGAGGGGAGGTAGATTCTCCTCAGTATATACACATAGAGGGGAGCTAGATTCTCCTCAGTATATACACATAGAGGTGACGTAGATTTTCCTTAGTATATACACAGGGAGGGGAGGTATGTTCTCCTCAGTATATATACACAGATGTGTGGTAGATTCCCCTCAGTATATACACAGAGAGGTGAGGTAGAGTCTCCTCAGTATATACACACAGAGGGGAGGTAGAGTTTCCTCAGTATATACACACAGAGGGGAGGTAGATTCTCCACAGTATATAAACCTAGAGGGGAGGTAGATTCTCCTCAGTATATAAACCTAGAGGGGAGGTAGATTCTCCTCAGTATATAAAACAAGAGGGGAGCTAGATTCTTCTCAGTATATAAACCTAGAGGGGAGTTAGATTCTCCTCAGTATATAGACCTAGACGGGTGCTAGATTCTCCTCAGTATATAAACCTAGAGGGGAGCTAGATTCTCCTCAGTATAAAACCTAGAGGGGAGGTAGATTCTCCTCAGTATATAAACCTAGAGGGGAGGTAGATTCTCCTCAGTATATAAAACAAGAGGGGAGCTAGATTCTTCTCAGTATATAAACCTAGAGGGGAGTTAGATTCTCCTCAGTATATAGACCTAGACGGGTGCTAGATTCTCCTCAGTATATAAACCTAGAGGGGAGCTAGATTCTCCTCAGTATAAAACCTAGAGGGGAGCAAGATTCTCCTCAGTATATAAACCTAGAGGGGAGGTAGATTCTCCTCAGTATATACACAGAGAGGTGAGGTAGAGTCTCCTCAGTATATACACACAGAGGGGAGGTAGAGTTTCCTCAGTATATACACACAGAGGGGAGGTAGATTCTCCACAGTATATAAACCTAGAGGGGAGGTAGATTCTCCTCAGTATATAAACCTAGAGGGGAGGTAGATTCTCCTCAGTATATAAAACAAGAGGGGAGCTAGATTCTTCTCAGTATATAAACCTAGAGGGGAGTTAGATTCTCCTCAGTATATAGACCTAGACGGGTGCTAGATTCTCCTCAGTATATAAACCTAGAGGGGAGCTAGATTCTCCTCAGTATAAAACCTAGAGGGGAGGTAGATTCTCCTCAGTATATAAACCTAGAGGGGAGGTAGATTCTCCTCAGTATATAAAACAAGAGGGGAGCTAGATTCTTCTCAGTATATAAACCTAGAGGGGAGTTAGATTCTCCTCAGTATATAGACCTAGACGGGTGCTAGATTCTCCTCAGTATATAAACCTAGAGGGGAGCTAGATTCTCCTCAGTATAAAACCTAGAGGGGAGCAAGATTCTCCTCAGTATATAAACCTAGAGGGGAGGTAGATTCTCCTCAGTATATACACACAGGGAAGGAAGGTAGATTCTCCTCAGTACATGCACAGAGAGGGGAGGTAGATTCTCCTCACTATATCCGCCGAGAGGGGAGGAAGATTCTCCTCACTATATACGCCGAGAGGGGAGGAAGATTCTACTCACTATATACGCCGAGAGGGGAGGAATATTCTCCTCACTATATACGCCGAGAGGGGAGGAATATTCTCCTCACTATATACGCCGAGAGGGGAGGAAGATTCTCCTTACCATATACACAGATAGGGGAGGAAGATTCTCCTCACTCTATATACAGAGAGGGGAGGTAGATTTTCCTCACTATATACACAGAGAGGGGAGGTAGATTCTCCTCAGTATATACACAGAGAGGGGAGGAAGATTCTCCTCACTATATACACAGAGAGGGGAGGAAGATTCTCCTCACTATATACACAGAGAGGGGAGGAAGATTCTCCTCACTATATACATAGAGAGGGGAGGATGATTCTCCTCACTATATACACAGAGAGGGGAGGAAGATTCTCCTCACTACATACGCCGAGAGGGGAGGAAGATTCTTCTCACTATATACGCCGAGAGGGGAGGAAGATTCTTCTCACTATATACGCCGAGAGGGGAGGAAGATTCTCCTCACTATATACGCCGAGAGGGGAGGAAGATTCTTCTCACTATATACGCCGAGAGGGGAGGAAGATTCTTCTCACTATATACGCCGAGAGGGGAGGAAGATTCTTCTCACTATATACGCCGAGAGGGGAGGAAGATTCTCCTCACTATATACGCCGAGAGGGGAGGAAGATTCTCCTCACTATACACGCCGAGAGGGGAGGAAGATTCTCCTCACTATACACGCCGAGAGGGGAGGAAGATTCTCCTCACTATGTACGCCGAGAGGGGAGGAAGATTCTCCTCACTATATACGCCGAGAGGGGAGGTAGATTCTCCTCACTATGTACGCCGAGAGGGGAGGAAGATTCTCCTCACTATGCGCGCCGAGAGGGGAGAAAGATTCTCCTCACTATATACGCCGAGAGGGGAGGAAGATTCTCCTCACTATGCACGCCGAGAGGGGAGGAAGATTCTCCTCACTATGCGCGCCGAGAGGGGAGGAAGATTCTCCTCACTATGCGCGCCGAGAGGGGAGGAAAATTCTCCTCACTGTGCGCGCCGAGAGGGGAGGTCGATTCTCCTCACTATGCGCGCCGAGAGGGGAGGTCGATTCTCCTCACTATGCGCACAGAGACGGGAGGTCGATTCTCCTCACTATGCATATATTGAGGAGAATCTACCTCCCCTCTCTGTGCATAGAGAGGGGAGGTCGATTCTACTCAGTACATGCACAGAAAGGGGAGGTAGATTCTACTCAGTACATGCACAGAGAGGGGAGCTAGATTCTTCTCAGTACATGCACTGAAAGGGAAGCCAGATTCTTCTCAGTACATACACTGAAAGGGGAGCCAGATTCTCCTCAGTACATACACAGAGAGGGGAGCTAGATTCTTCTCAGTACATGCACAGAGAGGGGAGCTAGATTCTCCTCACTATATACACTGTAGAGGTGCACAACACAGAAGGGCTTGTAGAGGGCTGTAGACAGGACCCCTGCTGCTAGGGTAACACCAAGTGGTGGAGAAGGAACCAGATAAAAGCTAGTTCCTGCCAAAAGCAAGAGAGAGGACCAGTGCAGCAGAGTTAGGTGCTGCAGCCTGGTGGCCTAGCAGAGGCCAGAGTCCAACAGGGGCGACAACCCTGGACATACACCCAAGTGGGGTGGATATGGACGGTGTATATTGATGCTGGATGATATTGCTGTGTTTTGTGATGGCGGTGATGACAAATAAAGGCTGTCAGGAACCAGAGAAAGAAATCCACATCTCCTGAGCAGTTTCCACACATGTGGTGTGCCATTTCCATGTGCAAGATTGGTCGGCGATCCGCAGGCAAGTGTACCCAGCTTGCTATAACACATAGAGGGGAGGTAGATTCTTCTCAGTATAAAAAAAAAAGGGGAGGTAGATTCTCCTCAGTATATACACATAGAGGTGAAGTAGATTTTCCTCAGTATATACACAGGGAGAGGATGTAGATTTCCCTCAGTATATACACAGGGAGGGGAGGTAGATTCTCCTCAGTATATACACACAGATGTTTGGTAGATTCTCCTCAGTATATACACAGAGAGGTGAGGTAGATGCTCCTCAGTATATACACACAGACGGGAGGTAGATTCTCCTCAGTATATAAACATAGGGGGGAGGTAGATTCTCTTCAGTATATACACATAGAGGGTAGGTAGATTCTCCCCACTATATAAACATAGAGGGGAGGTAGATTCTCTTCACTATATAAACATAGAGGGGAGGTAGATTCTCCTCACTACATAAACATAAGAAGGGGAGGTAGATTCTCCTCAGCATATACACAGAGGGAGGGGAGGTAGATTCTCCTCAGTATATACACATGGAGGAGAGGTAGATTCTCCTCAATATATACACATAGAGGTGAGGTAGATTCTCTTCAGTATACACACAGGAAGGTGGGGTAAATTCTCCTCAGTATACGCCCATAGAGGTGAGGTAGATTTTCCTTAGTATATACACACAGATGTCTGGTACATTCTCCTTAGTATATACACAGAGAGGGGAGTTAGATTCTGCTCAGTATATACACAGAGAGGGGAGGTAGATTATCCTCCGTATATACACAGAGAGGGAGGTAGATTCTCCTCCGTATATACACAGAGAGGGGCGGTAGATTCTCCTCCGTATATACACAGAGAGGGAGGTAGATTCTCCTCCGTATATACACAGAGAGGGGAGGTAGATTCCCCTCCGTATATACACAGAGAGGGGAGGTAGATTCTCCTCCATATATACAGAGATGTGTAGTAGATTCTCCTCAGTATATATACACAGAGAGGGGAGGTTGATTCTCCTCAGTACATATACACAGAGAGGGGAGGTTGATTCTCCTCAGTACATATACACAGAGAGGGGAGGTTGATTCTCCTCAGTACATATACACAGAGAGGGATGTAGATTCTCCTCAGTACATATACACAGAGAGGGAGGTAGATTCTCCTCCGTATATACACAGAGAGGGGAGGTAGATTCTCTTCCGTATATACACAGAGAGGGGAGGTAGATTCTCTTCCGTATATACACAGAGACGGGAGGTAGATTCTCTTCCATATATACACAGAGAGGGGAGGTAGATTCTCCTCCGTATATACACAGAGAGGGGAGGTAGATTCTCCTCCGTAAATACACAGAGAGGGGGAGGTAGATTCTCCTCCGTAAATACACAGAGAGGGGGAGGTAGATTCTCCTCCGTATATACACAGAGAGGGGAGGTAGATTTTCCTCCGTATATACACAGAGATGGGAGATAGATTCTCCTCTGTATATACACAGAGAGGGGAAGTAGATTCTCCTCCGTATATACACAGAGAGGGGAGGTAGATTCTCCTCAGTATATACACAGAGAGGGGAGGTAGATTCTCCTCAGTATATACACAGAGAGGGGAGGTAGATTCTTCTCAGTATATACACAGAGAGGGGAGGTAGATTCTCCTCCGTATGTACACAGAGCGGGGAGGTAGATTCTCTTCCGAAAATACACAGAGAGGGGAGGTAGATTCTTTTCCGTATATACACCGAGAGGGGAGGTAGATTCTCTTCCGTATATACACAGAGAGGGGAGGTAGATTCTCTTCCGTATATACACAGAGAGGGGAGGTAGATTCTCTTCCGTATATACACAGAGAGGGGAGGTAGATTCTCTTCCGTATATACACAGAGAGGGGAGGTAGATTCTCTTCCATATATACACAGATAGGGGGAGGTAGATTCTCCTCCGTATATGCACAGAGAGGGGAGGTTGATTCTTCTCCGTATATATACACAGATGTGTGGTAGATTCTCCTCAATATATATACACAGAGAGGGGAGGTTGATTCTCCTCAGTACATATACACAGAGAGGGGAGGTTCATTCTCCTCAGTTCATATACACAGAGAGGGGAGGTTGATTCTCCTCAGTACATATACACAGAGAGGGAAGGTTGCTTCTCCTCAGTACATATACACAGGGAGGGGAGGTTGATTCTCCTCAGTATATATTCACAGGGAGGGGAGGTTGATGCTCCGCAGTATATATACACAGGGAGGGGAGGTTGATTCTCCTCAGTATATATACACAGAGAGGGGAGGTAGATTCTCCTCAATATTAATACACAGATGTGTGGTAGATTCTCCTCATTATACAGACACAGAGGAGAGGTAGATTCTCCTCACTATATACGCCGAGAGGGGAGGTAGATTCTCCTCACTATGTACGCCGAGAGGGGAGGAAGATTCTCCTCACTATGCGCGCCGAGAGGGGAGAAAGATTCTCCTCACTATGCGCGCCGAGAGGGGAGGAAGATTCTCCTCACTATGCACGCCGAGAGGGGAGGAAGATTCTCCTCACTATGCGCGCCGAGAGGGGAGGAAGATTCTCCTCACTATGCGCGCCGAGAGGGGAGGAAAATTCTCCTCACTGTGCGCGCCGAGAGGGGAGGTCGATTCTCCTCACTATGCGCGCCGAGAGGGGAGGTCGATTCTCCTCACTATGCGCACAGAGACGGGAGGTCGATTCTCCTCACTATGCATATATTGAGGAGAATCTACCTCCCCTCTCTGTGCATAGAGAGGGGAGGTCGATTCTACTCAGTACATGCACAGAAAGGGGAGGTAGATTCTACTCAGTACATGCACAGAGAGGGGAGCTAGATTCTTCTCAGTACATGCACTGAAAGGGAAGCCAGATTCTTCTCAGTACATACACTGAAAGGGGAGCCAGATTCTCCTCAGTACATACACAGAGAGGGGAGCTAGATTCTTCTCAGTACATGCACAGAGAGGGGAGCTAGATTCTCCTCACTATATACACTGTAGAGGTGCACAACACAGAAGGGCTTGTAGAGGGCTGTAGACAGGACCCCTGCTGCTAGGGTAACACCAAGTGGTGGAGAAGGAACCAGATAAAAGCTAGTTCCTGCCAAAAGCAAGAGAGAGGACCAGTGCAGCAGAGTTAGGTGCTGCAGCCTGGTGGCCTAGCAGAGGCCAGAGTCCAACAGGGGCGACAACCCTGGACATACACCCAAGTGGGGTGGATATGGACGGTGTATATTGATGCTGGATGATATTGCTGTGTTTTGTGATGGCGGTGATGACAAATAAAGGCTGTCAGGAACCAGAGAAAGAAATCCACATCTCCTGAGCAGTTTCCACACATGTGGTGTGCCATTTCCATGTGCAAGATTGGTCGGCGATCCGCAGGCAAGTGTACCCAGCTTGCTATAACACATAGAGGGGAGGTAGATTCTTCTCAGTATAAAAAAAAAAGGGGAGGTAGATTCTCCTCAGTATATACACATAGAGGTGAAGTAGATTTTCCTCAGTATATACACAGGGAGAGGATGTAGATTTCCCTCAGTATATACACAGGGAGGGGAGGTAGATTCTCCTCAGTATATACAC
The DNA here is from genome assembly GCF_035609145.1 of Eleutherodactylus coqui. Taxonomy (NCBI): domain Eukaryota; kingdom Metazoa; phylum Chordata; class Amphibia; order Anura; family Eleutherodactylidae; genus Eleutherodactylus; species Eleutherodactylus coqui. Next base: position 190,195,322 of record NC_089844.1, on the reverse strand, counting down.
ACAGATGTTTGGTAGATTCTCCTCAGTATATACACAGAGAGGTGAGGTAGATGCTCCTCAGTATATACACACAGACGGGAGGTAGATTCTCCTCAGTATATAAACATAGGGGGGAGGTAGATTCTCTTCAGTATATACACATAGAGGGTAGGTAGATTCTCCCCACTATATAAACATAGAGGGGAGGTAGATTCTCTTCACTATATAAACATAGAGGGGAGGTAGATTCTCCTCACTACATAAACATAAGAAGGGGAGGTAGATTCTCCTCAGCATATACACAGAGGGAGGGGAGGTAGATTCTCCTCAGTATATACACATGGAGGAGAGGTAGATTCTCCTCAATATATACACATAGAGGTGAGGTAGATTCTCTTCAGTATACACACAGGAAGGTGGGGTAAATTCTCCTCAGTATACGCCCATAGAGGTGAGGTAGATTTTCCTTAGTATATACACACAGATGTCTGGTACATTCTCCTTAGTATATACACAGAGAGGGGAGTTAGATTCTGCTCAGTATATACACAGAGAGGGGAGGTAGATTATCCTCCGTATATACACAGAGAGGGAGGTAGATTCTCCTCCGTATATACACAGAGAGGGGCGGTAGATTCTCCTCCGTATATACACAGAGAGGGAGGTAGATTCTCCTCCGTATATACACAGAGAGGGGAGGTAGATTCCCCTCCGTATATACACAGAGAGGGGAGGTAGATTCTCCTCCATATATACAGAGATGTGTAGTAGATTCTCCTCAGTATATATACACAGAGAGGGGAGGTTGATTCTCCTCAGTACATATACACAGAGAGGGGAGGTTGATTCTCCTCAGTACATATACACAGAGAGGGGAGGTTGATTCTCCTCAGTACATATACACAGAGAGGGATGTAGATTCTCCTCAGTACATATACACAGAGAGGGAGGTAGATTCTCCTCCGTATATACACAGAGAGGGGAGGTAGATTCTCTTCCGTATATACACAGAGAGGGGAGGTAGATTCTCTTCCGTATATACACAGAGACGGGAGGTAGATTCTCTTCCATATATACACAGAGAGGGGAGGTAGATTCTCCTCCGTATATACACAGAGAGGGGAGGTAGATTCTCCTCCGTAAATACACAGAGAGGGGGAGGTAGATTCTCCTCCGTAAATACACAGAGAGGGGGAGGTAGATTCTCCTCCGTATATACACAGAGAGGGGAGGTAGATTTTCCTCCGTATATACACAGAGATGGGAGATAGATTCTCCTCTGTATATACACAGAGAGGGGAAGTAGATTCTCCTCCGTATATACACAGAGAGGGGAGGTAGATTCTCCTCAGTATATACACAGAGAGGGGAGGTAGATTCTCCTCAGTATATACACAGAGAGGGGAGGTAGATTCTTCTCAGTATATACACAGAGAGGGGAGGTAGATTCTCCTCCGTATGTACACAGAGCGGGGAGGTAGATTCTCTTCCGAAAATACACAGAGAGGGGAGGTAGATTCTTTTCCGTATATACACCGAGAGGGGAGGTAGATTCTCTTCCGTATATACACAGAGAGGGGAGGTAGATTCTCTTCCGTATATACACAGAGAGGGGAGGTAGATTCTCTTCCGTATATACACAGAGAGGGGAGGTAGATTCTCTTCCGTATATACACAGAGAGGGGAGGTAGATTCTCTTCCATATATACACAGATAGGGGGAGGTAGATTCTCCTCCGTATATGCACAGAGAGGGGAGGTTGATTCTTCTCCGTATATATACACAGATGTGTGGTAGATTCTCCTCAATATATATACACAGAGAGGGGAGGTTGATTCTCCTCAGTACATATACACAGAGAGGGGAGGTTCATTCTCCTCAGTTCATATACACAGAGAGGGGAGGTTGATTCTCCTCAGTACATATACACAGAGAGGGAAGGTTGCTTCTCCTCAGTACATATACACAGGGAGGGGAGGTTGATTCTCCTCAGTATATATTCACAGGGAGGGGAGGTTGATGCTCCGCAGTATATATACACAGGGAGGGGAGGTTGATTCTCCTCAGTATATATACACAGAGAGGGGAGGTAGATTCTCCTCAATATTAATACACAGATGTGTGGTAGATTCTCCTCATTATACAGACACAGAGGAGAGGTAGATTCTCCTCACTATATACGCCGAGAGGGGAGGTAGATTCTCCTCACTATGTACGCCGAGAGGGGAGGAAGATTCTCCTCACTATGCGCGCCGAGAGGGGAGAAAGATTCTCCTCACTATGCGCGCCGAGAGGGGAGGAAGATTCTCCTCACTATGCACGCCGAGAGGGGAGGAAGATTCTCCTCACTATGCGCGCCGAGAGGGGAGGAAGATTCTCCTGACTATGCGCGCCGAGAGGGGAGGAAAATTCTCCTCACTGTGCGCGCCGAGAGGGGAGGTCGATTCTCCTCACTATGCGCGCCGAGAGGGGAGGTCGATTCTCCTCACTATGCGCACAGAGACGGGAGGTCGATTCTCCTCACTATGCATATATTGAGGAGAATCTACCTCCCCTCTCTGTGCATAGAGAGGGGAGGTCGATTCTACTCAGTACATGCACAGAAAGGGGAGGTAGATTCTACTCAGTACATGCACAGAGAGGGGAGCTAGATTCTTCTCAGTACATGCACTGAAAGGGAAGCCAGATTCTTCTCAGTACATACACTGAAAGGGGAGCCAGATTCTCCTCAGTACATACACAGAGAGGGGAGCTAGATTCTTCTCAGTACATGCACAGAGAGGGGAGCTAGATTCTCCTCACTATATACACTGTAGAGGTGCACAACACAGAAGGGCTTGTAGAGGGCTGTAGAGAGGACCCCTGCTGCTAGGGTAACACCAAGTGGTGGAGAAGGAACCAGATAAAAGCTAGTTCCTGCCAAAAGCAAGAGAGAGGACCAGTGCAGCAGAGTTAGGTGCTGCAGCCTGGTGGCCTAGCAGAGGCCAGAGTCCAACAGGGGCGACAACCCTGGACATACACCCAAGTGGGGTGGATATGGACGGTGTATATTGATGCTGGATGATATTGCTGTGTTTTGTGATGGCGGTGATGACAAATAAAGGCTGTCAGGAACCAGAGAAAGAAATCCACATCTCCTGAGCAGTTTCCACACATGTGGTGTGCCATTTCCATGTGCAAGATTGGTCGGCGATCCGCAGGCAAGTGTACCCAGCTTGCTATAACACATAGAGGGGAGGTAGATTCTTCTCAGTATAAAAAAAAAAGGGGAGGTAGATTCTCCTCAGTATATACACATAGAGGTGAAGTAGATTTTCCTCAGTATATACACAGGGAGAGGATGTAGATTTCCCTCAGTATATACACAGGGAGGGGAGGTAGATTCTCCTCAGTATATACACACAGATGTTTGGTAGATTCTCCTCAGTATATACACAGAGAGGTGAGGTAGATGCTCCTCAGTATATACACACAGACGGGAGGTAGATTCTCCTCAGTATATAAACATAGGGGGGAGGTAGATTCTCTTCAGTATATACACATAGAGGGTAGGTAGATTCTCCCCACTATATAAACATAGAGGGGAGGTAGATTCTCTTCACTATATAAACATAGAGGGGAGGTAGATTCTCCTCACTACATAAACATAAGAAGGGGAGGTAGATTCTCCTCAGCATATACACAGAGGGAGGGGAGGTAGATTCTCCTCAGTATATACACATGGAGGAGAGGTAGATTCTCCTCAATATATACACATAGAGGTGAGGTAGATTCTCTTCAGTATACACACAGGAAGGTGGGGTAAATTCTCCTCAGTATACGCCCATAGAGGTGAGGTAGATTTTCCTTAGTATATACACACAGATGTCTGGTACATTCTCCTTAGTATATACACAGAGAGGGGAGTTAGATTCTGCTCAGTATATACACAGAGAGGGGAGGTAGATTATCCTCCGTATATACACAGAGAGGGAGGTAGATTCTCCTCCGTATATACACAGAGAGGGGCGGTAGATTCTCCTCCGTATATACACAGAGAGGGAGGTAGATTCTCCTCCGTATATACACAGAGAGGGGAGGTAGATTCCCCTCCGTATATACACAGAGAGGGGAGGTAGATTCTCCTCCATATATACAGAGATGTGTAGTAGATTCTCCTCAGTATATATACACAGAGAGGGGAGGTTGATTCTCCTCAGTACATATACACAGAGAGGGGAGGTTGATTCTCCTCAGTACATATACACAGAGAGGGGAGGTTGATTCTCCTCAGTACATATACACAGAGAGGGATGTAGATTCTCCTCAGTACATATACACAGAGAGGGAGGTAGATTCTCCTCCGTATATACACAGAGAGGGGAGGTAGATTCTCTTCCGTATATACACAGAGAGGGGAGGTAGATTCTCTTCCGTATATACACAGAGACGGGAGGTAGATTCTCTTCCATATATACACAGAGAGGGGAGGTAGATTCTCCTCCGTATATACACAGAGAGGGGAGGTAGATTCTCCTCCGTAAATACACAGAGAGGGGGAGGTAGATTCTCCTCCGTAAATACACAGAGAGGGGGAGGTAGATTCTCCTCCGTATATACACAGAGAGGGGAGGTAGATTTTCCTCCGTATATACACAGAGATGGGAGATAGATTCTCCTCTGTATATACACAGAGAGGGGAAGTAGATTCTCCTCCGTATATACACAGAGAGGGGAGGTAGATTCTCCTCAGTATATACACAGAGAGGGGAGGTAGATTCTCCTCAGTATATACACAGAGAGGGGAGGTAGATTCTTCTCAGTATATACACAGAGAGGGGAGGTAGATTCTCCTCCGTATGTACACAGAGCGGGGAGGTAGATTCTCTTCCGAAAATACACAGAGAGGGGAGGTAGATTCTTTTCCGTATATACACCGAGAGGGGAGGTAGATTCTCTTCCGTATATACACAGAGAGGGGAGATAGATTCTCTTCCGTATATACACAGAGAGGGGAGGTAGATTCTCTTCCGTATATACACAGAGAGGGGAGGTAGATTCTCTTCCGTATATACACAGAGAGGGGAGGTAGATTCTCTTCCATATATACACAGATAGGGGGAGGTAGATTCTCCTCCGTATATGCACAGAGAGGGGAGGTTGATTCTTCTCCGTATATATACACAGATGTGTGGTAGATTCTCCTCAATATATATACACAGAGAGGGGAGGTTGATTCTCCTCAGTACATATACACAGAGAGGGGAGGTTCATTCTCCTCAGTTCATATACACAGAGAGGGGAGGTTGATTCTCCTCAGTACATATACACAGAGAGGGAAGGTTGCTTCTCCTCAGTACATATACACAGGGAGGGGAGGTTGATTCTCCTCAGTATATATTCACAGGGAGGGGAGGTTGATACTCCGCAGTATATATACACAGGGAGGGGAGGTTGATTCTCCTCAGTATATATACACAGAGAGGGGAGGTAGATTCTCCTCAATATTAATACACAGATGTGTGGTAGATTCTCCTCATTATACAGACACAGAGGAGAGGTAGATTCTCCTCACTATATGCACAGAGAGGGGAGGTAGATTCTCCTCAGTATACGCACAGAGAGGGGAGGTAGATTCTCCTCAGTACATGCACAGAGAGGGGAGGTAGATTCTTCTCAGTACTTGCACAGAGAGGGGAGGTAGATTCTTCTCAGTACTTGCACAGAGATGGGAGGTAGATTCTCCTCAGTACATGCACAGAGAGGGGAGGTAGATTCTCTTCAGTATACAGACACAGAGGGGAGGTAGATTCTCCTCACTATATGTACAGAGACTGGAGGTAGATTCTCCTCAATATATGCACAGAGAGGTGAGGCAGAGTCTCCTCAGTATATACACATAGAGGTGAGGTGGAGTCTGCTCAGTATATACACAGAGAGGGGAGGTAGATTCTCCTCAGTATATGCACAGAGAGGGGAGGTAGATACTCCTCACTATATGCACAGAGAGGGGAGGTAGATTCTCCTCACTATATGCACAGAGAGGGGAGGTAGATTCTCCTCAGTACATGCACAGAGAGGGGAGGTAGATTCTCCTCAGTACATGCACAGAGAGGGCTGGTAGATTCTCCTCAGTACATGCACAGAGAGGGCAGGTAGATTCTCCTCAGTACATGCACAGAGAGGGGACGTAGATTCTTCTCAGTACATGCACAGAGAGGGGAGGTAGATTCTCCTCACTATATACACTGTAGAGGTGCACAACACAGAAGGGCTTGTAGAGGGCTGCAGACAGGACCTCTGTTGCTAGGATAACACCACGGGGTGGAGAAGGAACCAGATAAAAGCCAGTTCCTGCAAAAGCAAGAGAGCGGACCAGTGCAGCATAGTTAGGTGCTGCAGCCTGGTGGCCTAGCAGAGGCCAGACTCCGACAGGGGCGACAACCGTGGACCCACAGCCAAGTGGGGTGCATATGGATGGTGTATATTGACAATGGCTGATATTGCTGTGTTTTGTGATTGCGGTGATGACAAATAAAGGCTGTCAGGAGCAAGATAAAGAAATCCACATCTCCTGAGCAGTTTCTACACGTGTGGTGTGCCGTTTTCATGTGCAAGAGGCCGGCGATCCGCAGGCAAGTGTACCCAGCTTGCTACAACACATAGAGGGGAGGTAGATTCTCCTCCGTATATACACAGAGAGGGGAGGTAGATTCTCCTCCGTATATACACAGAGAGGGGAGGTAGATTCTCTTCTGTATATACACAGAGAGGGGAGGTAGATTCTCCTCCGTATATACACAGAGAGGGGAGGTAGATTCTCCTCCGTATATACACATAGAGGGGAGGTAGATTCTCCTCCGTATATACACAGAGAGGGGAGATAGATTCTCCTCCGTATATTAACAGAGAGGGGAGGAAGATTCTCCTCCGTAAATACACAGAGAGGGGAGGAAGAATCTCCTCCGTAAATACACAGAGAGGGGAGGTAGATTCTCCTCCGTATATACACAGAGAGGGGAGGTAGATTCTCCTCCGTATATAAACAGAGAGGGGAAGTAGATTCTCCTCCGTATATAAACAGAGAGGGGAGGTAGATTCTCCTCCGTATATACACAGAGAGGGGAGGTAGATTCTCCTCAGTATATATACATAGATGTGTGGTAGATTCTCCTCAGTATATATACACAGAGAGGGGAGGTTGATTCTCCTCAGTACATATACACAGAGAGGGGAGGTTGATTCTCCTCAGTACATATACACAGAGAGGGGAGGTTGATTCTCCTCAGTACATATACACAGAGAGGGGAGGTTGATTCTCCTCAGTACATATACACAGAGAGGGGAGGTTGATTCTCCTCAGTACATATACACAGAGAGGGGAGGTTGATTCTCCTCAGTACATATACACAGAGAGGGGAGGTTGATTCTCCTCAGTACATATACACAGAGAGGGGAGGTTGATTCTCCTCAGTACATATACACAGAGAGGGGAGGTTGATTCTCTACAGTACATATACACAGAGAGGGGAGGTTGATTCTTCTCAGTACATATACACAGAGAGGGGAGGTAGATTCTCCTCAATATTAATACACATATGTGTGCTAGCTTCTCCTTATTATACAGACACAGAGGAGAGGTAGATTCTCCTCACTATATGCACAGAGAGGTGAGGTAGATTCTCCTCAGTACATGCACAGAGAGGTTAGGTAGATTCTTCTTGGTACTTGCACAGAGAGGAGAGGTAGATTCTCCTCAACATTACCAGTGGGGTACCATAGGTGTCAGTGTTGGTCGGGTCATCGTTACCAGTAGAGCAACCACAGGCTGTAGTATTTTATTTGCCTCATCTATTTGCACCCAGGACTGTAACAAGGGGGCGCTCTAATAACTATGTATAGACATATCACGGGTCAGTACAGAGAGGTTTCCCATAATCTATTATACCCAGGACTGTAACAAGGGGGCGCTCTAATAACTATGTATAGCTATATCAGGGATCAGTACAGAGATCTCTCCCATCATCTATTATACCCAGGACTGTAACAAGGGGGCGCTCTAATTACTGTTTATAGATACATCAGGGGTCAGTACAGAGATCTCTCCTATCATCTATTATATCCAGGACTGTAACAAGGGGGCGCTCTAATAACTATGTATAATATATCAGGGGTCAGTACAGAGATCTCTCCCATCATCTATTATATCCAGGACTGTAACAAGAGGGCGCTCTAATAACTATGTATAGACATATCACGGGTCAGTACAGAGAGGTTTCCCATCATCTATTATACCCAGGACTGTAACAAGGGGGCGCTCTAATAACTATGTATAGCTATATCAGGGATCAGTACAGAGAGCTCTCCCATCATCTATTATACCCAGGACTGTAACAAGTGGGCGCTCTAATTACTGTTTATAAATACATCAGGGGTCAGTACAGAGATCTCTCCCATCATCTATTATATCCAGGACTGTAACAAGGGGGCGCTCTAATAACTATGTATAGATATATCAGGGGTCAGTACAGAGATCTCTCCCATCATCTAGGATACCCAGTACTTTAATAAGGGAAAACTCTAATAACTATGTACAGATATATCAGGGGTCAGTACATAGATCTCTCCTATCATCTATTATACCCAGGAGTGTAACAAGAAACCCTCTAATAACCATGTATAGATATATGACAGGTCAGTACAGAGATCTCTCCCATCATCTATTATATCCAGGACTGTAACAAGGGGGCGCTCTAATAACTATGTATAGACATATCACGGGTCAGTACAGAGAGGTTTCCCATAATCTATTATACCCAGGACTGTAACAAGGGGGCGCTCTAATAACTATGTATAGCTATATCAGGGATCAATACAGAGATCTCTCCCATCATCTATTATACCCAGGACTGTAACAAGGGGGCGCTCTAATTACTGTTTATAGATGCATCAGGGGTCAGTACAGAGATCTCTCCAATCATCTATTATATCCAGGACTGTAACAAGGGGGCGCTCTAATAACTATGTATAATATATCAGGGGTCAGTACAGAGATCTCTCCCATCATCTATTATATCCAGGACTGTAACAAGGGGGCGCTCTAATAACTATGTATAGCTATATCAGGGATCAGTACAGAGATCTCTCCCATCATCTATTATACCCAGGACTGTAACAAGTGGGCGCTCTAATTACTGTTTATAAATACATCAGGGGTCAGTACAGAGATCTCTCCCATCATCTATTTATACCCAGGACTGTAACAAGGAGGCGCTCTAATAACTATGTATAGATATATCAGGGGTCAGTACAGAGATCTCTCCCATCATCTATTATACCCAGGACTGTACCAAGGGGGCGCTCTAATAACTATGTATAGATATATCAGGGGTCAGTACAGAGATCTCTCCCATCATCTATTATACCCAGGACTGTACCAAGGGGGCGCTCTAATAACTATGTATAGATATATCAGGGGTCAGTACAGGGATCTCTCCCATCATCTATTATACCCAGGACTATAACAAGGGGGCGCTCTAATAACTGTGTATAGATATATCAGGGGTCAGTACAGAGATCTCTCCCATCATCTATTATACCCAGGACTGTACCAAGGGGGCGCTCTAATAACTATGTATAGATATATCAGGGGTCAGTACAGGGATCTCTCCCATCATCTATTTATAAAACATTGCTTTTTTTTGCCTCCATCTGGGTCAGTGTCAGGGCTTGATAGGCTGATCTGGATGGACATGGGTCTTTTTTCCTCCTTACACACTGTTACTATGTCAGGGAGTCGGGGTGTTTTGGAAGAAGTACCGCTTCCTCTTCTATGCTGTGGTCGGGAACGGTACTGCATCTCTCTCCTATTTACTTCAATTGGCTTCCAAAGAAAACTTCTGAAAACATAAGTGATAAAGAACAGCAGTTTTTGATTCTTTTATACCTCTTGTTCTCAGAGATCATGTGTAAGGGCCACATTCTGGCAGACCGAGTTAACAGTTCATATAGGACAGTTCTCCTGAATCTCTCTCATTAAGATGCCACAGATATAACATTTCTATAAGGGCTCTGGCATGATATGAATTGTAAAGAACTAGCTGTATTCTTGTAGGAGGAACTGAATAGAAAGTCTTCCCCCTTATATGTCGGCTCTTAATTGCCTTCCCAAATGCTCGCCAAAAGGGGAGGACGGCCGGGGGGACAAAGAACTATTGGTGTCTGCTGCACAGAGAGGCGAGGGGGCTGGCTGTAATTTGACGTGGCATGAAAAGTCTTCTCTAAACTCTTTGAATGTCTGTGTAGCTGAATTCAAGAGCTCTCCCACGGAGTCTGCATGGGAAATCAGGTAGAGCCATGCTTCTGAAACCCAGCGGAGAAGACCTTCACAATCTGCGCCCTTCGAGGATGGAATATGAGTAAATGTATATGGAAGAGGATCCCTTCGTCAGCTCTATCTTCTTTTGTCTGAGTTTACTGCAAGCAAGTTTTGCCATGGGGTGTGGACTGAGGAAGCTGGAGGATTCCGATGACAGCAGTCCTGGAAAAATCTTCTCAACACTAAAAAGGCCACAAGTAGAAACAAAAAACGACTTGGCATATGAGTACGTCTTACTAGACTTCTCCCTAGAAGGTAGGTTCCATTCCCCTATCAGCTGTGCTTACCGTTATTCCTCTCTTACTGTACTTACCTTCTGGCATCTTAGGCTGGGTTCACACAGGGCGTCCGTAGTGGACATTCTGCAGCACATCCACGGCGTAACGTCTGCCTCAAAACCCAGATTTTGGTGCGGATTTGACTCCCTCATTAAGTAGAGATGAATTCTGCAACCATAAACACTGACACAAATGACATGCAGTGGAATTACATTTGGCACCGGATGTCAATTTTCACACCGGTTTTGGGTGGGTTTTTTCCGTAGCATGTGAACAAGATTTTCAAAATATAATCCACTTTGCTGCTACTGTAAATGTCGTGGATCTTCCAAGGTCCGCACAGAAAATCCACGACAAATCCGCCCTGTGTGCTTTAGTGCGCGTTCACATGTAGCTGATCTGGTGCGGAGTTTGGTGCAGATCTGCAGCAGATGTCACTCCAGTTTGAATTGAATTGAAAGAGTGAAATCTCTTGCAGATCCGCGCCAAAATCTGCACTAAATTACCTGCACGCTTCGAGAAAAAATGTGCATAGAAGTGTACAGTAACTGATGCATGAGGGACGGATAATCAGTTACAAACCTTTTGGTGTTAAGTCCAACAGAAGATCTTAGAATTGCAGCTCCATACAGGTCTTATTTCTGCCGCCAGTACTTAGGTGTTCCTAGGGGTGTAACTATAGAGGATGCAGGGATGCGGTTGCACCCAGGCCCAGGAGCTTTAGGCGGCCCATAAGGCCTCTCTTCTCCATATAGGGAACCCAGTACTATGAATAAAGCATTATAGTTGGGGCCCCGTTACAGATTTTGCATTGGGGCCCAGGAGCTTAACGTTACACCTCTGTCCTCTCGTGGTAGATAACTCGATCTTTCTCCATAGAATATGAAAAATAGAGTACAGGACAGAAATTCTGAAAAATAGCTGAGGATTGCAGAGTTCTGTAAGACAAGGAATAAGCCGGGCAACAGCCGTTTTTCCTGGCTTCTCACTTCTTTCCTTGCAGACTTCTAGCAGAGCCCGCTCTACAAGAGGCCTCCGTCTCTAGGATGCCCGGGCAGCCAAAATCCCAGAGCAGAAAGTTGAAAACACAAATAAACAAGCCCAGATGGCGGCCCGCTGGGAACACAGACCCCTCTGTTCTGCGGATATTCACAACCCTTTTATGTTGCCTAGGCAAAAAAATATAGCTTCTTGAATCAAAAACGACAGGATTATCACATGATGAGGTGAAAATGAGAGCAAAGTACTGTATGAGAACATTTTGGGAGAAATAGCATTAAATTCAGCTTGCCTGCCTCTCATGAAATCGCACTGCATAGTTACCATGTATGCAGGCCGGCTGCAGGTTTATGTGGGCCCTCGGACAATAGTGTCTCAGGGAGCCCCTCTTCCTGTCTCTGCATCAGTCGTGATACAAGGGCCTGGCTTAGTTATTGTAATGAGCTATTCGATATAATGACACTTATTGCCCCTTTTAGATTTGCCACTGCTTGCCCCCTTTACATATAGATGCCACTTTCTGCCCCCTTTCACATTTTGTTGCTCCTTTTTACATAAAGATGCCATTATTTACATATAGATGCCAATTTTATATATAAAATAAAAAATAAATCTCGGTATTTGTATAGCGCCAACTTATTCCGCAGCACTTTCAGGTAATTATTATTTATTACCCCCCACCAAGCTGGGTTCTCATTTTACCGACCTTGGAAGGATGGAAGGCTGAGTCAACCTTGAGCCGGCTACCTAAATCACACGGGGATTGAACTTGCAACCAGGTCATAGGCAAGAGCTTACACTCTGTGCCATACGAGGCCACCTTTCACATATAGATATCCTTTTCACATATAGCTGCCACTCTCTGCACTCTTTCACATATAATTGCCCCCTTTTACATAAAGATGCCACTGTTTATATATATATATATATATATATATATATATATATATATGTCACCTTTTACTTTTACATATACCGTGTTTCCACGAATATAAGACAATCTTATATTAATTTTTGCCCCCAAAAAAGGTGCTAGGTCTTATTTTCAGGATGTCTCTTATTATACTTACATAGCAAGCTTCATCCGGGTCCCTCCCACTGCTCTCGGATCTGTAACGTGCTTCCTGCAGTCCTCGGCCACTTGCAGAATATCACTTCCTGGTTACGGGATTCATAAATCCCGCCTCCAGGAAGCAATGCAGTGCTTGATGAACCAATGTGATGGCTGTGATTCGTTCATCGAGCGCTGCATTGATTGGCTGAGCAGAGGTCGAAGAACTAATCACAGCCAACATGTTGTGGAGGCGGGATTTATGAATTGGCTGAACTGTGGCATTACCGAGCCTGCTAGGTAATGTATTCCTTTTTTATGTAATGCACCTAGGGCTTATTTTCAGGGTATATATTTAAAGCCTCCCTGACAAGCTCGAAAAATCATGGTAGGGCTTATTTTCAGGGAAACAGGGTAGATGCCACTTTTCACATATAAATGTTCCCTTTCACTTAGAGATACCCCCTTTCACATATAGATGCAACCTTTTACATATAGATTCCCCCTTTTGCATAAAGATGCCGCCATTTTATATACATATGCCCCCATTTTACATACAGATGCCACCTTTCACATCTAGATACCCTATTTGACATATAGATGTCCCCTTTCACATATAAATACCCCATTTTCAGTTATAGATGCCCTCCTTTACATATAGATACCAATTTTAACCCAAAAGTCAGCCGGGAGAGTGGCGCTGAGCACCAACTGAGCCAACTGTTGTACTGACCCTGCAGTTCAGGCCCGCTTCCCCTCCTGGACCCCTGCAGTAGTTGACCCCAGCACCCGCCCGGGTTTGCCAGGTGCTGGCACTGGCCCTTCATGTATGACCTATGTGCACATGTAATAATGAATAATTAGGTGTTTACTAATGTAAAAGCGCAACCAATGATCAGATTGTGATGCTAATGGCGTTGTGCCAGCCACACCCACTGATCCCAAGAAGGAGGGTCCTATGTTCCCCTCTTCTTGTCACTGTGGGCTCACTGCACCCATTCGCAGTGACATGGAGATTGCACGGAGTAGTAGTCACAGAAGCGCAATACTGCTCCATTCATTTCAATGGTGCTGATGGAAATAGCTGAGTACAAGCGCTCATCTTCCAACAGTCCCAATGAGTCCCGATGAATGGAGGGGCACTACACATGCACTGCGGCAGGTGAAGTGACCCCACAGGGAAGATGAGAGTGGGATAAGGGACCCCCATTCTCACAGCTTTTCTAAGCAAAATCAGCTGTTTCCCAATGAGTTCTCTGTGGTGAGACAACCCCTTTATTATTCTGAATGGCTCCTATGTCCTACTGGATTGCTTTGACAAAATGTATATAGAACAGAAGCTACAACATTGCAGACCAGCTACATTACATAAAGTACTCCAGTGAGCTGCAGAAGCCCCTTACTAGGAAGTAGTAACTTCCTAAGACTCAGACAATGCAACACATCCGTCCAATGTAATTCCTTCCTGTGATTTTTGAGAAAGACGCGCAAAGATACAATGCCATTAGGATTAGACCATCCTGTATTTATACACTACAAGAAACCACCGTTGAATCCTGGAAACAACTGACGAAAAGTAACATTCAATGAACCAGATGTTCATTTGTTCCTGAGAAGCAGAAGAAGTAGAAACGTGTGGAAGAAGCAGAGCTCCTCCATTAATGACCTTCCGCCTCGTGCAGCACGCAGGGCTCATCCAGCGTTTATCTTTAGAACAAGCAGTATCCAAATACACAAGAACCATCTTCACCGCGCAGCTTTCTGTAATGGCTGCAATCACAAGCAGTAAGCAGATCTGTAGAGACGGGTTCACCGTAATTTCAATCTGTAGGACTGACAGTGACCATCTGTATCCATATAGAAGCTTCACTCTATCCATATTCCTCAAGTGCTCCAGTAGGCAGCTGGGAACGGTACTGGTGCATCATGTCTCCACCAGAACTGTAGGTGGGGACATAGGTTAGCTGGCCTCAGCGACAGGGAACACCCTGCTGATGCCCCCAGCAGTGGATTGCCTGCCATGCTACCATCTCCGCAGCGCCGAGCCATCGTCTCTCCGCAGCCTGCACCTGTCAGTTACTGGCCGTACTCCCTGTAAGGGTGTCAGTCTCTCTCGTTCTCCCTGCATGAGGTCTGTGCTTGTGCTGGGCGCAGCTCTTCTGAGTAGGCGATCTTGTGCTCCGACCCCCTGCTCTGCTGCATTCTGCAGGCCAACAACATCTTGTTGCTGCACAGATGTCCTCTTTTCCCCCTCCACAAAGGCAATGTACATAGCAGCTGGGCGGCAGGTGTGGGGCGGGGTTTATATTCTTGTTGTTCCCCTCTTCCTGATGAGCATAACAGACAAGCGTGGTGGCTCAGCTGTTAGCATTGCTGCTATGCAGTGCCAGAGTTTTAGGTTAATATTAGAGATGAGCGAGCACCAAAATGCTCGAGTGCTCGTTACTCAAGTTGAACTTTCAGTGATGCTCGAGAGTTCGTTTCGAGTAACGAACCCCATTGAACAATGGGCGACTCGAGCATTTTTATATATGACAGGTGGTCCGCTAAGGTTTTCATTTGTGAAAATCTTAGCAAATCACCAAAGTCATGTAAAAAACACAGAAATGGATAGGGTAGGCGAGGAGCAACATGCAGGGCTGCATTTCGGGCTCCGAGGTCTCACTATTAAGCCACAATAGTGGCAAGAGTGAGCCCCCCCCCCCCCCCCCCCCGCACTGTCAGCATAAAGATCGTTCTCCTCTGCCACAGAGCGATGTTAGCCCATTGAAAGCAATGGGCTGCCGGCGAGCGCGGGATGAATTTTCGGGAAGGGCTTAGAAATATAAGCCCTTACCTGAAAATCATCCTAAAATGTGTAAAAAAATAAAAAAATTAAAAAAATGTATACTCACCTTTCCGCTGCACCCGGAGTTCAGCCGTGTTTGGCTGGCAGTTCTCCTGAACTGCTTTCTGTAGTATTCAGCAGGTTGGGATTTAAAATCCCCGCCTGCTGAATGAGCTGCCTCTGATTGGTCACAGTCTCACCAATCAGAGGCAGCTCTCACTCACACCCATTCATGAATGGGTGAGTGAGTGCTGCCTCTGATTGACTCAGCACAGGGACCAATCAGGGGCAGCTCTCAGCTGAATGACAGCTGAGAGCTGCTCCTGATTGGTCTCTGCGCTGAGCCAATCAGAGGCAGCACTCACCCATTCATGAATTCATGAATGGGTATGAGTGAGAGCTGCCTCTGATTGGTGAGGCTGTGACCAATCAGAGGCAGCTCATTCAGCAGGCGGGGATTTTAAATCCCCGGCTGCTGAATACTACAGAGAGCAGTTCAGGAGAACTGCCGGCCAGACTCGGCTGAACTAAGGCTGCAGCGGAAAGGTGAGTATACATTTTTTTTTATTTTTACGCATTTTAGGATGATTTTCAGGTAAGGGCTTATATTTTTAAGCCCTTCCCGAAAATTCATCCTGACATCGCCGGCAGCCCATTGCTTTCAATGGAGCTGGCTGTATTGCCAGCTCCATTGAATTCAATGGTCAGTGCTCGTTTAATCGAGACGAGTACCGCGTGGTGCTCGTCTCGAGTAACGAGCATCTCGAGCACCCTAATACTCGAATGAGCATCAAGCTCGGACGAGTATGCTCGCTCATCTTTAGTTAATATCTGTCCAAGGACAACATCTGGATGTTTTTATCTTTTCTTTGTGTCTATTCTTCCAATTCTACTCCTCAAGAGCAGAAAGGACAAGTGTGGTACCTCAGCTATTAGTACTGCTGCCTTGCAGTGCTGCATTTCAAGGTTCAAATCTGTCCAAGGGCAACATCTGGATGGATTGTTTAAATTTGTTCAGGACTCATCAAGAAGGATGACCATTTTAGACTTAATATTAACCAATAGACTCAACAGAATAACAGGGGTGCAGGTCGGGGGGCACCTGGGAAATAATAACCATACTACAAAAAGTAAATATCAACTTGTTTTTCAAGAGTGAGTTTTATCATGGAGCTACAAAAATACTAAACATTAGGAAGGCAAAGTTTAACCAGCTCAGAGATGCCCTAAACTTTACTGACTGGGACAATGTCCTCAGAAATAAAAGTACAAACATGTTTAAAATCATCTTAAATACTTGCAGTGAGTGGACTGTACCTTACAGGAATAAAAGGGTTAGGAGGAGGAGAAAACTAATGGGGCTCAATAAAGATGAAAGGGGCAATAAACAGCAAAAAGAAAGTGTTTAAACTACTAAAACCAGAAGGCAACAAAGCAGCAGTAGTAACCTGTAGGGGACAAAAAATTATGTAGAAATCAGATAAAAGCAGCAAAGATGGAGACAGAAAGACTTATTGCCAAAGAGAGTGAAACTAACCCAAAACTGTTCTTCAATTATATAAATAGGAAAAAGATTAATACTGAAAGTGTTGGCCTTTAATAAATAATGCAGGAAAAATTATAGAGGGTGATGAAGAGAAAGCAAATCTATGCAATACTTTTTTTCTCCAAGATATAAAAACCCCATCCAGACATTCACTGAGGAAAAGGAAATGTCAGATGAGATGCAGAGTGATAATGTAAACTCTCCACTAAATGTCACCAGTCTAACCCAGGAGGAAGTGCAGAGCCGCCTTAAAAAGATTAAACTAGACAAATCACCTGGACTCAATGGCTTACACTCCCAGGCTCTAAGGAAATAAAGCAATGTATAAGGCAGACCGTTGCTTAACATATTTAAAGACTATTAGTGACATGATCTGTTCCACTGGATTGGCGCGTAGCTAATTTGGTGCCAATATTCCAAAAGGAGTAAAGAAATAAAACTGGAAGCTACCGGCCGGTAAATCTTAATTCTATTGTGTGACAAATGTTTGAAGGGTGTCTAATAGATGCTATCCTGGAGGACCTCAAGGAAAATAGTTATATAACAGCATAGGTTTATGAGGGGATGCTACTGTCACACCAATCTGATCAGCTTCTACAAGGTGGCAAGTTCTAAACTAGACCGTGAAGAGTCAGTCACTGGATCTTGTGTATCTGTTCTTTTCCAATGCTTTTGATACTGTGTCACATAAAAGGTTGGTATGTAACATGAGGATGCTTGGTCTGGGCAAGAATGTGTGTAAATCAGTAAGCCACAGGAGATGGTATTGGAGGAGTCACTGTTACTAGTGGGGTAACGCAGGAGGCAGTATTATACGAGTCACCCTTACTAGTGGTGTACCACTGGGGACTGTATTGGAGGGGTCACTGTTACAAGTGGGGTACCACAAGGAGCAATATTGGAGGGGCCACCATTACTAGTGTGGTACCACAAGGGGTAGAATTGGAAGAATCACTGTGACAAGTGGGGTACCAAAGGGGGCAGTATTGGAGGGGGTCATCATTACAAGTAGGGTACCACAGGAAGGAGTATTGAGAGGGGCACTGTCAAATATCAATATTTGCATATGATACAAAGCTATGTAAAGATATTAACACAAGAGGACAGAATGCGGGTACGTATGGATCTGTGTATGGTTGTAAATGGATTTGGATGAGTTGGGGGCAGAGAAGTAGTAGATGAGGGGTAACATTGATAAATGTAAGGTTCTGCACATGGGCAGAAAACACATGTCACCATTAGACACTAAATAGGAAACCAGTGGGGAACACTGACATGTAAAATGACGGGCTAATTACACACGGGCGAGTGCGATATCGGGCCATAAAACTCGGCCCGATATCACACTCACCAACATGAGATGTCCCCGCGGATAAGAGGCGTTTTTGTGTTAAAACCGCCTTGCATCATTTTGGGTAAGTAGGAATGTTTCCCATTGTTTTCAATGCTGCGTCGGCCCCATTGAAAACAATGGGTGGGCAAACAATGAGCGATGCACGTCATTTCGAGGGAGCGCCCAAAGATAAGACATGACGCAATTTTTTCTTGTGCCACAATGCGATGAGAGAGAAATCGCTCATATGTATGACCTCATTCAAAAGAGTGGGGTTCATATTTGTGTGTCTCGCAACACAAATTTTGCACGCTTTTCTCATACATCTCCGGCCTCAGAAAACTGTAAGCCTACCTGGAAAAACCAGTGTCAGGCAGCTGCTGCCAAGGCAAATAGGGTCATGGCGGTCATCAAAAGAGGTCTAGGAGCGCATGACAAGAGCATTGTTCCGCCTCTTTACAAGTCACTGGTCAGACCACACATGGAATATTGTGGACAGTTTTGGGCACCGGTACTCAAGAAGGACATATCAGAGCTTGAGTGGGTACAAAGGCGGCAACTAAAGTAATAAATGGAATGGGCAGACTACAATACCCAGAGAGGTTAACAAAATAGAGGGTATTTAATTTATAAAAAAAAAAAGACGGCTGAGGGGGCGATATAATAGCTATGTAGAGATATATCAGGGGTCAGTACAGAGATCTGTACCATCATCTATTATACCCAGGACTGTAACAAGGTGCGCTCTAATAACTATGTATGCATATATCAGGGGTCAGTACAGAGATCTCTCTCGTCATCTATTATACCCAGTACTGTAACAAGGGGGCACTCTAATAACTATGTATGAATATATCGGGGGTCAGTACAGAGATCTCTCCCATCATCTATTATACCCAGGACTGTAACAAGAGGACACTTTAATACCTATGTATGGATATATCAGGGGTCAGTACAGAGATCTCTCGCATCATCTATTATACCCAGGACTGTAACAAGGGGGAGCTCTAATAACTATGTATGAATATATCGGGGGTCAGTATAGAGATCTCTCTCATGATCTATTATACTCAGGACTTTAACAAGGGGGTGATCCAATAACTATGTATAGATATATCAGGGATCAGAAGAGAGATCTCTCCCACCATCTATTATACCCAGGACTGTAACAAGAGGACACTTTAATACCTATGTATGGATATATCAGGGGTCAGTACAGAGATCTCTCCCATCATCTATTATACCCAGGACTGTAACAAGGGGGAGCTCTAATAACTATGTATGAATATATCGGGGGTCAGTATAGAGATCTCTCCCACCATCTATTATACCCAGGACTGTAACAAGGGGGCACTCTAATAACTATGTATAGATGACTGGGGGCATCAGCCTGACTGACGCTCCCTTTCCAACTAATACCAAAAAACTTACCGACAACTTCTTTAATGTCAAATGTGGGGTAGGCCACAGCTTTATTAACGATTTAACCCTTACTACCTATTTTTCTAACTCGCTAACCCTTCCCATGCTCCAACCCGCTTTAACTTAACTGAATTCAACTTTTACAGTTCCACTGGACGTTTGTAAGCCCGCTTTCCTTGGGCTTGTAAACCTTCCCTCAAACCAGCATGGAAAGTTCAGGCAAAAACCAGCTGTGACGACTTCCAACAACTACAGTCTTATAAAGTCTCTCTTCGCCCAATCCCCCGGGCGGGTGGGTGGGTGTCTTGCACGGCTCCGTCTTCTCTCTTCACTTGCTTCTCACTTCTGTTCCTCTTCCCTTCTTCTTTCCCCCTTTCCGTTCTAAGCTCCTCCCCCTTTCTATCTCGCTATTCTACTAAAGCTCCGCCCCCAGTCCCCTGCAGCCGCGTTACTCACTGTGCTGCATAAGAGACTGGGGGCATCAGCCTGACTGACGCTCCCTTTCCAACTAATACCAAAAAACTTACCGACAACTTCTTTAATGTCAAATGTGGGGTAGGCCACAGCTTTATTAACGATTTAACCCTTACTACCTATTTTTCTAACTCGCTAACCCTTCCCATGCTCCAACCCGCTTTAACTTAACTGAATTCAACTTTTACAGTTCCACTGGACGTTTGTAAGCCCGCTTTCCTTGGGCTTGTAAACCTTCCCTCAAACCAGCATGGAAAGTTCAGGCCACGCGGCATGCGCCGTATCCTTCACGGCGCATTCCGCCCCACCCCACGAACCCGAGCTAGCGCAGCCTCGACTCCATCCTGCAGTCCCGACAAGAACGTGTCCAACCCGACTTCGTTCAGGTGTACCCCGTCACTCCTCAGTGCACCTCTCTCTCTGTCCTCCAGCTCCCAATGTCGTATAGCAATCCCCCCGAGGGAATGCACAAATTTCGAGACCCTTTGGTTGACCACCTTCCGGACATTCTCAATTGCTTCGGGGCTTTTTGCCCCCCTCCAACGTCTCCTGCCGATGATATCCGACCAGACCAACATGGACTCCTGAAAACACTCCCTAAAACGGAGCATGTCTTGTTTCATTAGGACGAGTAGATCGCCCAATTTTATTTTTCCTAGGTCGTTCCCCCCGGCGTGCACGACCAGAATGACTCGCCGGGGGGTCCACCTGCTAATGTCCGTGATAATTTTCAGCAAACTGGGCCACTGCAGGCCTCTAACTCCATACCAGTTTACCACCGTGTCCGTCAATCCCAGGCTCCTTCCTGGTGGCCGAGTTGCTGCCCGCCTTTCGGCCCAATACACAAAAGAATGACCGACAATCCATATTTTCCACGGTTCCGCAGCTGAAAAATAGAAAACAAAGAAAACAGAACCCGTACCGTCCAACCGAAACGACTTAACCAACATACAGCAAAACCTTGCCACTCCTAATTACTGTAACACTAGGTCTGGTCTGATGTATGATTTGTAGGCCTGCGACTTCCATCTGCCCAGACGTTTTACGTCCTCCTCCTTCATACCATGTGCGTCTGCCATGGTTGCCGCCCCTATTCTAAAAGAATGCGTACCGAATTCGGACGCATTCAGGCCTGCCGCGCGTAGAGATGAACGAAAAACCGCCGAAAATTGGAACCGGGTGAGGGGTGTGCCCTGCGCATGAACAAAAAATTGGTCACAGATGTTACGCGAGCTCATATACTCGCGTACCGTGGCTACCGGGCACCACTTGGAGCCAAGGCTGTTAATCGCTAACCACTCACCTCTGCCGTACATGTCTGTTTTGGACTTTCTAATGCATACCCGCAAAGACTCCCCCGAGGGAATAACGTCGTTGTGGCGAAGGCCGCCCGGCTTGTTTTTACTAGCCGGGACCAACTCACCGATGCGCAATGCCGCGAAAAACGCCACCGAAAAAGCTGCCCTGAATAGCAGCGCTTCCGAGCTATTGTCGCAAACACTTTCTAAAAGTTCTAGAAGCCTTACTAGCAAGGAAAACGTGATCGGACGTCGCTTGTCAACGCGCGTCTTCTCCTTTTTCCAGCCGCGTATTACTTGGCGGAACATAAAATCCTTCGTAACATCCGCCTTGCCGTGGAGTTTTAATAAAAACGCTACGCCGGCTAAGTGCTTTTTTGCTGCCCCGACGGACCGCCGTTTTTTGCGCAAAGATGCCAGCATATCCAGCGTCGCCGCCCGCGCCTTCTCGCCGTCGGCGACGGCGCCGCCTGACAATGAAAGCCAATGTAGCCAGATAGAATTATAACTGTTCCACGTCGCACGCGTGACCGATGTCTCCACCAGCTTCAGTAATTCTGCTCTACCAGCTTCCATAAGTGAGGGGGGCATCGTGCCCCCTCGGCCTCCGCCTGTGGATGACGGTCCCTGAACGCTTCCATCTGAAAACGAGAGAGTGCGTCAGCCGCCCCATTGTCACGACCCGGAACATGCCTGGCTCGCAAGTAGATATTGCTTTGTAGGCATTTTAAAACAACGTGTCTCAACAACGCCAACACGGGTGGAGAAGCCGATGTCTGCTTATTGATAACATGTACTACTGCCGCGTTGTCTGACCAGAAACAGACCTTGCGGTCCTGAAACTCCGAGATCCATAATTCCAAAGCTACCACCACGGGAAAAAACTCCAACAGTGTCACGTTTTTGGTCCACTTTCTAAGCAACCAACTCTGGGGCCAGGATTCCCGGCACCAGTGGTTATTGAAAATGACCCCAAAACCTCCTGATCCCGCAGCGTCCGCAAACAGGCATATGTCGCTTCCGGTCACCTCCTCCTTAGGGCATATCACCTGCCCGTTGAAGGACTGCAAGAACACCTTCCAGATATGTAAATCAGCTCTCATCCCCTGAGTCACCCGCACGAAATGGTGAGGCTCCCGGATTCCCGTCATGGCTAAAGTTAGCCTTCTCGAGAAGACCCGCCCCATGGGGATAACTTTGCATGCAAAGTTAAGCAGGCCTGCCAGACTCTGTATCTGGCGCAGGATGACCTTCCTGCAGCTGGACACTTCATTGACCACCTAGGTCAGCCTTGCTACTTTCTCCACTGGTAGCCTGAAAACCATGTCCTCGGAGTCGATCTCGATACCGAGGAAGGTGATCCGTGTTACTGGGCCCACCGTTTTTTCCTCTGATAACGGGACCCCTACCCGACGCATGAGAGACTGGAAGGTCTTTAGCAGAATTGCGCAATCGGCTGATGTCTCCGAGCCCACAAACAAAAAATCATCTAGATAATGTATCACCGATGAGATGCCCGTCTCATGCTTGAGTAACCACTCCAGGAAAGAACTAAACAATTCGAAATAATAACACGAAATCGAGCATCCCATCGGCAGACACATGTCTATAAAAAATTGACTCTCGACCCGGCACCCTAGAAGGTGAAAACATTCGGGATGAACAGGTAACAACCGGAAAGCGGACTCAATATCCGTCTTTGCCAGCTGAGCTCGCCTGCCCGCCGCCCTAACCAAACGCACCGCACAATCAAAAGACGTATACGTCACCGCCGCCTGATCTTTTGATATGCCGTCGTTAACTGATTCACCGGCGGGGAAAGAAAGGTGATGAATTAAACGAAACTTACCGGTTTCCTTCTTAGGTACTAAACCCAAGGGGGAAACCCGCAAATTGGTAAATGGCGGCGTTCCGAAAGGGCCGGCCATGCGGCCCAGCTCCACTTCTTTTAACAATTTCTCTTTGACCAAGCTAATATTATCCAACGCTGATTTTAAATTCGGGGAAAACATAGATGCGGGAGAAAAAACAAACGGAATCACGAAACCCTCGGAAAAACCGTCTTTAAGCATTTTTGCCGCCTGCTTCCTGTGGTAAATGTCTAACCACGGAAGCAGGACCCGACTTTTCACTGGTGTTCGGTGCTCCACTGGCACCACCCACTGTGGCAGACGCTCTTTGTTTTTTAAAGCAGCGAACTGCTGCGTGCTGCCCCCCGCAAACCGAGCACTCGTGTCGGAATTTGCAGGTGGCGTGAAATCGGCAATGGCCCTCGTTATAGAGCCAGCATGTGCCGTTAGGTCTCTGTGATGCCGCGGGGGGCTGTTGCCCGCCTCCCGCGGCTCCCGCCGGAAAGGACGCTCTGGCGGGCCGTTGTGCTAGGATCAGCTGGATCCACACGTCGGTCGCTTTTGTGGCCCAGCTTATGTGACTCGTTCCGGATACGCGCCTGCGGAAATCCTCATCATAGCGCCACCAAGCTGACCCACCGTGCAGCTTGTAGGCGCTGTATATGGTGTTTAAATAGACCATCAACTCTGGACCTTTAATCGGCTGATGCTGACACACCACATGAGCCAAAACCATATACGCCTGAAGCCAATTGCCGAACGTCTTGGCAATCTTTGGCTTCTTTTCCGTTCCCCGTTCGGACAACCGTTCCTTGTCCACCATAACGTGGTCCACCGACAATAAGGACCAAATATCCACATATAAACCTTTTTTGATCCTTTCCGTAACCTCTTCAGCCAAACCTACCCCTAGCGGGGCAACACCGCAGAACATCGAATCTGCAAATTTTAACCCTTCCGTTGGGTCACCATCTGTACACAACGTTGAGCTTCCAGACACATTACTCACAGGCGGGCCTCTGCCCCCCGGTGAACCACCGGATCCTGCAAGCCCCTCCTGCGGATCCACCTTGCTCAACAAAGACTTCAACACCGCAACCAAATCTTGTGTTTCCGCGCCCTTCGCGGGATCCATCACATTACACCAAGCATTTTGTAATGACAACTCACCAGCTCGACCGACCTCCGGCAGCGCCAAGGGTGATGTCCCAGCTGTATCCCTCCTCCGGATCCTGCGGTCTGGCGTGGGCTGACGACTGTCCTTATGCGTAGCCTCCTGCGCCCTTTGCTGATAGGCCAAACCAGGCTGGTGTCCGCACGACCGTCCATGCGAGTGGCCATGACTTCTGTAACTCCTGTAGTCTCTTGAACTTGGCTCGACTTGTACGTTGAGCAGGTGCCGATGTTCTTCAGAGTCCCGTCTATCTTCTCCTGAGCTGCTCCTATCTACTCTGCTGTCTACTCTTGCCCTGC
Source organism: Eleutherodactylus coqui (assembly GCF_035609145.1). Classification (NCBI taxonomy): domain Eukaryota; kingdom Metazoa; phylum Chordata; class Amphibia; order Anura; family Eleutherodactylidae; genus Eleutherodactylus; species Eleutherodactylus coqui. The sequence goes on along the minus strand of NC_089844.1, from coordinate 190,170,435 downwards.
CGCTGCTGCTACTTGAAGCGCTGCCCGCCTGCTCTAGCTGGCCCGGCCGCCTGGATTCTAATCCTATCGCCCTGGCTCTGTCCCTGCGCCTACGCCTAGCGCCCTGCCCTTGGCGGCTACTGCTAGCGTAATTAGCTGAAACTTGGGATGCATAACCCAACGTTTCTTGCAGCCTTGGGTCGAGGTATCTCGGGTTAACGAAACACCGATGCTGCATGCTTGTAGCGGGTGGCTGCACTACTGAAGTGTGTCTACTTGGCCTCTGTGTGGTGTGTGACCCCCTTTGCTGTCCCGGGTATAGGGAAGACTCCGGTCTATTAGCGCCATAGTAAGATGGCATACCGTGGCTACGGCTCGCTTGGCCCGCTGCAAGTGGGCTCTGGGTCGGGCTACGTGACCCCTCGAACCGGCTAGCCCTCCCCCGTTGTGCCCTTCCTGGGCTTAAAATTTCAGGGGTTGGGCTGCTAGCGGGGGTGCTAGCGGGGCTGCTAATGGGGCTGCTGGCGGGGGTGCTGGCTGGGGTGCTATAGGTGGCTGCTGTTCCCGTGATGTTCCCCCTCCTACTTGTCCCCCTGCCCTTCTGCTGCCTACCTTCCGCCCTGCGCTCTGGCTGCGATGCTCTGCGGTGTTGGCGGGGTACGCGCCCTTCCCGCGTGTTCCCTCTCTCCTCCGTCTGGCTCATGACCGCACCGCTCCTCGTCTGCGCTGTTTTTCGCGCCAGCGCGCGCTGCCCTGTTGCGCTGGGTGCTGCTGCTGCTGATGCTGTAGAAGATGGCTGGGCTTCTATTCTTCTGCTCCCGCTCGCCGGCGGTGAGCGCTGCCTCGTGGCGGGCCGTTTTCCCGCCAAACGTTTTGAACCCGGCGCCATCTTGCTTCCGGTTTTCGCGGCGGCCGCCGCTTCATCTTCTCCCCTGCTGCTCCTCATTCCGCGTCGCTTGTTCGCCGGGCTCGGGCTGAGCCTCGCTGGCGGCTGCTTTCTTCGCTGCGGTCTTCCCCGCAGCTGCTCCCCTCCTACCGGCGACGCTTCGCTGGCTCTCCTCGGTTGCGTCCCGGGTCCCTCCGGCTCCGCCGCTCCCGCGGCCGTCCTGTAGCTCAGCAGCAATTCCTCCAGCCAGCCGGTGCCGTCCTGGCTGACTGCCTCCTGGATTTGCGCCCGCAGGTCTTCCATTCTTTCTTCCTTGTCTTCACACCGGAATCCTCTTCTCTTCTTCTCCTGACGTCTCCGGTCCTCAACCGTAAGCTTCTTCCTCTTCTTCTTTAAATTCAATCCTCCGCTTGCTCTGCTTTCAATTTGTAATCCAAATTTGTAATCCCAGTAAATCCTCTGCTGGTTAGCAAAACGAAAATCTTTTCTTCCAGGCAATTGTACTCCACGTGTCTTCTGTCTTGCACGGCTCCGTCTTCTCTCTTCACTTGCTTCTCACTTCTGTTCCTCTTCCCTTCTTCTTTCCCCCTTTCCGTTCTAAGCTCCTCCCCCTTTCTATCTCGCTATTCTACTAAAGCTCCGCCCCCAGTCCCCTGCAGCCGCGTTACTCACTGTGCTGCATAAGAATATCGGGGGTCAGTACAGAGATCTCTCTCATCATCTATTATACCCAGTGTAGTGGCCCAGTACATGTTTTCCTGGCCCCCTCCATAATGTCATACATGTATGTCTTATGTTGATGCACTGTCCAAAAGTGTCTCGTCATTCTGTTATGTGTATTGCACAGCTGCAGCAAATGAGAGGTTAATGTCTGCAAAGTGTGAGCTGAATGTCTGTAAATGTAACAATTCTATCCTGTCATATGGTATGAGTGCAGGTATAGGGCTGGGTTCACACAGGGCGGATTTGCCGCGGTTTTGCCGCGGATTGCCGTTGCACATCCGCACTGCGGCAAAACCGCTGCGTTTGCAGTGCAATGCAGCACCAATGAGATTTGCCAAAAAGCTGTTCTCACAGGACGGAATTTTTCCGCACAGCCGCAGTGCGGAAATGCAAGTGCGGAAATGCAACTGCGGCGCGGTTTTAAAAGATGCAGCATGTTCATTCTTAGGTCGTTTCCGCAGCGGTTTTTTGTCCATAGACCTCTATGGACGCAGCCAAAACCGCACCAAATACGCGACAAATACGCGACAAAAGTAAAAAACCGCTTGCGCACGAAAATCCGCAGCAAAATCCGCAAGCCAAAATTCACCTTTGAAGCGGTTTTGGCGCAGAAGCAGTTCTGCTGCGTCAAAACCGCAACGGAAAAACCGCAGCAAAACCGTCAACAAATCCGCCCTGTGTGACCCTAGCCTAAATGTGAGTGCTTGAGAGCGGGAAAGGTTGTTGTTGTAGTTCAAGGACCATCTTCCGGAGCTGTGAAAGTAAAGCACAGACGCACATGTGGGCACCTTCAGCCCTCATATGTTGAAGATAGAGGAGGTGAAGAGACTTCATGAATGCAAGGGTCAGCATGACCAGTAAGTGAGCCCCAGAGAGGGAGAAAGAAAGTGTGAGCCAGTCTTAAGTCTTTCCTACACAAGGCCCAGTGCAGAGGTACTCTTTAAGTTCTTTTAGTTGTTCATGCCTAAGCGTCCTGAAGTCTGGGACCGCTGGGTGGAGGTACTTATCTTCAAGTCTATCTATATATATCTATAACGCTACCTGCACTTGGAACATTGTCTATAGTTTGACTTGTATTGTTGGAGCGTTTATTCAAGTAAAGCTATTCCAGGCCCTGACCGTTTCCGGGGACCTGAGATACTATACTCCTGTCTATGGCTTGTTTATTTCCCTACCGATGTTAATGTTGGGAGGTACCGGAATGGTGGTGTCATCCGTGACAACCTCATCACCTGTTCTCCTGTTTATTGGGCATCCCCATGCTAGGGGTGTCCAGAAGGGGCCCAGCACTGTCCTAACCTTGGCTATGTGCGTCCCTTCGGGGGGCAGCATGGTAAGTGCAGCTGTGACAAGCCAGCATCTTGCCCTCCCAGCTCCTCAGCATATGCCATGTGTCATGGGTCACCCTACGGGATGCTATACCCAGGACAGTAACAATAAATATGTATAAATATATCAGGGGTCAGTACAGAGATCTCTCCCATCATCTATTGTACCCAGGACTGTAACAAGGGGGCGCTCTAATAACTATGTATAGATATATCAGGGGTCAGTACAGAGATCTCTACGATCATCTATTATACCCAGGACTGTAACAAGGGGCGCTCTAATAACTATGTACAGATATATCAGGGGTCAGTACAGAGATCTCTCCCATCATCTATTATACCCAGGACTGTGACTGTAAGGGCACACACTCACTGGCGATATGAGTGAGTGAAAACGCATTATAATGAAACCAATGATTTTCAATGGTTTCATTCTCATTAGCGATGTTTTCACTGTATCCTCGCATCACAAAGAAGAATGTGCGATATCACCCATTGTTTTCAATGGGGTCGGCCGCAGCAGTGCCAGCCCCATTGAAAACATAGAGAGTACATTGCGCTCCCCTGACACAGCTGTGACTGCTATGGGAGGGAATTTCTTTATCCCCATGGGGACCGTGGGGATGAAAGAATGCCCTGTCACAGCTGTGGCAGAGCTCCACGATGCTATCCCATTGCACTGAATGGAGCCGATGCTGCTGCAGCCCATTGAAATCAATGGAATGAAGGCCACCACCGCGGTGATGATTTTCGTGGAAGGGCTTGAAATATAAGCTCTTTCCTGAAAATTATGCCTAGCTGTAAAAAAAACAAACTCACCTAGAAGAGCCATCCGGCTCTTCTCTCTGGCCCTGACAGTCTTCTACTGTCTTTTGGTGGCCAGTGATTGAAAAATTCAATGACAGCTGGGCGCTACCTCTGATTGGCTACAGCGCCCAACCAATCAGAGGCAGCTCTTTCTGGAGGCGGGGATTTTTCAATTACGGCCACCAGAAGACGGAAGACGATTGCCAGGGCCGGAGAGAAGAGCTGGATGGCTCTTCTAGGTGAGTTATTTATTAATTTTTCTTTTTTACAGCTAGGCATGATTTTCAGGAAAGGGCTTATATTTCTAGCTCTTCCTTGAAAATCATCACCACTGTGGTGGCTTTCAGTCTATTGCTTTGAATGGGGCTGCAGCATCATAAGCCCCATTGAATGCAATGGGATAGCATCGTGGACCTCTGCCACAGCTGTGACAGGGCATTCCTTCATCCCCGTGATCCCCGCGGGAATGAAGGAATCCGCTGCCATAGCAGTCACCGCAGCATCAGGGGAAAGCAATGGGTGATATCGCACATTCTTCTTTGTGATGAGAGGTTACAGTTAAAACATTGCTAATGAGAATGAAACCATTGAAAATCATTGGTTTCATTATCATGCGTTTTCACTCACTCTCGCATCGCAGGGAAGTCGTATCGCCAGTGGGTGTGAGCCCTAACAAAGGGGCACTCTCTATGTTGTAACATCACCCCAAATGTAATCTATTACCAACCTGTCCTCTTCATACATCTTTGACCTAATATCCTGATACCTCCTCATATGTAATCCCCATTATACAACCTGTCCCCCCATACATCTCTGACCTAATATCCTGATAACTCCTCATATGTAATCTATTACCAACCTGTCCCCCCATATATCTCTGACCTAATATCCTGATACCTCCTCATATGTAATCTCCTTTATGATACCTGTCCCCCGTACATCTCTGACCTAATATCCTGATACCTCCTCATATGTAATCTATTACCAACCTGTCCCCCCATATATCTCTGACCTAATATCCTGATACCTCCTCATATGTAATCTCCTTTATACAACCTGTCCCCTCATACATCTCTGACCTAATATCCTGATACCTCCTCATATGTAATCTCCTTTATACAACCTGTCCCCCCATACATCACTGACCTAATATCCTGATACCTCCTCATATGTAATCTCCTTTATACAACCTGTCCCCCCGTACATCTCTGACCTAAGATCCTGATACCTCCCCATATGTAATCTCCTTTATACAACCTGTCCCCCCGTACATCTCTGACCTAATATGCTGATACCTCCTCATATGTAATCTCCTTTATACAACCTGTCCCCCGTACATCTCTGACCTTGCCTCCTTATTCCCACCTCCACATAGGGGTTTATTTGATGTTGAAATTGTTGATGGTGCAAATTGCGCTAGAAAAGTGTTGTAGATATTTTGTGCCTCATTTGTCGTGTGTTTTAAAACATTTCCAGACAGGCTTCCTCGATGGTGTCTCAGTTTGAGCTTGACTGTGCACTGGGCAGTTAGGGAGTGTTTTTAGTTGCCTCCTGGCCCGGGTTCTGTGCTGGACAATTCAGTGCAGTCTCCTTCTGCTGTGGAGTGAGGACCTCTCTGGATCTGGTTTCTGTGGTTCTTTCAGCGGCTCTTCAGATAAGTTCAGAGATTTCCCCCACGTCTGAGGCTTTCTCATCTGTGGATAGTTTTTTTTTTTGCTCTCGGATTGATTTTATGATGATCCAGACAGGGTGTCACTGGCAGAGGGGAAGATCAGGGCTTTGCATCAGGGCGTATCTTACACTGGGGAGTATTGTGCATAGTTTTAGTGCTGGGCAACAGAAACAGCAGAACGATCCAGCTCTATGTAGCCAGTTTTGTTTTGGCCTTAACAATCAAATAAAAGATCTGATGTATTCACATTAGGCGACACGATGTTTGGATGACGTCATGGCATTGGCCATCTGTGTTGGGTGGTGTGTGGGAGGATGACTTGGGGAGCAAACACCGGGGTTCTCTATGGAATCGGCAAATGTGGAGGAATCTATGCAGTTCGGTTCTGTATCCGAGGAGTCTAGGAGAGGGGACAGGGTTCAATTTGGGGGACATTTTCTGTGCGGCCAAACAGGGCACTTTGTCCAGACTTATCCACTTTGCGGATCTTGGTCAGAGATAATGGGTGGTCTGGAGGTTATAGGGATGAATCTTTCCACTGAGATCTGTTCTGCTGTTGGGAATTTTTTTGTGATAGCGTTCTTGGATTGTGGAGCTGATGTCAATTTAATCAATTGGGAACTGGTCAAACACATGGGTTTAGAGGTAAGCGCAGTGGAGTGCCCTAATCCAGTGTCCGCTATTGACGCCACCCCCTTATCTTAGAAACCTTTAGAGCAAGGTGCAGCGTCCCATAGAGTGACCCCAGACACATGGCATACGCTGAGGAGCTGGGAGGCCAGGATGCTGGCTTGTCATAGGATGACCTTTTCCTGCTCTCAAGCACTCACATTTATAGCTTCACTCATACCACATGACAGGATAGAATTGATACATTCACAGACAGTCAGCTCACACTTCGCAGACATTAACCTCTCATTTACTGCAGCTGTGCAATACACATAACAGAATGACTAGACACTTTCCACAGAGCATCAAAACATTTATGTAGGGGGCCAGGAAAGCATGTACTGGGCCACCACAAAGGGGCATATTCATCCTTCTCATTCTGCATTGACTGCAAGGGAAGTCTTTGTGAAGAAAAAATGTGGGAGGTCTTGCTTAGCTTTCAGGGAATTCAACAAAATTATGAAGAGAGACCTGTATCCAGTGTCACTTATTCCAGATATTTTAGTCAGTTATCTGGGGCTAGCTGGTTTACTAAATTCAATTATAATTTGGGTGTTTATAACTTGATTCGGGTCAAGGAGGGAGATAAATAGAAGACGTCTTTTAACACCTGGAGGAACATTTTGAAAGCTTGGTTATGCCTTTTGGCCTCAGCAATGCGCTTGCAGTGTTTCAAGCCTTGATAAATGAAGTTCTGCATGAGTTTATCGGTCACTTTGTACTTGTGTATTTGAATAATATCCTTTTTTTCTCCAGACTATGGATCTCACGAATGTCTTGTTCTCCGTGCAGTGTGCGAGAATAAATTATTTGCAAAAAGAAAAATGTGTCTTTTCTGTTAAAGAAGTTTCATTTTTGCGTCACATTGTCACCTCAGAGGGATTCAGGATGGACCCAGAGGAGGTTCAGGCAGTTCAAGACTGGGTGAGACCAGAAAATGTTAAAGCCCTTCAGAGATTTCTGGGATTCGCCCACTATTATCGCAAGTTCATTCAAAGGTTTTTCTGGGGTGGTTAAACCCTTAGCTGACATGACTAGGAAGGATTGCTTCCCGTCAAAATGGTCTCTAGAAGCATTACTGTCTTATCAGTTGTTGAAAAGACGTTTTGCGACAGCTCTGGTCTTGGTGCAACCAGAGTTGTCCAGGCTTTTTTTGGGTAGAGGCGCACGCTTCAGAGATTGGGGTGGGGGCTATTCTTTTTCAGGGCACGGACACACTGCGGAACTTTTGACCCTGCGCCTTTTTCTCACAATAATTCTTGGCTGCTGAACAAAATTATTATATAGGGGACAGAGAACTATTTGCTACGAAGTTGGCCTTTAAGGAGTGGTGTCATCTCCTTTAAGGGGCACAACATAAAGTGGCGGTGTTCACGGAGCCTAAAAACTTGATCTACCTTGAGTCGGCAAAAACACTTAATCCGAGACAGACACACTAGTCCTTGTTCTTCTCGCGTTTCAACTTTGTGGCCTCGAACTGTCCTGGTAGTGAAAATGTCAGGGCAGAAGCTTTGTCTGGGAGTTTGGCTCCAGCTCTTCTAGATGGACCTCCGGTTCTCACTGATGGTGCAGTAGTATCAGTGGTGTCACCGGATTTGATAAAGCAGATTCATCAGTCTCAGGATTAGACTCCATTGGGTCTTCATGAGAGAAAGCTTTTCATGCTGGTACATTTGTGTTTGCGAGTCCTGTCCGATATACACAGTTCGGTCTGGGCAGGTCATCCCGGAATAAATGACTATTAACTAGAACCTTTTGGTGGACAGGGTTGAATAGGGATGTTTTTAGTTTTGTTTCTGCATGTAAGATATATGCCAGACCCAAAACACCTTAGACTCTTCATGTGGGAAGGTTGTTACCTATGCCTGTCTCTGAAAAACCCTGGGCGCATTTGTCCGTGGATTTTATTACGGATTTACCACTTTCCAAGGAGAATACAGTCATCTGGGTGGTGGTCAATCGTTTTAGTAAAATGTGCCTTTTTGTGGCACTACCCAGTCTCACAAATGCTATGACATTGCCAAAATTATTTATTTCTCATGTGATAAGATTACATGGATTACCGGTTAACATCTCCGACTGGGGAGTACAGGTTGTTTCCAAATTTTGGTGGGGGGTTGTGTATTTGGTTGGGAATTCAACTCTCCTTCTCCTCCGCATGTCATCCTCAGATTAACAGCCAAACAGAAAAATGCAATCAAAATTTGGAGTAATACTTGTGGTGCTATATTCTGGATAATCAGGAGGAGTGGCCCGAATGTTTGCCTTTGGCTGACACTGAACAGTAGGTCTTTGTAATCTACTGGCACTTTGCTATTTTTTGTAACTATGGATTTCACCCTTGTTTTGGTTTGTTTACTAATGCACATTTGGAGGTACCCAAGGAAGGGGAGTTTTCCTCTAACATTGAGACAATTTGGGAGGAGGTCCAGAGAAATCTCAAGAGGACCATAAGAAATTACAAGCAGGTAGCTGATTGGAGGTGTTCGCTGGGGGTTGATTTCTTGGTGGGAGACAGAGTTTGGCTGTCTTCCAGGAATATTATACTTAAACTACAGTCTTTTAACCCTTTTTTTTTTCCATTTTCATTTTTTCCTCCCCCCTTTTAAAAAATTGTAACTCCTTTATTTATCCATCGCCGTCGCTGTATGAGGACTTGTTTTTTGCGGGACGAGTTGTATTTTTCAATGGTGCTATTTATTGTACCATATAATGTACTGACAAAGTTTTAAGTAATTCTAAGTGGAGTTAAATGAAAAAAAATGACATTCTTCCATGTTTCAGTGCATCTTGTTTCTACGGCGCACAAACTGCAACAAAAATGACACGATAACTTTATTCTATGGGTCAGTATGATTACTACGATACCAAACTTGAATAGTTTTTTTTTGCTATACTACTTTTATTTTTTTTCAAAGACATTATTTTTTTATAATTATTTTTTGCTGCCATCATCTGCGCGCAATAACTTTTAAAAAATTTTCCATCAACTTACGTGTGCAAGGGCTACATTTTTGTGGGATGTCCTGGATTTAAATGCCACTGTCAGAATTGGCAACAGCATTTAAAGGGTTAATAGCCGCACGGCCGATTGCAGCTATTGCCTGCGGGTGTCAGCTGTAATAAACAGCTGATGCCCACACTGTATGAAGAGAGGTCACCCAGCGATCTCTCTTCATACGTACTCCGCACCTGCTTGACGTAAATGTGCATCATAAAGGGGGAAGGGGTTAAACTAGGCCGGGACTTATCGGACCATTCAAAATCATTGAGAAGATCAATGTGGTTTCTTTTAGGTTGTAGCTTCTGGACTCCTTGAGGATAGCTAATGTGTTTCATAAGACTTTACTAAAACAATATGTTGATCCTGGGGTTGGTTTGTCCCCACCTGCCCGGGTCAAAGTAGATGGAGATCTTCTATTTGAGATCAGTCGCATTATAGACTCCCGCTATGTGAGGAACACACTACAGTATTTAGCTAATTGGTGGGAAAACAAGCCAGAAAAAAGGACATGGGTCCAAGCCGCAGATGTCAATGCGGACTGTCTCATGAAAAGCTATCATAAACATAACCCTAGTAGACTGGGGCCAAGGGTCCGGAGGCACCTTCTAGAAGGTTAGGTACTTTTGTGCATTTGATCGTCTTTGACTCTGATGGGTGTGTCAGCTGTTGGTGTACAAGTGGGGGCAATTAGGGAGGGTTATAAGTTCCTTCTTGCCTGGCTTCTGTGCTGGTTAATTTCAGCGCAGTCTCCTTCTGCTGTGGAGTTGGGACATATCTGGATCTGGTTTCCGTGACTCTTCAGATAGGTCCAGAGATTTATTACTGAGATTTATTCTTAGAGGATTTGTTTCACTCCTATGGTGGAAACTTTCCCTCTGCTTATTTTCTCCTCCTTCTGCAGGGGGTTCCTGGTAGTGTGGTGTGAAAATTGCCAGAGAGTTAATATTTTGGTTTGCAGTTATTGCACACACAAAGCAGACGTGACACCTTAGGCCCACTGCCCACGGACGTTGCGATATCCCGCGGCCAATCTCAGCTGCTGGAGCCGCCGCCCGGGAGCAGGAGCCGGAAGATAGGCTGACCGTGGAGAATTGGGGCAATTCGCATTCCCAATTTTCCATCTGCTGTTGGGCCACCTTTGGACTCCATGACTGCAGTTACTCTCCTAGGCTGCTTTCCACAAAATTCTCATAGATGTGTGGGGGAATTTGCCTCCATTCCTTTAGGAGAGCTTTAGGTGATGTAAGGAATGACGGGTATGTGGGCATGCATGGATACAGCGTTCTCGTTTGTCCCAAAGATGGTATTGAGATCCGGACTTTGGGCTAACCAATAAAGTTTGCAGATGTTCTGCTCCTCAAACTAAGCCTCAGCACTGTGTGCCGTATGACATGGTGCTCATCGTATTGGTAGAGACACAGAGATGTACTAAAGTATTACCACAGGGGAGGTGATGCCACATTGTCCGGGATGTCTCTGTACCTATTAGTGGTGAGAATGGACTTCACTATAACCAATGGTCCTAACACACCCTACAACCCACCCACACACCATAACAGAACCTTCTCCATACCTCATTGTTGGGACAGATCAGTCACATAGAAATTGCTTTCCAGACAAACGCCACATCCAAGTGTGCCCATAAAATCGGAATATGGTGTACTGTGATTTATCTGTCCACAACACTCAAAGAACCATTGCAAGTGCCGCTGTGATGTTGTGTACAGCCGCTGGTACGTGGTAACCCTTTGCATGCAGTTCTCTACGGATGGTTCTGGTACTAATGGATGTTCCCATGTCCCGTGAGACCTCCTAGAGTGGGCAAACGATGTGTGTGATTCCTTCACAGCTCGTACTAGGCTCCGTTGTCCAAATTCTGTTAGTTTGCGAGGTCTCTCTGAACATGGCTGCACCGGATGGTCTCCATCTCCCAATAACATGGCCAATGGTGGACTCTGGGAGGTCCAGAAGCTGTGATGTCCCGTACTGATTGGTTGGTGACATCCCACCACCAGACCCTGTTGTCAGCTCTACACTGGGTGACATCCCCCCGCCAGACCCCGTTGCCAGCTCTACACCTGGTGACATCCCCCCGCCAGACCCCGTTGCCAGCTCTACACCTGGTGACATCCCCCCGCCTGACCGCTTTGTCAGCTCTACAGCTGGTGACATCCCCCCGCCAGACCCCGTTGTCAGCTCCACACCTGGAGACATCCCCCCAAAAGCCCCATTGTCAGCTCTACACCTGGTGAAATCCCCTCACCTGACACTGTTGTCAGCTCTACACCTGGTGACATCCCCCAACCAGACCCCATTGTTAGCTCTACACCTGGTGAAATCCCCTCACCAGACACTGTTGTCAGCTCTACTTCTGGTGACATCCCCCCTCAAGACGCCATTGTCAGCTGTACACCTGGTGTCATTCCACCAAGAGACCCCATTGTCAGCTGTACACCTGGTGTCATCCCACCAAGAGACCCCATTGGCAGCTCTACACCTGGTGACATGCCACCACCAGACCCTGTTTTCAGCTCTACACCTGGTGACATCCCCCCACCAGACCCCGTTGTCAGCTGTACACCTGGTGACATCCCCCCCCCCCCCCCGCCAGACCCCATTGTCAGCTCTACCCCTGGTGACATCCCTCCACCAGACCCCATTGTCAGCTCTACACCTGGTGACATCCCCCCACCAGACCCCGCCAGACCCCATTGTCAGCTCTACCCCTGGTGACATCCCTCCACCAGACCCCATTGTCATCTCTACACCTGGTGACATCCCACCACCAGACCCTGTTTTCAGCTCTACACCTGGTGACATCCCACCACCAGACCCTGTTGTCAGCTCTACACCTGGTACTGGTCACAGGTACTGACACATTCCCGGGATCCGTGGAACCTTCCAGAATGATCTCTGCAGGATATTATCCTGATGACAGTTTTATAGTCAGGGACTATTTTAAAGCGTTTTTTTCCGTTACCTAAAACTGCTTCCCAATTATTCTGTCTTTCCCGGTTGCATCTGATGGTTTCTATACTGGGATATGATGTGGGATCCTCCTCTTTATACCTAATGCTCACACATCACCGGACTGCTGGGGGGCCAATACTTCTGTCAACTACATGACAGAATACAGATGCAAACTTTTATATATTTGTTTTGTTTTTTAGATCATGCGTTTTATATCATGGATCATATTTAGGGAAATTGAATGTCATTTTCTTGACTGGCTTTCTGGGGATGAAGCAGCAGATGATTATAGATATGAATTAACCCTAACATCAACATTTCACATTTTCTATGAGCTGAAAACAACTTCTGAGCCTCCCGACAACTGACCCCCGGACTATCGGAGCATGCAGCTACAGATAAACAAGTGGTTGCTGATAGATTCCGTCAGCTCTAGGACCTCCACATTTTTCATTGGCATGAGAAATTGAATGCTTATGGTGTATACCGTTATAGAGCCCCGCCACCTGTAGCTCTTCCTCTGCCGCCTCCTGCTGCCCCCCTGCTATGGAGGGCTCTGCCCGTACTTCCCCCTCTACCCTCTGTCTCCTGGCAGACAGGTACCTCCATACAGCTACAGGCAGACCCACCAGTAGCGGCTAGCAGAACTGTGGGCAGCGTAATGCTCCCCATACATGTACCGCAGGCAGCTGCTCCCAATGGAAGCAGGTCGTGCATAGCCCATGGCAAATCGCAGCATGCTGCGATTTCTTTCCAGCAAATGGAAAATCGCAATCTATTTCCGCTGGTGACCAAGAAATCACATTTTTCCATAGCATGCTATGGGCTGGATTTGCTGCAAATTCCAGAGGCGGAATCTCGTTCAGCCAATTGGGAGCCAGAGGCGTGACGGGGGCATTCCTCTATGCAAGCCCTGTCAAACCCCTAGCTTCCTGTGGTGACAAGGTACAACAGTACCGTACCGAGTTTGGTTCTGGTGTTCTAATACTACATCCATGTACTGAGATTGGTCTGTCCCTTATTTATATACTGGGCTTGGTTCTGGTGCTGTATGTATGTACTGAGGGTTTTTTCCAGCCCTTTCTTTATATTATGAGTTTGGTCCTGGTACTGTATTTATTCACTTGCTGTTGTGCTCTGGGTTTGCTGCTATTTTGCTGCTTTCTGCACAAGCGGACTCCTATCAGTGTAATATATTTTGTATATTTTTATGATGGGGGGAGTGCACCACACAAGGTGCCACCTACCCTAAAGCTGGGTGTCTTTCCACCTGCCCTCAGAGTTCCTTTGCACCCCTATGCCCATGTGATATGTGAGAGAGGGATATTCAGGACCATGCTTTATAATGTGGCTATAAACTCTGCGGTATCCGCGGTAGGCATCCACACCGCAAATCCGCAGCAAATACCATCCATGGCATGCTGTGGAAAAATGCTTCTTCCTGCACACTTCCGGAAACGAATTGCGCTTTCTGTGACTGAAGGAAAAATCGCAGCATTCTCCATTTTTGCGCGGATTCCGTGTGGACAGCTTCCATTGATGTCGATGAAAGCCGTCTGACCTGCAGCCAATCGGGTTGCGAATTCCACGTCATTGCCTAGCAACAGCGCAGGGAAAAAAATCTGTACTGTGCATGTCTGACGACGAGCCCCAGGGGCCATCCGCAGTACGGATGAAGAACAGAAATGACAGGTACGCGCGGATGCCGGCTGCTGTCAGGATGGCATTCTGCTGCTGGCTCCCGGGTGCAGGCGCCCTAATGCTGGGATGTACTCAACATCTAATGTTTACACCAAAATTTGTTTGCAAATTTTAAAGGGGTTTTCCCATGACTAAAAATTGCGCACTCTGTTCTTCCTGGTTGCTGCTGCCAGGACATGTGACTTCTATATCCAATCACTGGCTATAGAGTGCTGTGTTCAGTGATTGGCTGTAGCAGTCACATGTCCTCTCAGCAGCAAGCGGGAAGTACAGAATAACTGGGAAGCAGTTTTAGGAAAAAACGCTTTAAAATAGTTACTGACTCTAAAACTGTCATCAGGATAATATGCTGCAGAGATCATTCTGGAAGGTTCCACGGATCCCGGGAATGTGTCAGTACCTGTGTGATAGGTAAGAGGGGGCAGTCATGTAAGAACGGCGCTGTGATGGAGCAGGGAGGTTTCTGGAGCGCAACGGAAATGGGACAAAGAAATGTAATCCGACAATGGAGCGCAAATGACAGCGCTCGTCAGGGTGCATTCACGCCGGCGAACGCGATATCGTTTTGAGTTGCTTGGACTAATATCATGCCTGAAAAATTCCAATTCTGGATGTCAGTGTGATGTGGTTTTACTTAAAAATGGCATTACATCACATCGCATGTTCGTGAAAAAATCCCAAGTGCTTCCAATGGTAGAAGCCTCCGCGCACTCGCATGTAACTCACATGGCGCACAGTAGGAAATAATATCGTCTCCCTTGCGAGAACTTGCCGCGATTTGGCAGCATCGCTGTGAGGGGAGAATCACCATGTGAATAAACAATTACAATGTGTCAATAATACGCATGAGTTCCGTCCGTATCACCATCAGATGGAACTCGCGTGTGAATCAACCCTAAGGGCGCTTTCACACGGACGAGAAAAATGACATGACATTTGTGCATTGCAGGACGCACAAATCTCGCGCACACGTGAACCCCTTTCCTTTGAATGGGATCATATGCATGAGTGATTTTTTTTTTTTCTGCATTGCATTGTGGAATAGGAAATAAAATCACGGTATGTCCCTTCTTTGGCGGTTTCCTCGGGACGCCTCGTCCATTGTTTTCAATGGGGTCAGAAAACACATCGCACAGCGTGCAATGTGCGTGCGATTGTAATGTGAGGCTACCCAATGGAAACTATTGGAAACACTTGCCAATCCTCCGACGTGACTGAAAGCCAAACCACAGGATTGCTACTGTACTGAGCGCCTCGTATCCGCGGGTGCGTCGCACGTTCCCGACAGGCGATCTCACGCTTGGCCGTAGTAGCTGTAATTGCGTCACCCAGGAGTGAGGCCACTCTCACACATCCATTTTTACTGTGATTACAGCGGCGTTCTAAACACGTAATCACAGTATAACGCTCCCATTGATTTCACTGGGGCCTCGCAGTCATGCACCATCAAGCACCACAATTTGCAGCTAAAAACTAAAGTAAATTCACGGCAAAGTGCTGCGAATGCAATTGCGGCGTTTTGCCGAGCGCCTGTGTGAGAGTGGCCTGAAGATAGTTCCAAGGTGTCGGCGACCTGTGGTTGGACTTGCTGCTCAGTAGATACATTTGTTGTCTCTGCTGCTGCCTGTATTCTAATCTCTACAACCGGGTTAAAGGGACGGTCACCAGTCTTCACCACAGTAGGCAGTGGCACGATTGTGATGGATCTGCCCTTCTCACACTGTTTTGTCATAGCTAATAGTAGATGTTTGGCAGAGAGGGCCAGTGCGCACGCTAGCTCTACCATCTGCGTGTTATTCACCAGTCTGCCCCTCTGATGGGGATAGCATCATAGGCATCATCCACATACCACTCTGAAGTTTTACACCTGCGTCTTGCGCTCAGCTGCCCTCGCATTCGCAGATAAACGATACAATTTGCGGGCAGAATCAAGGAACTTATCGCTGCATGAGCCGGCAACCGAGCGCACAGCGCAAGACTTTAGAGCAAGGTGTGGATAACAGGTGCTCTGCCTTCTTCTCCCATCCCTGCTCCGCCGCAGTCTAGTGCAGAATCCGGTAAGGGCACAAGGGAGAGCGGCCGTGGGGTCAGTGGCACGATGAGTCGGGAGGGGACATAACGGAAACCCAGTCTCCGAAGCCCAGCCAATCAAGTTGTGTGCGTTGCTTGTGGGTGTGCAGCTTGTCTCCAGCCATTCTCCTGGTGGAGACAAGATACAACAGAGCAGGCAGAACTGACACAGAACAGAATGGCCAAAGTAGGCTGATTGCCATGAACTAACAAACACACCAATTCAAAGACAGCCAGGAAGTGCATCAGCTCACCTTAAATAGGGGAGTAATGCCTAATTAACCCCACAGGTGAACTGAGAGGCAGAGACCTGGTTAACCCTCTCAGCACTGGACAGAAGCATAAAGGAAGGACAGAGACCTTACATTCTGCTTCATTTACATGCTATTCGGGTATTCTTTTATAATCATTGGTAGCAAAACAGTGTGAGAAAGGCGGATCTATCACTAGTGTAGCACTGTTACTGTCTGCTGTGGTAAAAGCTGGAAACGGGTCCGCTTTAATGTCAGGATTAGCGGATGAGGAGCCGCAGTGCCACAGATTGGTCCAGTGGAGACACCTGAGGAACTCCGGTCTACTCTTTTTCCCCACCAGTTGGGATTTGGGCTTCGCTGTGGGGTCCACAGGCCTTTACACTGGAAGTAGCCCCAGTTATGTGGCTGCGGATACTACTATGGACCAGTGTGCATTACCTGAGTGTGTGATCGGAGGCAGCATCAGAGAAGTCTGGGTTGTGTCAGGCCGTAGAGATTAGAGTGATCAGTAAGCAGAGGTCAGGACTGGAGAATGAAGACAAGTCAGAAATAGCTGAAGCTGGCAAATCAGAACACGCTAGACAGCACCTTAAAGGGGTTGCATCACAATTGTAAGCTAATCCCTATCCAAAGGACAGAGGACAATTTGCGGCTCCCGCAGATCTTGAGGATGGGACTCCTGTGTCCCGCTCTACTGTTACTGTAATGGTCACGTCTCCCACCGCAGTGATGTCACTGTGAATGTAGTCCTGGCAGTCAGCACTCCATTCATTTCAATAGGGTTCATGGAGATAGCTGAGCAGCATTCACTTGGGTATCTCCGCAGTCCCATTGAAAGTGAATGCAGCCATAGTGTGCTTGTGCGACCAGCACTCCAACCAGTCTCCTCCTCACTGCAGATCAACGGGGGAGTCAGCAGGTTATCCCATATCCTATGGCAATTGTGGTAGAATCCCTTTAAGCTGCACCAAAAGACCACAAACCCAACCTTCATAGGTGAAGGATACCTAATCTATCCAGGGACAACTTCCAATTGTTAGGGGAAGATTTACCGTGGTACACGCTGGCCCTCCAAGAGTGCAGGCTCATGCAGGCGCATGTACGCAAGGGGAGGCTGACAGAAGCCAGGCAGATTCTAGAGCTGGACATTTGGAGAAGGGTGCAATAGGACACACACTGCAACCGCGAGGCCAGCGGCAGCCGCAAACTGTAACACAAAGGATTCTATGGACAGGGCTTTATGGCGCTCCAAGATCAGTTCAGTTGCACCCTGGGAGGTCTGGACTGCTACAATGCTGCTGCCTGAAGCCGACCTCGGTCTAGTTGATGGCACATAAAGCATGCAGTATATTAGTCCCAGAGGCTTTTATGTACTTCACTGTATTACTGGACCACTAAATCCGCTTTGATTCATGAGGTTATAGATCACTTATAATGTGATGCTCATTAGGTTACAAAGTGATTAATCAGTTATTGTTTTTTTCTTTTTCAGCATCTGCCAATATCAATGTCATTAAGATTAAGTCATTGCTTGATATTCCAAGCAAGGTAGAAGAATACTACTTAAGAGGATACATGGTTGCTGCAGTTCATCCGATTATCGTATCTAGCGGTCGTAGACGGCACTTGCCCATTAGTTACTTGTATCGAGTAGTACTATATCGACTTAAATTAAGGTAAGTTACTTCGTCAACATCTGATCAGCAATAGATTAGATCAGCAAAGTGACACAATATTCTGGTTCAATGGATCTTGTATGCAAAAAAGAGAAGCGGTCACAGCACCTCCATTAAAATAAGTCGTTCCTACGGACATGTGCTGTTTATAGTCATGCGAATAAAGGACTCACATTTTAATGGAGGTGCTGTGACTCGTTTCATGTATATTCCCAGCAGCACTCACATTGTTATTAACAACATCCGCTCCTTAATTCAGAAGTCTAATCATTTTAAACCCCTTGCGACTGACGACATTAACCTTTTGCAATCCAATTTTGGATTCAGGGTTTCCTAGGGGGCTTTCTCTTTCTGCCATTATACAATGGCGCTACCTGCTGGCTAGAGTCAGTACTGCGGTATTGGACATGCTGGAGAGGCCCCCGACAACAAAGTGGCCAGTAATATACAATAAGAATACCCTGCCAGACGTCTTCTGACATCGGAGCTGTACAGGCTTCAATCAGAATGTCTTTAGACGTCAGACAGTGGATTGGAAAAGGTTAAATTTGCGTCACTGCTGTCTAGGCTTTGTGCAGCAGCAATGTAAATTTATGTTTGCTGCTCCACCAACGATGAATAAAACATTCCCCTACAGAGAATGAAATATCTGAAACAGGCTGTTACCCACAGCCTATTTGGTGCCACCATTGGGACTGATTGATTCAGGTCCCAATGATGTTATCACAGACAGCGCAGGCTGGGAAAGCTTAATTTAGTAACAAATTTTCCAGACAGGTCAGAGCTGCACCAAAATTTCTCCCTTTCACAGAATCCTAGAATGGTAGAGTTGGAAGAGACCTCCAGGGTCATCGGGTCCGACCCCCTGCTCAGTGCAGGATCACTAAATCATCCCAGACAGATATCTGTCCAGCCTTTGTTTGAACACTTCCATTGAAGGAGAACTCCCCACCTCCCGTGGTAACCTGTTCCACTCATTGATCACCCTCACTGTCTTTCTACTCCGTCCTCTTGTCAGTGTAAGATCAGAACAGAGATGAGGGGAACGTACTCTTTAATTACTGTAGGTGATTGTAAAGTGTAGCATTCATTTTTTTATACTTTATCTAAAAATGAGTTACATTTTAAAATCTACATTACCATATGGCGTATTTTGGTGCGGATCTGCAGCTGATTTCAACTTTTCAAATGTAGGTGTGAATTAAGTTGTGGATCCACGGCCAAATCTGTATAAAATCCACATCAGTGGTATAATGAGGAATTTAATGTGGATTTTCCACTGTGGAAAATCTGCACTACTTGCACTACGTGTGAAGGTAGCTTTAAGTTATTTTATTACAGAAATTAATTAATCAGCCCCGTGTGTATAAATTAGAAATGACTGATATGTGTCTTATTCTATTTAATTATTTAATTCGTTCCTTTCCCTCCCCCACTCCCTCCTCTCTCTTCCTTTCTCCATCCGCGTTCTGATACATTCTACTTCTAAGCTAACAATACTAAACTGACTTAGAGTTCAATATAATTCTATTAAACTCTGGATCTAAGAAAGTGCCTTGTCTTCGGATGTTACACAGATGCTCAGTTATCTCTCTAATTATAATAACTACAGGAGAAGTGATCCACCAATCAGGCAATGTGAGAGCTGAAGTTCCAGGCATCTCCCTGTCCTATCAGAATAGAATGTAAAAATTAACACAAACTCAAAAAGGAGAAACGTATAAAATAGGTTTTGAAATTACATAAGGAAATGTTGAGGTTCCCGTTTTTATAAATCTTCATGTTACTGCGTGACCTTTTTGCTATTGTTTATTTTATAGTATTCATAATAATAATAATAATCTTTATTTGTATAGCGCCAACTTATTCTGCAGTGCTTTATTCACAAAACTTTAATAAAAACTGATTTAAGCATAAAAAAATTATGAATGAAATATAAATGAAAAGCAATATACATCAAAACTAAAAACATTAATTAAATTGCTCAAAAATGTGCAACATTTTTCAAATTTTCTTCCGAAATAAAGCAAAGAAGAGAAAATATATAACATAATAACATAGAATGTCAGGCCGAAAAAAGAGATATGTCAGTCCAGTTCAGCCTATTAACCCCCAAAGTTGATCAAGAAGAAAGAAGAAAAAACTAAACAAATGAGGTAGGAACCAATTTTCCTCATTTAAGGGAAAAAAATTCATAATAATTTCTGGAGCACCGACCCTTCTGAAGTAATCAGTGATATAACATGTAATATTGTGACGCTCAAGAAAGACGTCCAGACCCCTCTTGTACTTTTTTATCGCTTCACCATCACTGCGTCCTCAGGAGAGAGTTCCATAGTCTTACTGCTCTTACAGTAAAGAACCCCTTCTATGTTGTGTAGAAACCTTTTTTCCTCTGGATGTAGAGAGTGCCCCCTTGTTACAGTCCTGGGTATAATAGATGATGGGGGAGATCTCTGTACTGAGCCCTGATATAATATACATGGTTATTAGAGCGCCCACTGGATACTGTCCTGGGTATAATGGATAATAAAAGAGATCTCTGTACTGATCCCTGATATATCTATACATAGTTATTAAAGTGCCCACTTGTGACAGTCCTGCGTATAATAGATGATGAGGGAGATGTAAGTACTGAGCCCTGATAGATCTATACATAGTTATTAGAGCACCCACTTGTTACAGTCCTGGGTATAATAGATGATGGGGGAGATCTCTGTACTGAGCCCTGATATAATATGCATAGTTATTAGAGCGCCGCCTTGTTACAGTCCTGGGTATAATAGATGATAGGAGAGATCTCTGTACTGACACCTGATATATCTGTACATAGTTATTAGAGTGCCCACTTGTGACAGTCCTGGGTATAATAGATGTTAGGAGAGATCTCTGGGAGTTTCAGAGGCAGTCAAGGTCCAATTACTAAATTCACCACTGACTCTTTTGGACCAGCAGACTAATAAGCTTAAAATTAAAATTTAACTTTTATTTATTCACTTAAAAAGTATGAAATAGACAAACAAACATACACATATATGTAGTGGATACTGTCTCACTTAGAGATCTCAATTCCTCAATTGAAGATTTCGGACAACTAGTGTGTCCAATTACTAGCAAGCTAATATAGTGCGTATATTTTACGCGTGCCCTCAGGTAGAGTGGCAATTTTGAATAATTCACAGGCTCTCCCGGCCAAAAACACACCAGTGGCAGTTGATTTGTATGATATATTTTTTGACCGCAACAAGTGTTTAATAAGTTCCCTACGCGTTTTACCCCCAACCACACAGGGGCTCCTCAGGAGCCAATAGTTGTACCAGGAATCAGTTTATGGCAAGTGGTTATGGAGAACAAGAATGTCGTACGAAGGTCAAATCACCGCCCTCACGTACCTATTCGTTAGTGATCGGCTAGTATGTTTCAAAATTATTTATTAGTGATTAGCTGGTATAATCTTCCCACAAAAACAATCGTGGACAAAAAATTATCTTTTTGGGAGTTACCCTCAGGGGTATTGTTATTATAGGCAGGGAAACCCCAATAGATAATAATACGTCCCTCTATGGTTTCCACTGCCTTGTCCTCTAAGGAGCTAATCCCTCACTGGTGACTCACTACAGGGAAGGTAGTAGCATCCAATGAGCAGTTGTTCTCTAATGCATCTACCTAACCTTCTCTCAGGAGTCAATAGTGACAACCCACAATCGGTTATTCACCCTCTGTTTCTAAGATAAGAGACAGCGTTTAAAAGCAGATATCAGAAAATAAATGAACAGAGATGCAGCATGTCAGCCCTGATGGTGGGCTAACAGCAATAGTGAGGAAAAATAAATGAACAGAGATGCAGCATGTCAGCCCTGATGGTGGGCTAACAGCAATAGTGAGGAAAAATAAATGAGCAGAGATGCAGCATGTCAGCCCTGATGGTGGGCTAACAGCAATAGTGAGGAAAAATAAATGAACAGAGATGCAGCATGTCAGCCCTGATGGTGGGCTAACAGCAATAGTGAGGAAAAATAAATGAGCAGAGATGCAGCATGTCAGCCCTGATGGTGGGCTAACAGCAATAGTGAGGAAAATAAATGAGCAGAGATGCAGCATGTCAGCCCTGATGGTGGGCTAACAGCAATAGTGAGGAGTTCAGACAAAATGGTTTATATAGAGGTCAGAGTGTACCTCCCATCAGGGGAGTGTCAAATTATATACCAATCATTGAGCAGTCTCCTTGATGACACATAATGACACGCCTACCCCTCTTCATACACAGGTCTATTGTCATGGCAACTAATAGATGCATCTTAGTGCTGTCTTTTTACAGACTATTACAGTGCATGATCAATTCTGGTAATGTTCACATCGGTTTCACCACAATATAGTGGATACAGCGTTGTTTAGACCATCCTGTTGGATTAAAGGATACTTACATGATAAAGCAGTTTATTGTTATGCCGCTATGTTGTGGGTGTGTCGGTATGGCGCCGCTAATTCAAGCGTGCTGACGATATTCTACGTGGCTGGCGTCATGACGCTGTCTATGTGAAGAGATGATGCCACTCCCAGTCCCCATAGTAAGCTACGCGCTCCAGGCGTGATGACGTAGTCTGTGCGTCGTCACGTGTGCGGAGCGTGATGACGTGGACGGCGGCGTCTACATATTGACGTCACTGCTCATAATGAGCTCTGCGTCTAATCATAATGGCATTGCTGATACGTGAATACGTAATCCACGACGTTAAGGCGTTATGACGATTTCAATGTGAGATCACTTATTTGTCATTGGCTGTCCCGCGATTGTGGGCGTAGTTGCATATCTCCTTAGTAGCGGTCTAGATTTGGGGGGCGTGTCCTCCCTTCATATCCATGGCTCAGGGTAAATGTAAAGATATAAATGCTCCGGGGTATGTTAATTCTATGCCTTCAAATAAACTGTCATTAATCTGATATTCTAGATAATGATAATGATGTTAATATATCAAGTCCAGGGCTCAAAAAACGGGGGTTTGGCCTCAATGGCTTATATAGATCGCGGTTACATATTTATCCCTAATATGAAAAATTAGGATACCCCGAGATTATGCTCAAAATTGAATTTCAATGGTAAAATTGTATCATCCTTTAAGATGCAGGTGACAACTCACCCCAGATGTATTGTGTTTTTACAATAAAGTAAATAAAGATGAATGCAAGATGGTATGTCATTTATTAGTGTTTGTATGTTAGTCTGGTGTCTCAATATATTTCCGACATTCACTTCCCTGCTACAAGCTCAGATAAAACAGTTGAATGATATATTTTCATTGAGGCCTAGTGGATTGACAGAATCTAATCTGTAAATCCATCCTGTCTCTTTTTGCAACAGTAGTTTATTGATGTCTCCCTTGCGTCCATCAGGACGAATGACTTCAATTCCTTGGAAACAGATGCACCATTCATCTCCCCCGTGGGCTTCCCACATATGTGTTGCTACCGGTGTGGGTTCTTTGCGTCGAATGTTCCCTAAGTGGGCAAGTACTCTGCGACGGAGCTGTTGTTGCGTCTTGCCCGCATAGTTCTTTGGACACGTACATGTCGCTAGGTACACTACATTCCTTGTGCGACAAAGAGAGATCTCTGTACTGACCCCTGATATATCTATACATAGTTATTAGAGCGCCCCCTTGTTACAATCCAGGGAATAATAGATGATGGGAGAGATCTCTGTATTGTCCCCTGATGTATAATATATCAGGGGTCAGTACAGAGATCTCTCCCATCATCTATTTATACCCAGGACTGTAACAAGGGTGCACTGTAATAACCATGTATAGATATATCAGGGGTCAGTACAGAGACCTGTCCCTTCATCTATTTATACACAGGACTGTAACAAGGGGCGCTCTAATAACTATGCATAGATATATCAGGGGTCAGTACAGAGATCTCTCCCATCATCTATTATACCCAGGACTGTAACAAGGGGGCACTGTAATAACCATGTATAGAATAGATGTATCAGGGGTCAGTACAGAGACCTGTCCCTTCATCTATTTATACACAGGACTGTAACAAGGGGGCGCTCTAATAACTATGTATAGATATATCAGAGGTCAGTACAGAGATCTCTCTCATCATCTATTATACCCAGGACTGTAACAAGGGGGCACTGTAATAACCATGTATAGATGTATCAGGGGTCAGTACAGAGACCTGTCCCTTCATCTATTTATACACAGGACTGTAACAAGGGGGTGCTCTCTACAGCTAGAGGAAAGAAACTTTCTATACCAACATAAAAGAGAAGTGAGACAATGGAACTCTTTCCTGAGAATATGGTGATGGCAAACTCACAAAAAGTGTTCAAGAGGGGCCTGGACGCCTTTCTTGAGTGATACAATATTATATGCTATAATCATTAATAACTTCAGAAGGGTCAGTGATCCGGGGATTATTCTGATTGCCAGATTGAAGTCAAGAAGGAATTTTTTCCCCTTGAAATTAAGTTTTTTTTTTGCCTTCTTGTGGATCAACATTGGGCGTTAATCGGCTCAACTGGATGGACATATGTATTTTTTCGGCCTCACAATTATGATAAATTGGAGTGTTGCCTTCCTGTTATGCTTTCTGCGCCTCGCATGGTCAGAATGTCTTATCCAGTCCTGCCCATGCGAGGAGGAGAAAGGGGAATAAAGGACCAGCGTTCCGACTTCCTCCTCTGTCCACTGATGATGAGCAGGCCAGGCGATTAGCTAATGGATGGAGGTCCTGAGCGGCAGGCCTTTGTCCATCAACTACTGATGACCTATCCAGGGGATAGGTGCTCAGCTAAAAACAGCCCAGACAACCCCATTAAGGCTGGGTTCCCACAGGATGGAGATTTTGCTGAAATATCGCAAAATGTCTGCAGTGGGACTGCGCGGACTGCGGGTTTGATGCAGCATTTCTGCTTGTCTTCCGCTGCAGAAATGTCCCCCCATAGAGAGAAGTGAGTCCGCAGTATAAACGGTGATACAATTGATATGCCACAAATTTGAATTCCACGCCGCATGTCATTTTCTGCGTGGCTAGTCTGCAGTGGACTGTTGGCAGCGTGTGAACGAGATTTTTGCAAATCTCATCCACTTTGTTGCTTAGTTTCGGGTTTAAAAATTCTGCAGAAATTCCACCCCATGTGAACCTAGCCTAAGGAGGCAGATTTCACCTTGAATTTGCTGTAGATTCATGGTAAATCTGTTGTGTGAATGTAGCCTTAGAAATGTTATTATAAGTTTGTGACACAATATCGTGAGCGGCGCCGGAGGGGTTTGGGCGGTGGAGATACCAACACAGCCCTCTGGTTCCAGAGGTTGGCATTTACTGCTCCCCGCCACAGATGACTTTGGATACTTTTCCTTACTGATGGATAGCTACATGTTTTTTTCTGCTCCCTCCAGAAATTTCTTTTACTTGCGCCATAATGTTGATCCTTGTACGGACAACTGGGAGGGTCAACAGTTGTGATGGTTCTAAGAACATGGCCGGCCATAATCCCATATTCAGATGACTAATTAGGGGTTTAATTGGGTTCATTTTCCTACAAGTAATTACATGACGCTCAGTCCTGGCTGATGGCGGATAACTTCGTGCATTAAATAAAGTCAAGTTGAAAACCTATTTTCCCAGCGTTGTACACTGCAATATCAGTCAGCAATCTGGTAATGTTTGTTACAGCAAAATGAAACAATATGAAGATTATCTATCTTTAGTTATGATGGGAATGTGTACGACAACACTGTATTAAAAGGGGCTAGAAAAACATGGCTGCCTTCTTCCAAACACAGCGCCACCCTTGTCCATAGGTTTGTCTTTGGTATTGCAGCTCAGCTTCATTGAAGTGAATGAGAGCTAAGTTGCAATACCAGACATGGCACAGACAAGGGTGGCACTGTGATGGGAAGAGAACAGCCATATTTTTCTATGCCTGGACAACCCCTTTAAACAATTAGAAATCCAGTATAATTGGTCACATGGTTGCAATTTTCGGCCTATGTTTTATCACGGCTAAATAGCCAAGTAAAGACACTAGTATGAATAAGGACTGTGCAAATGGAAACCTCAGTGTGGCTGCCACCTGATCTTGCTGCAGGTGTTTTGAAGTCACTGCAGGGTTTTTGCCAACCTGTCTCCTCAGGTATCTGGTGGCAGCCAGTGATAGCGCCCTCTTTCTGCCCCATTCAGGTAGTGTGGCCAGAGTTCCTTTAACCCTGAACTTGAGAACTGCTTCCAACTGTATGTCTAGGACCATTCAGTGACTTTGCCATCATGTAAAATGTAATCAAACATCACAGCCAACAAAGCCCCTGCCAGTCCAGGTATTTGATGTACTTAGCTCAAGCACACCTGGTGCAACTAATGAAGCCCTTGTTCAGTAGCATTAGATGTGCTTGAGACAACAGCTGATTTGCAAATGTGTTTCATTGAAAACGGGTTGTTGAGTAACCAGACAACCTCTTTAAAAGCAACATTTTGTTGTGAATTTGGAGACATCACTTGTTGTATCGGTTGTGTTGAGCTCGTATATTAATAGTTCTTCTTTGATTGTTTTTTTACAAACAGTTTGTACATTTAGCAAAGACACCTAATTTACAAGGCAGGTTGAATAATTTTGTCTACAACTTTGCTTTGTACTTATTATTTGGCTGCTATGCTGGAGAACATAATGGAAGTGCCGATGCCGGCCAGAGAAGGCACCGGACGGACCCCCTGACTGATGCCGGCTGTCAGGTTTCCGCCATGACGCACTCACTGCACTATTTTCTCTGAGGTGTTATGCCGTCTCTGCACTAATGGAAGTTATGATTAGAGTTACCTTGTTTGTTAAATAAACGATGAAATAAATAACTATACAATTTTTCCTTAATTTCAGTCAAAAGCATGCAGTATCCACAGGACAGAAGCAGGCCAGCCTGGTCATTGAGGAATGGATGTCACTATATGAAGCTCTGACAAACGAAGGCATGAAAATTCTGCTAGAAAAAGTATTTTTTTCCTTTTACAAAGTTGCTTATACCTGTTGATTGTGCGGTTATTATCAATTGTAATACGTTTATCTTGTTTAGATATTACATTTGTGGGCTGCAGTCAGTAGAAGACATCTGTCATTTGCACAAATCCCATGAAATAGCAAACCTCAGCCCGTGTTCCCACTAAAGTGCCGATCATGCGGTCAAGATCTATTACATACTACGCTGAGAGGGCTAAGTGCTCAGCAGTGCTGGACTTGGGTTCCTTGTGCCACTAGTAGAATTAATTCTGGGGGTCCACCCCGTAGCTACAAGGAAATATTAAGTGTTTATTATGAGGATCTACAATCATCTGATTTAAGGGGCTGCGGTGCTCATGCTAGCGGTGCAGTTAGTATGATCCTCTGAGTGCTCAAAACATATTTTATATAGCATGGGACAAGCTTGCAATATTTAGAACAGCCGCTATAAGACATCATGTTCTGAGCACTCTCAGGATTGTTCTTGGATGTAAATACTGAAGGGGATTTATCTTCTCTATTTGAGACTTATTCTTTTCCATCCAGCCCAAACCTTCATGATGATTTCCTCCAATCTCAAATCGTCTCTACAGAAATTGTGTTGAAAGAAATTGTGTTCTCCTCACCTATACACAATCTCCCCATACATAGTGCCCCAGGGGCTAATAATACCCCTTTTGGTGCCGCAAATTGTAATAGTACTCTGCTTTTCATCCCTACACAATAATAGTGCTACCTTTGTACCCCCAGACAGCAATTGTGCCCCCTTATTTTGCTTTCTACACAGTAATGTCTCAGTTTGTTCTCCCACACAGTAGTCATGTTCTTCCCTTTGTGCCCTCAATCAGTTGCTTTGTCCCCCTTTGTACTCCGAACAGTTGTAATATTCTAATTTGTGCCCCACATAGAAAATATGTACTTTGTGCAGCCTCCCCACTTCTAGTAACAGTGCACCCCTAGGTGCTGGTTGCTTTTTAGTCTCTGTTGTGCATGGATGCAGGTTAGGTGAATCTTATATTA
Source organism: Eleutherodactylus coqui (assembly GCF_035609145.1). Taxonomy (NCBI): domain Eukaryota; kingdom Metazoa; phylum Chordata; class Amphibia; order Anura; family Eleutherodactylidae; genus Eleutherodactylus; species Eleutherodactylus coqui. Next base: position 190,142,678 of record NC_089844.1, on the reverse strand, counting down.
GGAGAGGCAGATATTGTATACACACTGGCTACTGACTTGAAAATTCCTGGAGAACAGGAGAAGTTCCAGAATATTGGAAAAGGGCAAATGGTGTCCCTATCTTAAGAAAAGGGAGGACGGTGGATTCAGGAGACTACAGGCCTGTGAGCCTGACTTCTATACCGGGAAAGATCTTTGAACAAATTATTAAACAGCATATATGCTAGTACTTGGAAAAAAATAGAGTAATTAACCAGAGCTAGCATGCGCTTGTAACAAACAAGTAATGCCAGAGTAATCTAATTTCCTTCTATGACAGAATCACCAACTGGGTTGATCAGGCAAATGCAGTGGACATAGTATATCTTGACCTTAGTAAAGCATTTGACAAAGTATCTCATACCATACTTTTTGAAAAAATTACCAAATATGGGATTGACAACGCAGCTGTTATGTGGATTCAGAACTGGCTGAGTGATCGTACTAAGAGTGGTCATAAATGGCTGCACATCCAAGTGGAAGAATATATCAAGTGGGAACCACAAGGCTCTGTCCGAGGCCCAGTGTTGTTTAACATTTTTATAAATGATCTGGAGGAGGGAATTGATGGGAAACTGATCAAATTTGCCGACAACACAAAGCTAGGAGGGATAGCTAACACTAGGGAGGAGAGAGAGAGTATTCAAAAAGATCTAGCAAAGCTTGAACAGCGGGCAGCGACTAACAGAATGGTATTTAACAGGGAGAAATGCAAAGTCCTACATCTGGGCAAGAAAAATGAAAAAAATAAAACACATACAGAATGGGAGGAATTGGGCCAAGCAGTACATGTGAAAAAGACTTGGGTATACTAATAGATCATAGACTGAACATAAGTCAACAAGGTGATGCAGCAGCCAAAAAGGCAAAGACAATTCTGGGATGTATTTAGAGAAGCATAGAGTCTAGATCACGTGAGGTCATTATCCCCCTCTACTCTTCCTTAGTCAGACATCATTTGAAATACTGCGTCCAGTTCTGGGCACCACTCTTTAAAAAAGACATAGACAAACTGGAGCAAGTTCAGAGAAGAGATACCAAGATGGTGAGCGGTCTGCAAATCATGTCCTATGAGGAACGGTTAAAGGATCTGGGAATGTTTAGCTTGCAAAAAAGAAGGCTAAGAGGAGATTTAATAGCGGTCTGCAAATATCTGAAGGGCTGTCACAGTGCAGAGGGAGCAGCCCTATTCTCATCTGCACAAGGAAAGACTAGAAGCAATGGGATGAAACTGAAAGGGAGGAGACACAGATTAGATATTAGACAGTGAGGGGATCAATGAGTGGAACAGGTTACCACAGGAAGTGGGGAGTTCTCCTTCAATGGAAGTGTTCAAACAAAGGCTGGACAAATACCTGTCTGGGATGATTTAGTGATCCTGCACTGAACAGGGGTTGGACCCAATGACCCTGGAGGTCTCTTCCAACTCTACCATTCTATGATTGTATGAAAAAAACACATTAAATGTGAACAAAAAAGTGTATGTACCCCAAAATTGTACCAATAAACACTACAGCTTATCATGCAGAAAAAGAAGCCCTCAGAGAGCTCCGCCGGTGGAAAAATAAAAAAAATATGACACCTTGAATGAAGTGATGGAAAAAAAGGCGTTAATTGTGCAAAAGTGGAAAAATCTAGTAATTGTACCGACCCGCAGAAAAGATTGTGAAAACCAAAAATTATGTCAGTCTAAAAACTTTTGCCCACAACTGAACGTTTATACAATTTAATTCTTCAAATTATTTGTAAAAATTCTGTATTTTATTTTCAATATAAATAAAGTAAAATTTAAAAAAAACTATTTTCTGCAGGTGAATGACGCATCCAGAAAAGGCATGAGATTTGTGGGATTTATAGCAAAGCACTTTCATCAGTCTACAAATACTCTGGCGGACGTACAAAAACTGGAGCAGAACAGCAGCAAAAGCTCCGATGAGGATAGAAGGCGGGCCGAGGGGACCATCAGCGGACAATCCTCAGAGAGTGGGATAGATGAAGAAATCCATCCCGGCAGTGAGGGCTGCCCAGACTCCGTATTCCCAGACGAGGGGACATTAACGAAATCAAGGAAATGTCAAGGTATTAGCAGAAAACATTAGAATCTCATGTCAGTCACTGCGAATTATGCGTCCCTAGTAGAGATGAGCGAGCACCAAAATGCTCGGGTGCTCATTACTCGGGACGAAATTATCGCGATGCTCGAGGGTTCGTTTCGAGTAACGAACCCCATTGAAGTCAATGGGCGACCCGAGCATTTTTGTATATCGCCGATGCTCGCTAAGGTTTTCATTTGTGAAAATCTGGGCAATTCAAGAAAGTGATGGGAACGACACAGAAACGGATAGGGCAGGCGAGGGTACATGTTGGGCTGCATCTCAAGTTCCCAGGTCCCACTATTAAGCCACAATAGCGGCAAGAGTGGGCCCCCCCCCTCCCAACAACTTTTACTTCTGAAAAGCCCTCATTAGCAATGCATACCTTAGCTAAGCACCACACTACCTCCAACAAAGTACAATCACTGCCTGCATGACACTCCGCTGCCACTTCTCCTGGGTTACATGCTGCCCAACCCCCCCGCATGACCCAGTGTCCACAGCGCACACCAAAGTGTCCCTGCGCAGCCTTCAGCTGCCCTCATGCCACACCACCCTCATGTCTATTTATAAGTGCGTCTGCCATGAGGAGGAACTGCAGGCACACACTGCAGAGGGTTGGCACGGCTAGGCAGTGACCCTCGTTAAAAGGGGCGGGGCGATAGCCCACAATGCTGTACAGAAGCAATGAGAAATATAATCCTGTGCCACCGCCATCAGGAGCTGCACACGTGGGCATAGCAATGGGGAACCTATGTGCCACACACTATTCATTCTGTCAAGGTGTCTGCATGCCCCAGTCAGACCGCGGTTTTTTATAAATAGTCACAGGCAGGTACAACTCCGCAATGGGAATTCCGTGTGCACCCACAGCATGGGTGGCTCCCTGGAACTCACCGGCTGTACATAAATATATCCCATTGCAGTGCCTATCTTAGCTGAGGTATCGTCCGATTAAATGCAGGTGGGCTTCGGCCCACACTGCATGCCCCAGTCAGACTGGGGTTCTTAAGAAGTAGACACATGCAGTTACAACTCCCTGTGGACCCACAGCATGGGTGGCTCCCTGGAACCCACCGGCGGTACATAAATATATCCCATTGCAGTGCCCAACACAGCTGATGTAACGTCAGCTTTAATGCAGGTGGGCAAAAAATTAATTGGATTACACTGTAGGCGAGGGCCCCAAAAAATTGGTGTACCAACAGTACTAATGTACATCAGAAAAATTGCCCATGCCCAACCAAGAGGGCAGGTGAAACCCATTAATCGCTTTGGTTAATGTGGCTTAATTTGTAACTAGGCCTGGAGGCAGCCCAGTTAAAATAAAAATTCGTTCAGGTGCAAGTTTCAACGCTTTAATGAGCATTGAAACGTATAAAAATTGTTTACAAAAATTATATGACTGAGCCTTGTGGGCCTAAGAAAAATTGCCCGTTCGGCGTGATTATGTCAGGTTTCAGGAGGAGGAGGATAAATATTATACACAGATTGATGAAGCTAAAATGTCCACGTTTTTGATGGTGATAGAGAACAATGCTTCCATCCGCGGGTGCAGCCTACGTATTGTTTAGGTATCGCTGCTGTCCGCTGGTGGAGAAGAGAAGTCTGGGGAAATCCAGGCTTTGTTCATCTTGATGAGTGTAAGCCTGTCGGCACTGTCGGTTGACAGGCGGATACGCTTATCTGTGATGATTCCCCCAGCCGCACTAAACACCCTCTCTGACAAGACGCTAGCCGCAGGACAAGCAAGCACCTCCAGGGCATACAGCGCGAGTTCAAGCCACGTGTCCAGCTTCGACACCCAGTAGTTGTAGGGGGCAGAGGCGTCACGGAGGACGGTCGTGCGATCGGCTACGTACTCCCTCACCATCCTTTTACAGTGCTCCCGCCGACTCAGCCTTGACTGGGGAGCGGTGACACAGTCTTGCTGGGGAGCCAGAAAGCTGTCAAAGGCCTTAGAGAGTGTTCCCCTGCCTGTGCTGTACATGCTGCCTGATCTCTGCGCCTCCCCTGCTACCTGGCCCTCGGAACTGCGCCTTCGGCCACTAGCGCTGTCGGATGGGAATTTTACCATCAGTTTGTCCGCCAGGGTCCTGTGGTATAGCATCACTCTCGAACCCCTTTCCTCTTCAGGTATGAGAGTGGAAAGGTTCTCCTTATACCGTGTGTCGAGCAGTGTGTACACCCAGTAATCCGTAGTGGCCAGAATGCGTGTAACGCGAGGGTCACGAGAAAGGCATCCTAACATGAAGTCAGCCATATGTGCCAGGGTACCTGTACGCAACACATGGCTGTCCTCACTAGGAAGATCACTTTCAGGATCCTCCTCCTCCTCCTCAGGCCATACACGCTGAAAGGATGACAGGCAAGCAGCATGTGTACCCTCAGCAGTGGGCCAAGCTGTCTCTTCCCCCTCCTCCTCATCCTCCTCATGTTCCTCCTCCTCAACGCGCTGAGATATAGACAGGAGGGTGCTCTGACTATCCAGCGACATACTGTCTTCCCCCGCCTCTGTTTCTGAGCGCAAAGCGTCTGCCTTTATGCTTTGCAGGGAACTTCTCAAGAGGCATAGCAGAGGAATGGTGACGCTAATGATTGCAGCATCGCCGCTCACCATCTGGGTAGACTCCTCAAAGTTTCCAAGGACCTGGCAGATGTCTGCCAACCAGGCCCACTCTTCTGTAAAGAATTGAGGAGGCTGACTCCCACTGCGCCGCCCATGTTGGAGTTGGTATTCCACTATAGCTCTACGCTGCTCATAGAGCCTGGCCAACATGTGGAGCGTAGAGTTCCACAGTGTGGGCACGTCGCACAGCAGTCGGTGCACTGGCAGATTAAACCGATTTTGCAGGGTGCGCAGGGTGGCAGCATCCGTGTGGGACTTGCGGAAATGTGCGCAGAGCCGGCGCACCTTTCCGAGCAGGTCTGTCAAGCGTGGGTAGCTTTTCAGAAAGCGCTGAACCACCAAATTAAAGACGTGAGCCAGGCATGGCACGTGCGTGAGGCTGCCGAGCTGCAGAGCCGCCACCAGGTTACGGCCATTGTCACACACGACCATGCCTGGTTGGAGGCTCAGCAGCGCAAGCCAGCGGTCGGTCTGCTCTGTCAGACCCTGCAGCAGTTCGTGGGCCGTGTGCCTCTTATCTCCTAAGCTGAGTAGTTTCAGCACGGCCTGCTGACGCTTGCCCACCGCTGTGCTGCCACGCCGCACGACACCGACTGCTGCCGACGTGCTGCTGCTGACACATCTTGATTGCGAGACAGAGGTTACGGAGGAGGAGGAGGAGGGTGGTTTAGTGGAGGAAGCATACACCGCCGCAGATACCACCACCGAGCTGGGGCCCGCAATTCTGGGGGTGGGTAGGACGTGAGCGGTCCCAGGCTCTGACTCTGTCCCAGCCTCCACTAAATTCACCCAATGTGCCGTCAGGGAGATATAGTGGCCCTGCCCGCCTGTGCTTGTCCACGTGTCTGTTGTTAAATGGACCTTGGCAGTAACCGCGTTGGTGAGAGCGTGTACAATGTTGCGGGAGACGTGGTCGTGCAGGGCTGGGACGGCACATCGGGAAAAGTAGTGGCGACTGGGAACTGAGTAGCGCGGGGCCGCCGCCGCCATCATACTTTTGAAAGCCTCCGTTTCCACAACCCTATACGGCAGCATCTCCAGGCTGATAAATTTGGCTATGTGCACGTTTAATGCTTGAGCGTGCGGGTGCGTGGCGGCGTACTTGCGCTTGCGCTCCAACACTTGCGCTAGCGACGGCTGGACGGTGCGCTGACAGACATTGGTGGATGGGGCCGAGGACAGCGGAGGTGAGGGTGTGGGTGCAGGCCAGGAGACGGTAGTGCATGTGTCCTGAAAGGGGGGTTGGATCTCAGTGGCAGGTTGGGGCACAGGGGGAGAGGCAGCGGTGCAAACCGGAGGCGGTGAACGGCCTTCGTCCCACCTTGTGGGGTGCTTGGCCATCATATGTCTGCGCATGCTGGTGGTGGTGAGGCTGGTGGTGGTGGCTCCCCGGCTGATCTTGGCGCGACACAGGTTGCACACCACTGTTCGTCGGTCGTCTGCACTCTCAGTGAAAAACTTCCAGACCTTTGAGCACCTTGGCCTCTGCAGGGTGGCATGGCGCGAGGGGGCGCTTTGGGAAACAGTTGGTGGATTATTCGGTCTCGCCCTGCCTCTACCCCTGGACACCGCACTGCCTCTTGCAACCTGCCCTGGTGATGCCCTTGCCTCCCCCTCTGAAGACCTGTCCTCAGTAGGCGTAGCAAACCAGGTGGGGTCAGTCACCTCATCGTCCTGCTGCTCTTCCTCCGAATCCTCTGTGCTCTCCTCCCTCGGACTTACTGCCCTTACTACTACCTCACTGATAGACAACTGTGTCTCATCGTCATCGTCCTCCTCACCCACTGAAAGGTCTTGAGACAGTTGCCGGAAGTCCCCAGCCTCATCCCCCGGACCCCGGGAACTTTCAAAAGGTTGGGCATCGGTCACGACAAACTCCTCCAGTGGGAGAGGATTCGGAACCCTTGCTGCCCATTCTGGGCAGGGGCCCGGGAACAGTTCCTGGGAGTCTGCCTGCTCCTCAGAATGTGTCATTGTAATGGAGTGAGGAGGCTGGGAGGAAGGAGGAGCAGCAGCAGCCAGAGGATTCAGAGTTGCAGCAGTGGACGGCGCAGAACTCTGGGTGTTCGATAGATTGCTGCATGCACTTTCTGCCATCCACGACAGGACCTGCTCACACTGCTCATTTTCTAATAAAGGTCTACCGCGTGGACCCATTAATTGTGAGATGAATGTGGGGACGCCAGAAACGTGCCTCTTTCCTAATCCCGCAGCAGTCGGCTGCGATACACCTGGATCAGGAGCTCGGCCTGTGCCCACACCCTGACTTGGGCCTCCGCGTCCTCGCCCGCGTCCACGTCCTCTAGGCCCACCCCTACCCCTCAGCATGGTGTATTACCAGTAGTGCAGAAGCAAAACACTGTAATTAAATGTGCCGCTTATTGGCCTGTGGTTGGAGGCTGACTTCGCTTACGGAACGCACAGCAGAGCCAGGAAATAATTTTGCGCAAGCCTGCTGTAACACTTAGCTGGCTGCGTATGAATTAGGACAACTACCCCCAGCACAGACCCAGTACACTGAGGATGGTCACAGGCAGGCCAAATAGATTTTTTTTCCCAAATGTTTTTGGAAAGGCCCACTGCCTATATTCAATAAATATGTCTTCTGTCCCTGCCTCACCACCACTACTGGCCCTGGACTATGTATAATTACTGCAGGGCGCAATGCTCTGCACGGCCGATATACCAAAATAAAAACGTGCAACACTGCAAAAAGCAGCCTCCACACTACTGCACACGGTTAGATGTGGCCCTAAGAAGGACCGTTGGGGTTCTTGAAGCCTAAAATACTCCTAACACTCTCCCTATAGCAGCTCCACCAAGATACCACTGTCCCTCCTCTATGTCAGAACGCATCTGTGGCGAGCCACGGGAGGGGCCGATTTATATACTCGGGTGACACCTGATCTTGCCAGCCACTCACTGCAGGGGGGTGGTATAGGGCTGGAACGTCGCAGGGGGAAGTTGTAATGCCTTCCCTGTCTTTCTATTGGCCAGAAAAGCGCGCTAACGTCTCAGAGATGAAAGTGAAAGTAACTCGAACATCGCGTGGTACTCATCTCGAGTAACGAGCATCTCGAACACGCTAATACTCGAACGAGTATCAAGCTCGGACGAGTACGTTCGCTCATCTCTAGTCCCTAGTACAGAGGTGTTCCTTCATGTCTGTCTATTCATAAGCAGGGAGTGTGCGTCACAAGACTCTCGTACAGCCATCGCCGGGGCTTACTGACTTGTTTCCATGTGCAGCAAAATATATCATAGTGCCACAGTAGCCAGAAACATATCATAATGTTATAGTATCCAGAAACATATCATAATGTTATAGTATCCAGAAACATATCATAGTGCCACAGTAGCCAAAAAAATATCATAATGCCATAGTAGCCAGAAAAATATCATAATGTTATAGTATCCAGAAAAATATCATAATGTTATAGTATCCAGAAACATATCATAGTGCCACAGTAGCCAAAAAAATATCATAATGTTATAGTATCCAGAAAAATATCATAATGTTATAGTGTCCAGAAAAATATCATAATGTTATAGTAGCCAGAAACATTTCATAATGTTATAGTAGCCAGAAACATATCATAATGCCATAGTAGCCAGAAAAATATCATAATGTTATAGTAGCCAGAAACATTTCATAATGTTATAGTAGCCAGAAACATATCATAATGCCATAGTAGCCAGAAAAATATCATAGTGCCACAGTAGCCAGAAAAATGTTGTAGTAGCCAGAAAAATATCATAATGTCCTCGATCTTCTCCTGGTTCATCCAGTCCCCCGAGTCACCTCACCCCCAGCCGTCCGGATCCTTTTCTTCCTGTGATGTGGTGTCCATCTGCTACAGTCCACTTCCGGCAGGTCAGTGTACCCGGTCACTAGTGGTGTAGCGTTCACTGCCTAGCAGGAAATGCCGAATCCTTGGCACCCTGCTTTAGTGCGCAAGCGTGGAATATCGCCATGACTGCGCATGCGTGGTGTCTCGCCGCTACTGTTTATATAGCATATGAACACTAGTGGCCAGACACAGTGTCTGCGCGCTGAAGCAGGCTGCCGAGGATTAAGCACTCCATGCTAGGCAGTGAACCCTACGTCACTGGTGACCGGGTATATGGACCTGTAATCGCAGCCAGCGCTTGATGAACCAGTCACAGCCATTCATCGAGTGCTGACTGTGATTGGCTAAGTGTCAGCCAATCACAGCCAGCGCTTCCAGGAGGCGGGGATTTTTCAATCCCCGGCCAGAAGAGAAGATGACGACTAGTGCCAGGGACCCGGGGAGAAGCTGCAGCGGAGCCACGGACAGCACTACTTTTTTTCTTCAGCTATGTCTTATTTTCGGGGTAGGGCTTACATTTCCAGCTAACACCAGTGATGCGATATCGCTGCGATTTTTTTCGCGACAACGTTGTGTCGCCCATGTGAACGAGGCCGAACCCTGATTCATGCTACAAACAAAACAAGGTCATTACAAGGCACAAGACAGACATAGAGTTTCAGGCACACTCTGAAAGCTTCCATTCACTTCAGGCCACTACTGCACCATAGCTATGCAAATCACGCTACAAATGGACAACTTTTCAAGGACGTTCTCCATTCGCAAAAGCCATGTTTTCCACCACTGAACCCAGTGAGCCAGCTTTGCTAACGAACGATGTCCTTCAGATCTGACACTGATGCAGATCTGTCATGGTAGACCTGGTCCCCTACAGCGCCACCTATTGGCAACTTTTTTACTAAAATATTTATTTTCATAAATGGCGGGCAGAACATCTGAAAAGACTGTTGTTTGAATTTTGTCTTATTTAGAGCCGCAGAGCGCCCTCCGGTGGCCCCTGAGTTGGGGACGTTTAATGTTACTAATCCTGTACCTCTGCAATTAGGTTCCCAAGGTTATAGCTTGCCATATGCAAATGAGCAGAGAAGAGTCATGATGATATATGACCTGCCTCGATAACCACACAGCCTTTTCTCATTCTGCCATTATACATTAATGCCCATCTATCTAGAAAAATCCCTGTGACTCTTCTTGGCCAGATGACTCTGCTATCCTCATTTACATATGGCAATCATAACCTTGGAAGTGAACTGCATCTCACCTCCTCATGGCATATATAACCCCTTCTCATGATTTTTTTTTTTTGCGCAAAAAAATAGCATCAAGAGACCATTGATTTATGTACAGTATATTCACTCTGTATTCCGCGATCCCATTTGGTAACCTGCACTAAAATAGAACACATTTCCTCTTTTTTTAATCACATGAAATATATGCCGTGAATAACCCAACTGAGTCTATTAACTGCGTAAAATACACATGTAATGCACTGATTATTTACACCTTATTCTTCACATCGGCCTGTTGTGAAAAGAGAGGGCATTACAAGTGATTGAGTCTTCATCTCCTACCAGTCAGTGACGTCCGTTTTAGGGGTGAGGTGGTGACGCCAGGTTCCCTTTAACCTTTTATAATGTTTTTTTTTTTTTTTAATGTCACAGTAAACTTCTTTAAAGTGGAAAGATGTTGAATACTCCCCTATCCCGGCGGCTCCCTGGCCGGCAGCTGCAGCCCGGCGCCCGCTGCACCGAGCCCAGAAGAAGTGGCAGGTGGTCACATTCCATTCATTGTGCACATAGAAGCCTGCGAGCGGCTGAGCGGCCATGTGCACAATGTACGGCACGTGACCATCCACCACCTCTTCTGGGTTCAGTACGCCGGGGCTGCAGCGCTGGGCGAGGAGTATTCAATTTCTCTTCATTTTAACCCTTTTGTAATTTTTTCTTAGTATCCCGGAAAATGCCATCAAGCCCTTGTGTCAGTGACGGGAGGGCTCTCATCAGCTCCAAGTCCCATATAATTTCTCCACCTCTCACGCTTAAAATCACCTTCTAGTATTAAGAATTTAAGATTCGTCATAATGTGGAAAGTGATTTAAGGGTGAATTAAGCGGAAAAATAATCCAGCATGAATTTGCATGGAGAGACAATAAAGAAGAGTCTACTAACATGAGAGGTCAGTAGACTCTTCTCAGGAACCGACCGCAGTGTGACGGTTCCTACGTTACGTCAGTCCGCCCTAACATTAGCTGGTAGACTGCAGTTCCGCCCGGCCTAGGAAGTGTTAGCAGCTCACGCGTTTCGCGACTTTAGCAGGATGCTTTTCTATTCGTATCGTAATAACTGGAAGCAGATTTGTATCCCTGAACATCATCCACAAACTAAAATCCACTTTCCATTCGTACAATGGCACTTAAATGTCCCAATCGTGATTAAGATGTCCCAAATGTTACCATGCTATAAATTTATTGGGTGTAATGCAGGTGTCATGGCAGCCCACAAATTTATAGCACTGGAACATTAGGGACATGTAATAGTGTAATGTGCCTCTATCTATCTATCTATAAATAAATAAAGGTGAGAGCACTGACTGACTCACTGACTGACTCGCCTCTAAATCTCTAACTTCCCGTTGTCGTACAAACGTATAATTTGGCAGAACCATTCTTTAGGTCCTAAATAGGAAAAGTAAAGAAACTTCAATATTCAATTTTAAGCATGAAAAACTATGAAAGTCCGGGGTACATGAGAGAGTTCTTTTCTCAGAAACCATAAAGCCTGGGGAAATGATTTGTATACTGAAGATAATCTACCTCACCACTATGTGTATATACTGAGGAGAATCCACCTCACCTCTCTATGTATATACTGAGGAGAATCTACCTCACCTCTCTGTATATATATACTGAGGAAAATCAACCTCTCATCTATGTGTATATACTGAGGAGAATCTACCTAACCTCTCTGTGTATATACTGGGGAGAATCTACCTCACCTTTATGTGTATATACTGAGAAGAATCTACCACACCTCTATGTGCATTTACTGAGGGGAATCTACCTCACCTCTGTGTGTATATACTGAGGGGAATCTACCTCACCTCTGTGTGTATATACTGAGGAGAATCTACCTCACCTCTATGTGTATATACTGAGGAAAATCTACCTCACCTCTATGTGTATATACTGAGGAAAATCTACCTCACCTCTATGTGTATATACTGAGGAGAATCTACGTCACCTCTCTGTGTATATACTGAGGGGAATCTACCTCACCTCTCTGTGTATATACTGAGGAGAATCTACCTCACCTCTCTGTGTATATATTGAGGAGAATCTACCTCACCTCTCTGTGTATATATTGAGGAGAATCTACCTCATCTCTGTGTGTATATACTGAGAAAAGAATCTACCTCATCTCTGTGTGTATATACTGAGAGGAGAATCTACCTCACCTCTATGTGTTGTAAGACAGTGACTGACAAAGTGCTGGAGGGTGGATACGTGCCACCGAGCGGCCTGGGCTCGGTGGAGGAAGCCAGCATTTCTGTGTCAGTAACGTTATGTTACTGACACGTTGTAGTTTGGTAAGTGGCTCCAAGCCGCATAGTCCGGGCCGGCTTTTCCTGGAGTGGTCAAAGCGAAGGGTGGGATGGCCACTCCCACGTACCAGGTGAGGCTGGTACCAGGCCTTATAAAGCCTGGGCCTGCAGGTTAGAGAGAGAGAGAAAGCGTCTGGCTGAGAGCCAGAGAGAGGGCTCTGTGAAGCAAGGAACCCAGCTAGCCCAGCGTGTGGGCTGAGAGAGCCAAAAGTCGAGGTTGACAGGGTGACGCCCCTAACCTCAACACCCAGGAGGGTGTGGTGAGACCTCCACAGGTCTGAGGACCGGACTGGCTGTGTGCAGCAAGCAAGAAGTATTCTGACAGTGAGTAGTCAGGAACAAGCACATGTATAGGGAGTGCTCAGACGAGCAGGTGTTTATTTCCGTTTTGGTTTTGTTTCTGCTGCAATAAACCCAGGCAAAGCCTGGACTAAAGAACGTTGTTGCCCGGTGTCACTGTCTCTGGGCGTGGATGCCCACGCTGCTACTGCCCCTAAACGCTAATCCCTCACAGTGTATATACTGAGGAGAATCCATCTCACCTCTCTGTGTATATATTGAGGAGAATCTACCTCATCTCTGTGTGTATATACTGAGGAGAATCTACCTCATCTCTGTGTGTATATACTGAGGAGAATCTACCTCATCTCTGTGTGTATATACTGAGGAGAATCTACCTCACCTGTGTGTATATACTGAGGGGAATCTACTTCACCTCTGTCTATATATTGAGGAGAATCTACCTCATCTCTGTGTGTGTATACTGAGGAGAATCTACCTCATCTGTGTGTGTGTGTGTGTATATACTGAGGAGAATCTACCTCACCTCTGTGTGTGTGTATATACTGAGGAGAATCTACCTCACCTCTGTGTGTGTATATACTGAGGAGAATCTACCTCACCTCTGTGTGTGTATATACTGAGGAGAATCTACCTCACCTCTGTGTGTGTATATACTGAGGAGAATCTACCTCACCTCTGTGTGTGTGTGTATATACTGAGGAGAGTCTACCTCACCTCTGTGTGTGTGTGTGAGTGTATATACTGAGGAGAATCTACCTCACCTCTGTGTGTGTGTGTATATACTGAGGAGAATCTACCTCACCTCTGTGTGTGTGTGTATATACTGAGGAGAATCTACCTCACCTCTGTGTGTGTGTGTGTGTGTGTATATATATACTGAGGAGAATCTACCTCACCTCTGTGTGTGTGTGTATATACTGAGGAGAATCTACCTCACCTCTGTGTGTGTGTGTATATACTGAGGAGAATCTACCTCACCTCTGTGTGTGTGTGTGTGTATATACTGAGGAGAATCTACCTCACCTCTGTGTGTGTGTGTGTGTATATACTGAGGAGAATCTACCTCACCTCTGTGTGTGTGTGTCTATATACTGAGGAGAATCTATCTCACCTCTGTGTGTGTGTGTGTATATACTGAGGAGAATCTACCTCACCTCTGTGTGTGTGTGTATATACTGAGGAGAATCTACCTCACCTCTGTGTGTGTGTGTGTGTATATACTGAGGAGAATCCACCTCACCTCTGTGTGTGTGTGTGTGTATATACTGAGGAGAATCTACCTCACCTCTGTGTGTGTGTATATATACTGAGGAGAATCTACCTCACCTCTGTGTGTGTGTGTATATACTGAGGAGAATCTACCTCACCTCTGTGTGTGTGTGTGTATATACTGAGGAGAATCTATCTCACCTCTGTGTGTGTGTGTATATACTGAGGAGAATCTACCTCACCTCTGTGTGTGTGTGTATATACTGAGGAGAATCTACCTCACCTCTGTGTGTGTGTGTGTATATACTGAGGAGAATCTACCTCACCTCTGTGTGTGTGTGTATATACTGAGGAGAATCTACCTCACCTCTGTGTGTGTGTATATATACTGAGGAGAATCTACCTCACCTCTGTGTGTGTGTATATACTGAGGAGAATCTATCTCACCTCTGTGTGTGTGTGTGTATATACTGAGGAGAATCTACCTCACCTCTGTGTGTGTGTGTGTGTGTGTGTGTATACTGAGGAGAATCTATCTCACCTCTGTGTGTGTGTGTGTATATATACTGAGAGGAGAATCTACCTCACCTCTGTGTGTGTGTATATACTGAGAGGAGAATCTACCTCATCTGTGTGTGTGTGTATATACTGAGAGGAGAATCTACCTCATCTCTGTGTGTGTGTGTATACTGAGAGGAGAATCTACCTCATCTCTGTGTGTGTGTATATACTGAGAGGAGAATCTACCTCACCTCTCTGTGTGTGTATATACTGAGAGGAGAATCTACCTCATCTCTGTGTGTGTGTATATATACTGAGAGGAGAATCTACCTCATCTCTGTGTGTGTGTGTGTATACTGAGAGGAGAATCTACCTCACCTCTATGTGTTGTAAGACAGTGACTGACAAAGTGCTGGAGGGTGGATACGTGCCACCGAGCGGCCTGGGCTCGGTGGAGGAAGCCAGCATTTCTGTGTCAGTAACGTTATGTTACTGACACGTTGTAGTTTGGTAAGTGGCTCCAAGCCGCATAGTCCGGGCCAGATTTTCCTGGAGTGGTCAAAGCGAAGGGTGGGATGGCCACTCCCACGTACCAGGTGAGGCTGGTACCAGGCCTTATAAAGCCTGGGCCTGCAGGTTAGAGAGAGAGAGAAAGCGTCTGGCTGAGAGCCAGAGAGAGGGCTCTGTGGAGCAAGGAGCCCAGCTAGCCCAGCGTGTGGGCTGAGAGAGCCAAAAGTCGAGGTTGACAGGGTGACGCCCCTAACCTCAACACCCAGGAGGGTGTGGTGAGACCTCCACAGGTCTGAGGACCGGACTGGCTGTGTGCAGCAAGCAAGAAGTATTCTGACAGTGAGTAGTCAGGAACAAGCACATGTATAGTGAGTGCTCAGACGAGCAGGTGTTTATTTCCGTTTTGGTTTTGTTTCTGCTACAATAAACCCAGGCAAAGCCTGGACTAAAGAACGTTGTTGCCCGGTGTCACTGTCTCTGGGCGTGGATGCCCACGCTGCTACTGCCCCTAAACGCTAATCCCTCACAGTGTATATACAGAGGAGAATCCATCTCACCTCTCTGTGTATATATTGAGGAGAATCTACCTCATCTCTGTGTGTATATACTGAGGAGAATCTACCTCATCTCTGTGTGTATATACTGAGGAGAATCTACCTCATCTCTGTGTGTATATACTGAGGAGAATCTACCTCATCTCTGTGTGTATATACTGAGGAGAATCTACCTCATCTCTGTGTGTATATACTGAGGAGAATCTACCTCACCTGTGTGTATATATTGAGGAGAATCTACCTCACCTCTGTGTATATATTGAGGAGAATCTACCTCATCTCTGTGTGTATATACTGAGGAGAATCTACCTCATCTCTGTGTGTGTGTATATACTGAGGAGAATCTACCTCATCTCTGTGTGTATATACTGAGGAGAATCTACCTCACCTCTGTGTGTGTGTATATACTGAGGAGAATCTACCTCACCTCTGTGTGTGTGTATACTGAGGAGAATCTACCTCACCTCTGTGTGTGTATATATGCTGAGGAGAATCTACCTCACCTCTGTGTGTGTATATATACTGAGGAGAATCTACCTCACCTCTGTGTGTGTATATATACTGAGGAGAATCTACCTCACCTCTGTGTGTGTGTGTGTATATACTGAAGAGAATCTACCTCACCTCTGTGTGTGTGTGTGTATATACTGAGGAGAATCTACCTCACCTCTGTGTGTGTGTGTGTTTATACTGAGGAGAATCTACCTCACCTCTGTGTGTGTGTGTATATACTGAGGAGAATCTACCTCACCTGTGTGTGTGTGTATATACTGAGGAGAATCTACCTCACCTCTGTGTGTGTGTGTATATACTGAGGAGAATCTACCTCACCTCTGTGTGTGTGTGTATATACTGAGGAGAATCTACCTCACCTCTGTGTGTGTGTGTATATACTGAGGAGAATCTACCTCACCTCTGTGTGTGTGTGTGTGTATATACTGAGGAGAATCTACCTCACCTCTGTGTGTGTGTGTGTGTGTGTATATATACTAAGGAGAATCTACCTCACCTCTGTGTGTGTGTGTATATACTGAGGAGAATCTACCTCACCTCTATGTGTGTGTATATATACTGAGGAGAATCTACCTCACCTCTGTGTGTGTGTGTGTGTATATACTGAGGAGAATCTACCTCACCTCTGTGTGTGTGTGTGTATATACTGAGGAGAATCTACCTCACCTCTGTGTGTGTGTGTGTGTGTGTGTGTATATACTGAGGAGAATCTACCTCACCTCTGTGTGTGTGTGTGTGTGTGTGTGTGTGTGTGTGTATATACTGAGGAGAATCTACCTCACCTCTGTGTGTGTGTGTGTGTGTGTATATACTGAGGAGAATCTACCTCACCTCTGTGTGTGTGTGTGTATATACTGAGGAGAATCTACCTCACCTCTGTGTGTGTGTGTATACATACTGAGGAGAATCTAGCTCACCTCTGTGTGTGTGTGTGTGTGTGTGTGTGTGTGTATATACTGAGGAGAATCTACCTCACCTCTGTGTGTGTGTGTGTATATATACTGAGGAGAATCTACCTCACCTCTGTGTGTGTGTGTGTGTGTGTATATACTGAGGAGAATCTACCTCACCTCTGTGTGTGTGTATATACTGAGGAGAATCTACCTCTCCTCTGTGTGTGTGTGTGTGTGTATATACTGAGGGGAGAATCTACCTCACCTCTGTGTGTGTGTGTGTGTGTGTGTGTGTGTGTGTGTGTGTGTGTGTGTGTGTGTGTATATACTGAGAGGAGAATCTACCTCACCTCTGTGTGTGTGTATATACTGAGAGGAGAATCTACCTCACCTCTGTGTGTGTGTATATACTGAGAGGAGAATCTACCTCACCTCTGTGTGTGTGTATATACTGAGAGGAGAATCTACCTCATCTCTGTGTGTGTGTATATACTGAGAGGAGAATCTACCTTACCTCTGTGTGTGTGTATATACTGAGAGGAGAATCTACCTCACCTCTGTGTGTGTGTATATACTGAGAGGAGAATCTACCTCACATCTGTGTGTGTGTATATACTGAGAGGAGAATCTACCTCACCTCTGTGTGTGTGTATATACTGAGAGGAGAATCTACCTCATCTCTGTGTGTGTGTATATACTGAGAGGAGAATCTACCTTACCTCTGTGTGTGTGTATATACTGAGAGGAGAATCTACCTCACCTCTGTGTGTGTGTATATACTGAGAGGAGAATCTACCTCATCTGTGTGTGTGTGTGTATATACTGAGAGGAGAATCTACCTCATCTCTGTGTGTGTGTGTGTGTATACTGAGAGGAGAATCTACCTCATCTCTGTGTGTGTATATACTGAGAGGAGAATCTACCTCATCTGTGTGTGTGTGTGTGTATACTGAGAGGAGAATCTACCTCATCTCTGTGTGTGTGTGTGCGTGTATATACTGAGAGGAGAATCTACCTCATCTGTGTGTGTGTGTGTGTGTGTGTACACTGAGAGGAGAATCTACCTCATCTCTGTGTGTGTGTGTATATACTGAGAGGAGAATCTACCTCATCTCTCTCTCTGTGTGTGTGTGTGTGTGTGTGTGTATATACTGAGAGGAGAATCTACCTCATCTCTGTGTGTGTGTGTGTGTGTGTATATACTGAGAGGAGAATCTACCTCATCTGTGTGTGTGTGTGTATATGCTGAGAGGAGAATCTACCTCATCTCTGTGTGTGTGTATATACTGAGAGGAGAATCTACCTCACCTCTCTGTGTGTGTATATATACTGAGAGGAGAATCTACCTCACCTCTCTGTGTGTGTATATATACTGAGAGGAGAATCTACCTCACCTCTCTGTGTGTGTATATACTGAGAGGAGAATCTACCTCATCTCTGTGTGTGTGTATATACTGAGAGGAGAATCTACCTCACCTCTCTGTGTGTGTATATACTGAGAGGAGAATCTACCTCATCTCTGTGTGTGTGTATATACTGAGAGGAGAATCTACCTCACCTCTGTGTGTGTGTATATACTGAGAGGAGAATCTACCTCATCTCTGTGTGTGTGTATATACTGAGAGGAGAATCTACCTCATCTCTGTGTGTGTGTATATACTGAGAGGAGAATCTACCTCATCTCTGTGTGTGTATATATACTGAGAGGAGAATCTACCTCATCTGTGTGTGTGTGTGTATATACTGAGAGGAGAATCTACCTCACCTCTCTGTATATATACCGAGGAGAATCTAATCGACCTCTATGTGTAAATACTGAGAAGAATCTACCTCCACTCTATGTTTATATACTGAGGAGAATCTACCTCACCTCTGTGTGTATATACTGTGGAGAATCTACCTTGCCTGTATGTGTATACACTTCTGTGCTGAAATGATAGTAATGACAAGCCATAGCAGCCCTGGACATCATTGTCTGTGGTCCAGCTGCCAATAAAACAAATTGGCCCTCTGCGATTACCGGGTGAGGAACCGAAGACATCACAGAAACAGCGCCCTTTCTCTGTGAAACTTTTACATGCCGCAGTCAACCTTGATTTAAGCATGTAAGCAGTAAACAGTGGGGATCGGTGTTCTCACCAATACCCGCTGCTTTAGCAGGAGGCCAGCTGTCAGACACAACCTACTTCCATTGCGGATGGCATAGGCTCAGCTTCTGACCCCGCGCTATCTGCAGGGTGTAACTGTATCTCCATTCACAGGAACCCCCTTCTCAACCAGGGCATCAATATGCACCCTGGGGTGGTAAGGGGTTTAATGTGCTCATAAGAGATTACGAAAACACCACCACCCATGTCCAAGTGAATGAGGCTGAGTGTCAATACCAACACAGCCCATGAACTAGGGTGGCGCTGTTCTTTAAATAATAAAGCAGACCATTTTCTTAAAACGGCAGTGTTGGCTCCTAATCACCGAGGTAAATCTCTAGGGATCTTAGAGCCATTTTGCTCCTCCCAAAGTGGGTGTCATTTCCTTCCTCATCATGGCAGCTACAAATGGAAGCTAATTCCCATATTGTGGATAGAATTTACTTACAGTTTTGACTCGTTTCCTATTCTTCATTAGGCAAGACATTGTATGCCGTGTTCAACATCTTGGAAAACGACCTAAGTGGCTGCAAATACATTGAAGGCAACCTCTCAATGAAAGTGTCTCGGAAAGGCACAACAATCAGTGGCCTTGAAGCAGACTGGCTAGAAATGACAACATATTACTACAAGCAAGGCTTCTCGTTAATTGATTCGTTTATACACTGGGAAATGCTCAGAGGTAAAATTTGGATTTTCATTACATATATTATTCTTTTCTATGTGATTCAAATATTAGCGTCACGTCCATCCTGTGCTGTCGTGGAATTGGACCCATAAATTCTGGAGCATGCATAGAACACGGGGGGTCGCGGAGTTGCTAAATGTGCAGGGGTGAGGCCTAAAATATTTCCGTGAACTACCCCAACTGAACCTGCCAAGTAAGCGGAGCACCTGCCCCAAAAAGGACAACCCCACAACTGGAACCTCATCAGATCCCTATTCTTTGCTAAGGTGTAAAAAGGAGAGGGAAGACGTAAGGACAGGGCAAGATGGAAATGGCAAAAAGAACAAGATAATGTCAGCGTACGAGAGAAACCACAGTCAGAACAAAGTCCATCATTCCCTAAGGCCTGTCTCACACAGCAGCAGTTTTGCAGTGATTTTGCTTTTCCTTGATGAGGTGTGCAAAACGCAAAAATTAGAACAGACTCCGCTCAAGAATCGCAGTGCTGGAAAGCGCCGTCTATCGCAGCGATTGAGCGCATGTCTGCGAGGCCCCATTGATTTAATTGGGAGTGTTATACCACGATTAATGCGGGGTTCAAAGCATCGCCTTAACCACGTAAAAAACGCCTGTGTGAGAGAGGCCTAAAGGCCGGCACAAATGAAACAAATATAAGCACAAGGCCAACCCCCCGAACCACTGAGCGTGACCTGAACACAAGTGTATCACCAGCTATATTGCTATCTTTTATTCTAGCATTTAGAAGGTACTCCTATAAATTCACATACAGCAAGTCGTTCTATCACTCAGTCACTGCCTTTTAGTTGTAGACGCTGAGCCATCGTCATACCACCAGAATGTCCCCCACACTATTACAACTTTTAAAAGTTAAGATTGAGTTTACCTGTCTACTTAACATCCACGTTAGGGCTACACATTTTGGATGTCATTAATCAGCTGTATAAGCGGTTTGGGTTTGAATTATGTTATATTAATAGTTTATTCATACTAGCATACATATGTACTGGAACGTCGCACCACCATCTCCATCATACATTGTTATGGTGTATACCTACTGTCTCCTGACATATTTCCTTATCTCTATCCATGTCACTAAAATGCCTTACTGGGAATGTGCGTGGCCTAATAACTCCAGCAAAGAGGACAGCAGTTTTTTTTATATATTAGGAGAGCCAGCCCCCACATAATTGGTTTACGGGGAACACCCCTGATTATGGATAGTCCACCTTCTTAAAAAAAACAAACGTGGATTCAGTGGCCATATCATTCCTTCCACACCTCGTTTTCAAGGGGAGCCTCACTCCTTATTCATAGGTCAATACGTTGGCACCCCCTTAATGTCCGCAGAGACTTGGATGGCAGCTTCATATTAGTTTATGCCGAAATTGTTACTAAGCCCTATGTAATTCTATGCAGATACATCCCACCACACCAGAACTCTCACATATTGCAAGCAGCGATCACCTTTGCGACCAGTATGCCCTGGCAGAGGTCATATGCATGGGAGACTTGTACCAGGTCATGGACCCCGACATGGATACGTTCCGTATAAACCTCCATCTCATCGGGACGAGTGACTTCCCTGTACGACAATTGATTGATGGAGTGGGATAGATTGATTTATGACGTTCCCGCCATCCCGATATTCGTGAATACACGTGTCACTCTCCAGGTTAAGAATCCCTATCGCGTATTGATTATATCTTCAGCACCTCTAAACTTGCTATCCATGTATCCTCCATTACCCACTGCCCGCGTGGTATCTCTGACCACGCTCCTATACTCCTGTATATACAATTCCCAGTGAGGGCAATACTTACTTCCTGGAAGCTTCACCCCTTCTGGCTTATATTAATTGCCCCCAATGATCATATACGTGATCAGATATCCCAGTTTATCCGAATACATGATGATAATCCCCAGTACTCCCTGAAATGGGATTCCCTTAAAGGGGTTCTGTCATTACAATCTGTATTTTTTTTCTCCAGTAAATCTGCCCCGCTGGCACAACCTGTGGTAAATAACACATATAAAATGTTTTTTTCAGAAGTAGTACTTACCTAGGCTCCATTTTTCACCTCCATGCTCTGTTTACATCTTCAGCCCCTCCTGCTAGGAGGTCATCTCCCAGCACCCCTTGCTGTGCTGACCACTTCCGCCCTCACAAAGCTACTTCCGCCCATCCAGTGCAGTGAATAGTCCTACCTGCAGTCTACCAAAATCTGCTAGTGTTTCTCCCTGGGTCTCTGAACACCCAGAGTTTCCCAAGGGCCTCCAGATCTTCCCTGCAATCTCACAGTAGCCACTCAAAGCAGTCACTCATAAAAATCACTCACAGTAGCCACTCAAAGCAGTCACTCAAAGCAGTCACTCATAGCAGTCACTCATAAAAATCACTCACAGTAGCCACTCAAAGCAGTCACTCAAAGCAGTCACTCATAAAAATCACTCACAGTAGCCACTCAAAGCAGTCACTCAAAGCAGTCACTCATAGCAGTCACTCATAGCAGTCACTCATAAAAATCACTCACAGTAGTCACTCCACATGGTAAAAACAGGAATATTCCCCATGCAATGTATTGTATGAGTGTATGTATATATACATTTATCTATGCGTATATGTATCAAGATGTGTGTGTATAGATAGATATATGTATGTGTGTGTGTGTGTGTATGTATATATATATATATATATAAAAATATATATATATATACACACACATACATACACACACACACACATATAATATGTATAGTAATATATCTACACACTGCATAGGACATGTACGTTCCACGCTTACACCCATGTGCGGCTGCCCTCAGAGAGACAAAAAAGTGCACAAAAGTGTGCGCAACTGCACTTACATCTGTATAAAGCTGGTCTTATTGTATGTATATATGTATGTCCTGTTGTACCGCCTCTAGCTTGGATACAAGATGTGATACAGGGGGCATGCAGGCTCTAGTACCCTGTTGTACCACCTCTAGCTTGGATACAAGATGTGATATAGGCGGGCATGCAGGCTCTAGTACCCTGTTGTACCACCTGTAGCTTAGATACAAGATGTGATACGGGGGGCATGGAGGCTCTAGTACCCTGTTGTACCACCTGTAGCTTAGATACAAGATGTGATACAGGGAGCATGGAGGCTCTAGGACCCTGTTGTACCGCCTCTAGCTTGAATACAAGATGTGATATGGGGAGGCATGGAGTCTCTAGTACCCTGTTGTACCACCTGTAGCTTAGATACAAGATGTGATACGGGGAGCATGGAGGCTCTAGTACCCTGTTGGGCCACCTCTAGCTTGGATACAAGATGTGATATGGGCGGGCATGGATACTCTAGTACCCTGTTTACTACCTCTAGCTTGGATACAAGATGTGATACAGGCGAGCATGGTGGCTCTAGTATCCCGTTGTACCAACTCTAGCTTGGATACAAGATGTGATACAGGCAGGCATGGAGGCTCTAGTATCCCGTTGTACCACCTCTAGCTTGGATACAAGATGTGATACAGGCAGGCATGAAGGCTCTAGTATCCCGTTGTACCACCTCTAGCTTGGATACAAGATGTGATACGGGTGGACATGGAGATTCTAGTACCCTGTTGTACTACCTCTAGCTTGGATTCAAAATGCGAAACGGACGGGCATGGACGTTCTAGGACCCTGTTGTATCGCCTCTAGCTTGGATACAAGACGTGATATGGGTGGGCAAGCTGCCACTTGGGATGCATTATGCATTGACACTTGGGGGTCAGGATAACAGCATGCTGACAATAGAGGGCAATGTATAGCTTTATGTCTTTGGTGATGTTAAATTCATTCTCTGTGGCTGATTTTACACAAGTGAGCACTATATCAGCCCAAGAAACTCAAACCAATATCTTGCATGGCAAATATGCGAGTGTGTCTGGCAGTGCAGTGCGCCTTGTAAGAACAATGCATTGCGATGTGTGTATGTGTGTAAAATATATACACATACATACACACATACATATACAAACACACACACACCGCTGTAGGAGCAACTGTAAGAAACATAATAAATGGTGGGAATACGGCGGCCGCCTGATCTTTCACGCACATAGTATTCATAGGGGAGGTCCTATATTTGCTCGGTCAAGTATTAACGGGAGAGAAACCACAGTAATCATAGGCTTAGTTTTGTCCCAATATACGGCCGTGACAATCATGGCCGCATAAGGGAAGAAAATTACATTCGCCTGAAACCGCCATATACACACACACAGACAAATAAAGCTATATAGATATATGTGTGTATATACACATAAACATATAGATGAATAGACGCGGATGGATAGACGGGCAGACGCAGACGGATAAATGCAGGCGGATAGACAAATAAATGCAGACGGATAATTACAGACGGATAGATGGATAAATACAGATGCATAGAGAGATAAATGTAGACGGATAAATACAGACGGATAGACGGATAAATACAGACGGATAGACGGATAAATACAGACGGATAGACACAGACGGGTAGACAGATACAGATAGCATATATATGCATATAAATATATATATATATATATATATGCATATATGCTTTTTATATATATACTTTTATTTTTATATATATATATATAAAAAGCATATATGTGTGTGCATATATATATATATATATATATATATATATATATATATATATATATATATATGCATATATATATGCATATGCATATATATATATATATATATATATATATATATATATATATGCATATATATATGCATATGCATATATATATATATATATGCATAAATATATATATATATGCATATATACATATATATATATATACATATAAATATATATATATACACATATATGCATATATATACACACATATATGCATATATATATATATGTATATATGCATATATATATATATGTATATATGCATATATATATATATATATATATATATATATATATGCGTATATATATATTTATGCATATATATATGCGTATATATATATTTATGCATATATATATATATGCATATATTTATATATGCACACACACATATATATATGCATATATTTATATATGCACACACACATATATATATGCATATATACAACAGTGTCAGGGATACATTTCTATTGGCCGAGAGGCAGCAGAAGCTTGCATTTCCATTGGCTAATAGAAATGTATTCTGCCTGACAACAGTGTCAGGGATACATTTCTATTGGCAGAGAGTGTGCACGTGTAAAGTGCTCCCAGGCGAGCGCGCCGCAGACTCGCGCATGCGCAGTCGTGTGCCGCTGTCTCACGCATGCGCAGTCGTGCCGTTGTCTCGCGCGGCTACCTTCATTCCGCGCTTCCTCACAAGACAATGTACGCACACGTCACTAGTGACGTATGCGTACATTGACCTGAAGGAAGCGGAAGGTAGGCAGTGTACGCTTTTTGACCGGATGGAAGAAAATCGGGTGCTGGAGGTCACGTGACCGAATTGACAAGCGGCTCCTGGAGAAGATTTGGGATAAGAAGAAGAGGTAAGCAGGCTGCCTGGGGAGCAATAGGTAAGTATAACATTTTTTGTTTTTAATGACAAAACCCCTTTAAGGCTGATCTTAGAGGATGTCTTAGATCCACTATTTCCTTTATTAAAAGGTCTACCTCTCAAGCAGATCTACTATTAAAATCCCAGGTACCAGAGACAGAGCGGCTCTATATGTCCAACCCCACTGAGGCTAACAAAATGAATTGGTTGGCCCTGGCTCGCCTCCACAAACACCAAATACATACTAAAACTAAGTGTAAATTATTCTTTACAAAGCAGTACTATTTTGAGATGTTTCACCAATCTAGCCACCTGCAAGCTAGCCTAATTAACAGGATAGTCACTCCAACTCGGTCTTCAAAATAAAGGATACACATGGCCTAGAAATTATGGAGGCACAGGCTATTACCACCCGTTTTAGGGAGTACTACGCCAATCTGTATAGCTCCTCGAGTGAAAAAACGCTTTCTGATGCCCTCGCTTATCTAGAGGATGTTACATTCCTAACCCTGTCTATATATAAAGTTGCTTTCTTAGATGCACCTATAAAACTAGAAGAGATCCAACAGGCCATCTCGGATATGGTGTTAAATAAGTCCCCAGGGCCAGACGGACTTCAGATAAAAGTTTATCAAAAATATGGGGAACAACTCTCCCCTTTGCTACATGACACATTGCAGCGGGCTCTCCGGAAGGCTCTCTCCCCTTTTCTTTATATGACGCTGCCATTATTGTCCTCTTGAAACCTGGTAAAGACCCCACTAGCTGTAACTCATAGCGACCAATCTCATTGGTCAGCGTAGAGTGCAAGATTTTAACCAAAGTACTAGCTACCAGACTGAACCAAGTTATTCTGTCCTTTATCCACCCTGACCAAACAGGCTTCATGCCGGTAACTCCACAACAATAAATATCCACCGTGTCCAAACATTTATTCAATTGAACAGAGCACATAATACGCCCTGGGCACTGGCCTCACTGGACACTATGAAAACTTTTGATTCGCTAGAGTGGACTTTCCTGGAGGCGGGTCTTATTCATTTTGGGTTCCGCCCTCTCTTCCTAAAGTGGATTCAAATGATATATAAATCCCCAAAAGCAAATTGGGAAAACACAATACTCTGTAAGCAACTTCCATGTTACATCAGTGTGTGCCGTCCTTGTCTAACAATTGTGTTAAATAAAACACATAAAGTAACCAAACAAATGTATTACCAGCAAGCCATCCTCTCCCTCGGCGTCCAGCGCCAAATGTCATTGCGTGTACGCCGAGGGAACAAATATGCAATGTTTTCCTGTATGGGACTGCGATGTGATGCAGGAAACACATTGTTGCATATTTTATCTTCCTGCGATATCGCCCATGGTTTTCAATGGGGTAGCAGCAGCGCCGGTCCCATTAAAAGCAGTGGTACAACGTCTGGGTAGAAGGCCGGCCATTGTGGAGGAGACCACGGCGCTCTCAACATCGTTTTCATGGGTGGCTCTGGGATCTCTCCCCAACAATGGCGGAACAAAGTACAGCTCGGTCGCGCGCAGTGCAAGAAGAACAGTCTGATGTAAACAATGGTAATTAGTCCTTAAAGTGTTGTCACGTGACGCCAGTACCTCTTTTCAAGCAAACAGTTGCTTGTTGTTAAATGAGAGGGTCCACAGACAGAGAGAGTTTTTTTAAACTGGAGGTACACAGTTTTTCTTTACTCACATAGTCCAACCTTGATTTTCCAAGTATAAAGCAAAATGGCAGTCTCAGACACAACACTCCTGGCAGGCTTCCTTCTGATTCAACTCTGTTACACACACACATGCATTCTTCTAGAAGACACTTTTCTTCCCTTAATATGGGTGTCCTCAGTCTAAGTTATCTGATAGACAATCTCCTGGGTAAACGCCTGACACGGTGGGGTGGTAACACACAACTCTTGCTCCTCCCAACTTGCCATAGCAGGAACCGTTACTCTGAGCTTCAGACTCGGTGGGGAAATATCCCACATAAATGAGATAGGCCCATGACTCTGCGCAGGCAGACACTAAAGCGAGCTTCAGGCTCCCGCTGACACATCCTCCTCCACCGACTACATCTCTGCACACTCCTCTCTCTCTCACTACTCTAGACTCCGACTCCCAACTTCTTCTAAGCTCCCACAATGCCACACACAACAAACAAGTTAGGGGAGACAGATTCGCCCCAACAAAGCTTGTTAGCACTTACATAGATCAACACAAGTACACACAAGACAGTTTACACAAAACGGACATGCACCAACTCTAAAGACACCCCAACTCTGGGCCACTACAGTGGGAAACTCCTCAATCCCCCGCCGCGGCTGTGACAACCATGGCGGGGGATTCCCTTCAGACCTGCAGTGATGTGAGGCTGTTTTCACATAAAACTCCTTGTGTCTACGGGGCTTTAACATGGATGTCATCACAGCCCCAAATCACCCTCGCCAGTGTGAAGGAGCCCTCAAGGTGGCTATGCAGATAAATGGCAGAATGCACAGATTTGTGGGCACAGGCTGCCATGTAACATGTACGGAGGTGTCCTGGCTCAGCAGATGTTGGAGGGAGGGGTGGGGCGGGAATCAGGCGTGTTGGATTTCAACATGCTTACATTTTTGTTTTCATGTTTGACACGCTGCCGCCGGCTGTCCGGTAACGGGTTATTCATGTGCCTCTTGGCTTAGCCAGGCTGTATGTGGGGCGCAGCAGAAATAGCCGTTGGCCAAGGTGTTGGGCTATCTTTAGGCTGGCTTCTCACAGGCGTAAGCGCAATTGCGTTATGAATGAGGCTTTTTAGTGCGCGTATTGACATATTTTAGCGTATTCTTTTCTGACCCCGGGGCATGTTCATTTCCACACAACAAACAAAGGTACTAATTGAAATAACTAATTAGTTCCAGATGTGTTCTTTTTCCAGCAGAATTGTGCAGTGTTTCACGCACTTCCTTGTGTATGCCGCACACATTCCGCACCCCATTGACTTCTATGGGGATATTTGGTGCGCACATGTGCAGAAAGATAGAGTATCCTCTTTTGCGCGGCAGAAAATGTGCACACAAAATAAGTGCATGTGAATGAAATGAATGGGCTCTATTCACTGCGTATTACAAATATGTCTGTGTGAAGGAGCCCTAGAGCTGCTTTCACATGGGCTACAAAATTGTGCGCTTTTGTCGGACAGCAGTGATGCAAAATTATTTTCAAGAAGAAGCATTGCTGACGCTACAAATCACAGGAACAAAGCTGCGATATAGCCGTAATATTGTAGTGGCGATATCGCCGTCACGCTGTGAAACAGGCATAAGGCTTAATAATTGGGTAGAGCAATATACGTATGAATCTGAAAGGGCTCCTGCACGCTGGTGAGGGTGTGATTTACGGCTCAATATCGCCCTCACAAACCTTCTAAAATCCCCCTAGATGCGAGGTGTTTTCATGTGAGGGGTTGCATCACTGAGGGGTTGCCTTCATCCCACTGCTTTCAATGGGGCAGCAGCAGCGCCGGCAATGGGAGAAGATTGCGATCCTCTGCTGCAGCTGTGACAGCAGTGACAGGGGATTCCTTCTGCCCCTCGGCGAGTCCCCTCATTACTAAACACTGTGATGGCAGCAGTAGGGTGTTCAGTGATGAGAGGACTCCCAGTGGGGATGAAGGAATCCCCTGCCGCTGCAATATCGCAGAAAGAGAGAACATGCTGCGGTTTTTTTTGTTTTTGTTTTTTTTTTCCACGCAGCGTCACAGGCATGAAAACAAATGAGAATGAAACCATTGAAATTCATTAGTTTCATAACCGTGCGCTTTCACTTACTCTCACAGCGCGGGAAAATCGCCAGATTTTCTCGCCAGCGTGAAGGCACCCTAAGAGTTCCTGCGGCTCGCATTGGCTTGTTGCTTCGCGCAGGAGGTCTGTTCTTTGTTGTCTACACATATAATCTTCATGACGGTTAATCCAGGTTTATGTTTACGAATATTGTTAGAAACATTACGGCGCAAGAGTCTTGGAGCGCAGAACGGTCAGCGGGTAAAGAATCAGTCATTGTCGCAGATAAATCCTCACCTCCCTCCTCTTCCTTCCCGTTTGGATTTTCCTCGTTGCCTGTTACTAAATTATTTTTGTGGCCCAAAACATAAAAAAGTTAAATTAGTATAAAGACACAAATTTAATAGTTTATGTTTCTGTTCACAGGGGAACAAACACCAAAATCATTGGATGGATTATTTGTCTATGAAGATGAAGCTCCCCGAGTCACTGCTTCCAAGAACAGAGGAAACGATGCTATAATAGTAGAACAATGGACGGTATTCGAGGTGATAATGCACACATAATCATTGTGTAAAAGACTTCAACACTTAAAGGGCCACTCCAGCGAAAACACATTTTCCATCCCTGCGCCCTTCACCTGATTGCCTGTCGCACTCAGGAAGTCCCCTCTATGTATTGCAGCCACTTCAATGCAGTGCAGCTGCCTATCTGATACTTAATGGATTTTTAATACTGACTTACTGGCCCCATTGAAATCAATAGAAGATCGTGAAGCAGAGAGTGAAGAGAGAGGGGGCGGAGCTACATGGGATCTCCCTATATTTGGAGAGATAGGGGGCAGGGCTAGTGGGTTTCCCTAAGAGCAGGGGGCGGGGCTTGAGAGGGGCAGGGCTAGAGGGGTTATAGTGATCCCTCTGTAGCCAAGTAAGGGGCAGGGCTAGAGATATTACTATAATAACCCCTCTAGCCCCGCTCCCTCTCAAGCCCTGCGATGCGAGGTTACAGTGAAAACATCGCTAATGAGAATGAAACCATTGAAAATCATTGGTGTCATTATAATGCGTTTTCACTCACTCTCGCATCGCAGGGAAGTCGTATCGCCAGTGGGTGAGAGTCCTCAGGAGGAGGATCTCCTCTATTATAGCTGTGTGATCATCATCAGTAACTGTGATAGGAGTGCCTGTGTCCCCTTCTAGGCAGTTTTTATTGTAGATCCATGTAACAGCATCACACAGGGATTAAAAATCAATCACTTTTAATTTCTTCTCTTTTTTTAATGAACCGAAGTACCTCTGCAATTAGGTTCCAAAGTTAGCCCATGCGGAATGCAAATAGTCAGAGAAGAGTCATCTGGCCGACAAGAACCACCTTGATTTGTGAGCTGCCAACCTAACCGCACCTCTTAAGGCCCCTTTACATGCAACAATTATCACTCAAAATTTATTCAAACGAGGAAAAATGAGTGACAACCGTTACATGTAAACGCGCACTCATCGTGCACTGTTCGTTCACTAGTTGTCACTTATCTCTGGGTATCAGCCTGCATAAAAATGGTCCTTAGTTTGTTTGCTTTTGGCCACCTTTAAATGGCAGACTTAAGCCATTTGAAAGACCTGAGGGGGGGGGGGGGTTATTGTTTGCCCTGCTAAACACCATAACTTCATGTTTACTCATGCTGGCAGAGGACAATGGCTTTTCTTCACACTAATTAAAAACCTTCCAGACAGAGATTCCTTGCATAAACACCCACCCGAACAAACAACATATACAGCGTTTACTTTAGCTAATGGGTGAAATGGAGAGGATTTCAAACATTATCTGTACGTTTAAATGTTCAGCATTTGTATACAAAAAAAGTTGTTAATGCGTTCAGTCGTTCAAACGATAATCATTGCGTGTAAAAGGGCCTTTACTCTTGATAGGCAAAGCTTTCTATTTAATGAGGGACGAGCTGCTAATGAAGACAACAGGGGTGTGGTTAGCTCAGCAGCTCATGAATCGAGGTCTTTTCTTGGCCAGATGCCTCAGGCCATGCTGAATGCACATCAAGAGATAGAAGTCATCTAGCCAGGAAGAGTCATGATGATTCATGAGCTGCCGAGCTAACTGCACCCCTTCCTCTTGATAGACCCCTTGT
Organism: Eleutherodactylus coqui; assembly: GCF_035609145.1. Lineage (NCBI taxonomy): Eukaryota > Metazoa > Chordata > Amphibia > Anura > Eleutherodactylidae > Eleutherodactylus > Eleutherodactylus coqui. The sequence continues at coordinate 190,111,724 of NC_089844.1, read as the reverse complement.
TGCATTCCTTGATACACAGAAAATCCTGTCTATAAAGAGAAGAGGAGTGAGAGAAGTGCCAGGCATCAGTGGGGACACCCATGCCTGCGCAGACTGTTCTTAGATTCCCCTGCCCCAACTGCTAGGGAGATTGTCACAAGTACCCCAGGCCGATGCACAGCGTCTCCAAGAAAACGTTTAACCCTTTCCAATCCACTGTCTGACGTCTAAAGACATTCTGATTGAAGGCTGTACAGCCCCGACATCGGTAGATGTCCGGCAGGGTATTCTTACTGTAGATTACTGGCCGCTCTGTTGTCGGGGGGCCTCTCCGGCATGTCAAATAGTGCAGTACTGGTTCTAGCCAGCAGATGGCGCCATTGTATAATGGCAGAAAGAGAAAGCCCCCTAGGAAACCCTGAATCCAAAATTGGATTGCAAAGGGTTAATAAAAAGTGATCCAAAAGTCACATGAAACATTTCTCTTGGGCGAAATGTAGTAAATTCACCACAAGGGATTTTTAAAAACACACTGCACCGCTTGATTTCTTTTTACTTTCAAAAAGCAAAAAAGGTCGGTAGGTTAACCCTTTTTGGGGACAGATGTCTGCCGGTATTTATACATACATGATGGGAACGAGAGATGCAATGGCTTTTCCATGCAGTTGAAAAATGATCCTTTTTTAACAGTAGCATCATTTTGTGCCGGGAAGTCAGGATGCATTCACACGGGCGAGATAATCGTGTGGGTTTTGTGCGTAGTGAGACACACAAAGCTCGCATGCAAGTACAACCTATTATTTGGAAGGGGTGTATTTACTCAGGTGATCTTTCTCCTGCAGCGATGCTGCGAGATGGATAAATCACAGCATATTCTGTTTTCATGCGAGTCTCACACAGGACTAGAACATGCAGGTGTGCGGTCTCTCGCGCATCACATGGCACACGGACAGGGTCTCTGTGTTATATGAGTTGCCGCTGAGAATGTCAGGCACCCTTAATATGAAGCAATGGCTTTTTGCAAGCTGTCAAAAAATGATCCCTTTTTGAGGAGTAGCAACAGGATTAGCATTGTAAAAAGTGAAGAAAAAATGACTTTTTTACAAATCAAAAGCCATCTGGTTGCTCTGTGGTTGTGTAGGCCTGGTAGTAGCAGCAGGGGTGGTGGTAGAAGTAGCTGCATCAGTAGCAGAGCAATATCTGGGATCATCTGATTGATTTGCGCCTGTGTAGGCTTGGAGGTGCAGTGGGCAGATGTTTTCGGGAGTTGCCCAAGTGGGTGCGGTGACTGGTTGCTACCCGGCGGTGATGAAATAAAGAGACCGGTCCGTGAAAGCATCAGTAAAACCGAAGGCACACAGTTTACTGGAATTCGGCATAAATCCAATAGTCACAACTCTTCAGAATTAAGTACGATGTCCACACTTACGTTGCAACAGGCAATACCTTCATCTATGTAGGCATAAAGAATGAAACACATGGACTTTCTTAATCCCTTTATGAAGGAGCGAGGTGGTCAGGGGAGATTAAGGGGAGCTGAACTGTGAAGTTGTTTGTGGAGGAACAGAGGGAGTAGGGCAGGCTATCCTGTGTAGACGCTGACTTCTGCTATTGCAGGGATAACTTTAACTCACGGTTGCAGTGCCCAATCCTTTCTTCTGGATGACCTCCGAACTAAACATTCTCATCTTCAGTTGCCTTGTTTTTACGGGCCTCTTCTCTGCCCGTCCTCCAGAACCAGATTTTCCTAGCTGAGCCTTGACTGGACGAGGCAGGACTTGAGTTGTCTCCTCTCTACATTTCACTTCCCTCCTCCTAACTCCACCCACGCTCTGACCTTTATACCTCACCCACTAATCAATACTGGCTATGGGGAGCCTTCCTACCCAATAACATTCCTAGTCAGGGATTGGCATGGGACATAGCAGGTTAAGGTACATTCTGCAGTCGTGCTGGGTTAGTTTGAGGAGAAACCAGACATGACCTCCCAGTGACCCAGACAAGGCCAACACACATAACAAGACACCAATAGACATACACACACATAGACACTCCACACGAGGCAGCCATCAAAGTGCTGTGGAAACCCCAACTCTGGGGTACTACAGTGGTTGCAGCAACAGGGGTGACTGGTGGTAGTAGCGATTCGACAGCAGGGGCAGAGGTGGTAGTAGATTGTCTCCAGCAGGTGTGGTGACTGGTGGTGCTAGCTAGTCATCAGCAGGGGTGGTGGTGGTGGTAGTAGCGACTTGACAGCAGGAGTGGTGACTGGTGGTAGTAGCAACTCGACAGGAAAGGTAGTGGTGGTAGTAGCAGCAAGTCATCAGCAGCAATGGCAGATCTAAACAATGGCATCAGGCACAGGAGTTTAAAATCTTGAGCAACCCATGTCCGATTCATTTTCACAAATGTGAGTTTTTCCACACTTTTGGCATACAGTCTTGTTTGCTTGGTGGTGATTAGACCGGCTGATGCACTGAATACCTTCTCTGATGCTACACTGGAGGGTGGATAAGATGGTTGACCCATGGTAAACTGGGCCAGTTCTTGCCAATGTTCCAATCTGCGGACCCAGAAGTCCATGGGGTCTGGGCTCAGGGTATCTGATGGAGACAGTGCACAGTCCAGGTAAAACTGAAGCTGGTTGTTCAGGCAGCAGTGATGAACAACCTTTGGTGATGATGAGTGTCAGGTCAGCATATTGGATGGAAAAAGTTTGTCCTTATGTTCTCCAAACTGAATGGGCGGCTGCTGGTGCCGCTGTTACTTGTTGTAGTGGTAGTGCTGGCAGAGGCAGTGGAGGGTAGACTCAACGGGGAGCGGAGATTGGCTTCTTGGTCAGAAATGCTTGTAGCAGGTGTCTATCGCTTGAAAGCCACGGCAAGCTGGCTACATAGCTCATCTCAATAATGAGCCAATTTTGCCTCCCTCTCAGAAGGTAAATAAACTTATGAACAATGCCTTGTTAAAAAATTGTGCTCTCTTATAACAAAAATATTGTAGCACTCACCTGGTGCATGGTGGGAACACCTGTCTAGGTAAGAGCCCATCAGCACCTGTTGTCCAGGTTGGCTCGTCACAAATATCCCCATCCAAAATCCAGGGCAGCTGGAGAGACGTCTGGGAGAAGAAAGCACTTTGGGCTCCATATCATCTATGGGGAGGACTTTCAGCTATGTCTAACGTTAGTCATGTGATGGTCACACTGTAACGCAACGTACGTTCCGTCATAGTTTAGTGGCGTCACTGCCATACAAAAACCCAGGTTGCTGCAGAGCATTCTGTAAACATTGAAACATACCTTGTACCCTCTCAGAAGGTGGGAAAAAATTCCCCCATTTTGGTGTAATAGCGAGGGTCCAGTGTAGTTGTCCAGGAGTCATCTCTTTGCTTCATGCTAATAATACGTCACACAAGCAATGAAGCATAGAGCTTGCCGTCCTCCCCAGCATTGCTTCCATTAGAGCCCCATATTACCATGGTCATCATGTTGGGTGTCTGCCTCATCCCTTATCCTGTCCTGTGATAACTTCATCCGTCTCCTCCACCACAAACACTGCTTGATCCTTCCTCCACCGCTTGCTGAGTCCTCGCTGTCTTTGCTCCAGAATGAATATCATCACTATAACATCGTTCGTCCTGCTATTGCCTCTGCTGATGAATCTTCAAAAGGCCTCAACATGTGACTCGTGTCTCTGATCGGCTGCCAACATCTGAGTGGAAAATCCCACCGGCTCCACATGCTGCAAGAGGAAATCATTCACGGCTTTCTACTGTTCGTACACACGGTCCAACAGGTGGAACTCCAGTGCGCTGGAACGTCGCAGATCAAGCATTTTGTCACTACAGGTCTACGAGGGCACACTTAAACACATAAGAATGGCTAAAGCAAATGCAAACTCTCCTGGACATGGCCAGCACATGCTGCAAAGCAACATATGTGTTGCCATGACCAAATTGATCACATGCAATGCATGGAGCACGTCGCAGATGCGCTGCAGTGACAAAGTTCTTTCTGTGTCATCGACTAGTGTGAGATTTCCTCCTTCAGCTCCTGCCCGTGTGGCTTCTCTGGCCCAGTGCTACAGCTTACGCCTATGGAAGGAGGAGCACGAGCTATATCCACTAAGGAGGATAATGATAGGCAAAGGGAGTCTGATGTTGAAACAGACCGCCACAATCGTGGAGATGTCAGTAATGCTCAGCCGTGTTGCGGTGGTGCATTGTACTGCAAAATATGCCATGTAAGACATGTATTGGCCCTGGCCATAGTTGCTGCTCCACGGTGGCGCAGGTCAGACCGCCCTCACCTCCACATGATTGTGCACGGAAGGGATGGCTTTCTTAGAGAAGTAAGGGTGGCTATTTTTCTGCTACCCAGTCTGAGTGCACGTCATCAGTTGCCCAAAGCAGTGGACTTAACCAGGTGGTCAAGCTGCAACTGCACCACCATCAACTTGTCCGGATGTTCTGCCACACGACCACTGGATGGCTGGGCACATGGTTCCGCGTGTTGGCTATTGATTCCGTGATGGATAACTGAGGAGCACTAGGTGACAGAGAGGGTGACAGCGAGACTGCTGCCTCATCCACAGGCAGTACAAAGTCTTTGCGTTGTGTGATTGTCCAATGTGGCCTTGTGATGGCGCTCCATGTAAAGCAGTAGTATCCTGGCAATGCATGCCTCAGGGCTTCTTCACATGCAATGCACAGAAAATAGAACCCATTGTTTTTAATTGGTTCAATCTCACTTTCACTTTTGCACGCGTGAAAAAAAAATGCAGATTGCTCTATTTGGTGCACATTTGTGCAAGAGAGTCCTTGGGAACATGGAAACGCGCACCTGATACCCGCGCAATTGCGCAATGAACTGCGAAGTTTAGTGGGGAAAATAACACACTGGGGACTAATTAGGCTGCACAGCCTTTTAAATAACGGTGCGGGCATGTCCTGCAGCGCCGATGTGAACGGTCCCTGGCAGCGCAGAAAATACACTAAAATGAGCAGATATGTTTGCAATAATGCAACCTTCACTGCGCAAAAAGTCGCTCTGTTGTGCGTGTTTTTGCATATACGCTCGCGTGAGGGAGCCCTTAATCTTCTGGCACTGGCACCAACATCCTTTCTGGCAGAGGACATGGCACGGGTCTTTTTCCTCCACTCCGTCCTTTCCAACCTTTTATTTAAGCAGACATTTTATTTCTAGTTTTGACAACAGACGAGAAGACATTGTGAACAGATAGCCCTCGCCGACGACACTAGAGATTGCGCTGGAATAGATTGTGCGCATTACAAGCACACGACGCACTGTAACTGCGACAGTGTCAGTCATGACTACGGTGCCTTTACTGGGGGTGAATACTGTTTCCAGAGACTATTCCTGGCGATAGTCGTGCCATGTACAAGTGGCCAGAGAAGGCGCTGAGCAACATTTCACTCACTTGTTGGAGTCGCTCAGCTTTCAGTTCCGCTCAGATAGGTGAGCAGTCTGTCGCTCGGTGCCTTCTGCATGTGGAACCAGGAGTTGGTCAATCTGTATGCAGTTAATGGAGGTGGGCAGTTGGAACCCCCCCGGCCCGACCCGCCTACATTCACAGCTAATTCGCCCAACGGTCGCCCCATGTAAAGTAACCTTTAGTGACCATGCTTCCATACTATTGTATCAGGCTGCAGGTCACTGATGCAAGCGTATGGCGGATGAATTGTGGCATCTTGCATCGGTACACAACTGGAGTTGTCCATACCACGAAGTCCAAGATCCGGTAAAACACTAATGTAATGATCTGGGGTTTTTAGCTCCTTAAGATAAACATGTCACTCGCTAGTGGATAGTTAGATGATGTCATATTTTCACCTATTCTTCTAGGGGTCTGACATTAAAGCGGACTACGGGCCTCTCCTGCACACTCTGGCAGAGTTCGGATGGCTTCTGACTTGTGTTATACCAACACCCATAATAAGGCACAACAGGTGAGAAATGACAATGGCGCATGCCTGCTGTGTGCGTTCTATCAGTAATGGCTGGCATTACACGGGCCGACAGTCGGGTGAATGATGGCACAAGCTAAGGTCATTAGCGCTCACTGAAGGACATCACTGGCTTCTATGTCAAGTGCTGAGCGGGGAGCGGGGACACACAACGAGAAGCCAGCAATCCAGCTATAGTTTTTGCCGCAGATGCGTTTCTACTGAATGATTTTCGCTTAAATCTCTTTGTTTGAATCATGCCATTTGTTAGCACTGTTGCCTTGCGGAGCTGGGGGTCATAGGTTCCAGTCTGGTCAAGGACAGCATCTGCATAGACTCCATATCTATGTTGTGCTGGGTCAGATTTGAGCTTAGAACACCAGCACTGCAAGGCAACAGTGCGAACAACTGAGCCACCTTACTTGTTATTCCTTCTCTGGAGGAGAATGGGAAACACAGAGAGAACATACAAACTCCAGGCAGATGTTGTCCATAGTCAGACGTGAACCTAGAGCCCAGCCCTGCAAAACAACAGTGGAAGCCACTAACTTCTGCTTGTTCCTTCGGTAGAGGAGAAGGTAAAGAGAGAGAAAGAGAATAAGGTCTTCTCTGTCTCTCCCCTCAGAGAAGGAAGAAGCTTGCTGGTTCTGCAGCTAGCATTGTTGTCTTGTAGGGCTGGCGTCTAGGTTCACATCTGACAATGGACAACATCTGCCTGGAGTTTGTACGTGTTTCTCCTTCTTCTCCTCCATGGAAAGAAGAAGCATAGTGAATAGTACTGCTGTCTTAGGCCGCCTGCAGACGGGCAGAAATTCCACGGTGGGATTTCCCGTGGAATTTACGCCCCTGGAAGCTGCCATAGGATTGCGTTAACAAACGCAATCCTATGCAGACGGCCGTGATTTGGCTGTGCGAAATCTTGCGCGGCAAACAAATCGCAGCATGCTCTATTTCTGTGCGGGGCTCGCAGAGCCCCACACAGAAATGTCACTCACCGGCCGCCGGCTCTGCTCTGTGCATGCGATGGCTGCCCGGCAGCCGGCACATGAAAGAGCCGGGGGGGCCGCGGGAGCAGGTTAGTGTCATGCTGCTCTCTGCAGACGCTCGGGTCGGGTCGTGCTGCGAGAATTCTCGCAACCGGATCCGACCTGGCCGTCTGCAGGCGGCCTTACAGTGCTGGTTCAGATCTGACCAAGGGCAACATCTACATGGAGTTTTTCAAAGTGTTTTAAATCATAGGCAGCCCTGAGCATTGATTGACAGATCAGTGCTGCCTCTGATTGGTCACAGCGCTCAGCCAATCAGAGGCAGCGCTTCAGAAGGTGGAGATTTTCCAATCTCCGGCCAGAAGAGGAGCAGAAGAAGAGTGCTGGGGATCTGCCAGAAGTTGTGCCAGAGATGACAGCGCTTCTAAGGTGATGTATTCTTATTTTTTATTTTATTTTTTTTTACAGTTATTTTTTTTGGGGGGGGGGGGGGAATTATATTTTAAGCACACCCCCCCCCCCCACCGAAGATCCTTGTCGCGGAGAGTCCCGTGCCACTGCGGTCACAGCAGTGGCAGAGGATCGCAATGTCCCACTGATTTCAATGGGGCTGGCGCTGCGGCCGCTGGCCCCATTAAAAGCAATGTAAGAAAAGCTGTTTTCCTGCGGACACGCCTCGCATCCAGGGCTTCTGAAGGATTGCTAGAGTGCTATCTGGGCGTCAATCACATCCCGCTATCGCTCTTGCCAGTGTGCGAGAGCCCTAAATCTGCCAAAAAATTGAAGTAAAGCTTTCCGTTTCACTTCCGTCCTGCCGATTTCAATTTTATTAAAACTGGATCCATCAAAATACCAGCAGTGTGAATGTAATGTCAGATTATGTTTCCATCCATGTATCAGTATTGTGCAACTGAGCGCTGCTTATCATTTCAGCGAAGGAAATCTGACGACAAAGCAAATCATTTTTCTTCAAAGACCAGTGACGTCATCTGCATCCCAGTCGTCAGTTCCATCCTCTGAGGTAACGAATTACACATGTGTGGGGAAAGCATGAAGCTGAGGGGGCATTAGCAGTGTGCACTGGAGGTATACATCAGGCGGATGTCCCAACGTACAACTCCGATGGATGCCTCTGATGCATGAACAGGCAAACACCGGCAAATGTAGTCCATAGGCTCCCATGGTAAAAGAGAATGACTGGATGCCTCTGTGTAGAACAGCATAGTCAACTGCTACTCTATACAAGAAAGGGAATATTGGCGAGTGCACCAAATAAAGAGTACATTGAAGATGTAGCATGACTGCCCCCCCAACACCGGAGGCTTCTACAGCCGTCATTTACAGCAGTTCTGGATGCTCATTAGACATTTCATTATGTTGTGACCTTGTGCAAATTAAAAACAATTGTCAAGTTTTTCCCCTCATTCTGCACTCAATAGCCCATAAGAGAGAACAGAATGTTAGAAATCTACGTAAATTTAAAAAAAAAAAAAGTAAAAATAACATTTTGCATTGATTTAAGTATTGACACCCTTTAGTATGACACTTGAACTGTAGCTCTGGGGGTCTCCCATTTCTTTTGATCCTCTTTGAGATGTTTCTACACCCTCATTAGAGTCTGTGGTAAATTCAGTTGATATGACATATGCATTGTGAGCTGTGAGATCTTATATCAGTAAAACCAAGCCTTGAGGATTGTGTGGAGGCGCAGATCTGGAGAAGCTACAAAAACATTTCTGCTGCCCTGAAAGTTCCCAAGAGGCACCAAACTAAAGGCTTACTCCGCCGTGCGTATATTGGCCTGGTTTTCACGCCCGGCCGATATACGCTGTCCCTCTCTGCAGGGGGAGGAGACGGGCCAGGAGCAGTGCACTGAGCTTCCTCCCCCTCGCCACTGTTTGCAATGGGAGGGGTGGGACAGGGCGCAGCTAAGTTCCACCCCCTCCCATTGCAAATAATGGCATGGAGTGGAGAGGAGGCGGGAGCTCAGTGCACTGCTCCTGCCCCGGCCCGCCTCCTCCCCCTGCAAAGAGGGACAGCGTATATCGGCCAGGTGTGAAAACCCGTCCGATATACGGATGTCGGAATAAGACCTAAGGGGGAGAAGGATCTTGGTAAAAGAGGTGACCAAGAACTCAGCAGCCCCCATAATACTTACATGGAAGAACAACCTGGACTCTTCCCAGAGCCGCTGACCCCCAAACTAAGGGGGAGAAGGGTCTTGGTAAGAGAGGTGACCAAGAACTCAGCAGCCCCTATAATGTTTACATGGAAGAACAACCAGGACTCTTCCCAGAGCTGCTGACCCCCAAACTAAGGGGGAGAAGGGTCTTAGTAAGAGAGGTGACCAAGAGCCCAATGGATCGCTGCAGCACTCCACCAATCTGGGCTTTATGTAAGACACATACTGAGGCCACTGTGGTGGGCACTATTACTATTGGGGCCACTACTGGGGATACTATTAGTATTAGGACCACTCTTACTCTGTCACTTCAGACAAGTCTCAATGGTGGACATATGTGTGGGGTATCTTGTGTGTTGGCGCTTTCACTGCCTGTAAAATGAGTTGTTTTTTATGTGCTGGGAGGGGCCCTTCACACTTCGTCTCAGGCAGCATAGAGGCTTGGGGCGCTCCTGACTGTACCCGTGACATAGACATGTGACCGCCAAAGTCGTTTGCCTCGGTGTGCCACAAGCATTGGCTTTGTTTGCGAATACTAGCAAATGGATTCCTTTAAACAATGTCAAACAGAACTTAGGAATAAGTCTGATGAAGGAAATCACCAACAAAATCCTGGAGTCACAAATGGGTGGCCTTAGTAGAAGTAGTACTCCTCACATTAGTGGACCCAGTATAACCGTGACTCCTGTTAGTGGCTCTGGTTGTAGTAGTGCCTTCCATAGTGACCCAGCAGTAATAATGCCCCCATAGTGGATCTAGTAATAATGGCTTCCCCCATAGAGGCCCCAGTAGTAATAGTGCCCCCTATAGTGGACCCAGTAGTAATAGTGCCCCCATAGTGGACCCAGTAATAATAGTGCCCCCATAGTGGACCCAGTAGTAATAGTGCCCCCATAGTGGACCCAGTAATAATGGCTTCCCTCATAGAGGCCCCAGTAGTAATAGTGCCCCCTATAGTGGACCCACTAGTAATAGTGCCCCCATAGTGGACCCAGTAATAATGGCTTCCATCATAGAGGCCCCAGTAGTAATAGTGCCCCCTGTAGTGGACCCAGTAGTAATAGTGCCCCCTGTAGTGGACCCAGTAGTAATAGTGCCCCCTGTAGTGGACCCAGTCGTAATAGTGACGCCTATAGTGGACCCAGTACTAATAGTGCCCCCATAGTGGACCCAGTAATAATGGCTTCCCTCATAGAGGCCCCAGTAATAATAGTGCCCCCTATAGTGGACCCAGTAGTAATAGTGCCCCCATAGTGGACCCAGTAATAATGGCTTCCCTCATAGAGGCCCCAGTAGTAATAGTGCCCCCTATAGTGGACCCACTAGTAATAGTGCCCCCATAGTGGACCCAGTAATAATGGCTTCCATCATAGAGGCCCCAGTAGTAATAGTGTCCCCTGTAGTGGACCCAGTAGTAATAGTGCCCCCTGTAGTGGACCCAGTAGTAATAGTGCCGCCTATAGTGGACCCAGTACTAATAGTGCCCCCATAGTGGACCCAGTAATAATGGCTTCCCTCATAGAGGCCCCAGTAGTAATAGTGTCCCCTATAGTGGACCCAGTAGTAATAGTGTCCCCTATAGTGGACCCAGTAGTAATAGTGTCCCCTATAGTGGACCCAGTAGTAATAGTGCCCCCTGTAGTGGACCCAGTAGTAATAGTGCCCCCTGTAGTAGACCTCCAGCAATGCTACAGCATGCATTTAACTCCCCTGTCTGTAGCTCCAGCAGCTGTAATCAGTCCGTGACCTCCTGGCATCTCTGCTTGTGCAGGAACACAGATGCCGGTGAGAGGTCAGGGGTCACAGACGGCCTTCAGCACTGGCGGTGACTGCTGGAGCAATAGATCGAGTAAGTTAAATGTTTGTTGTAGCAGGCAGTTATTGTATACCGGTCATTGATATGGCTGGTGGTAATATATACCGGCCAGTTGGCAGCGCTAGCGCCTCTCTGAGACTCCCGCCTCATAGTTGGGCAGACATCGGTGAGAAGTGAGACTGTTTAATGGGAAATATCTGAAAATGTCTAAATCAAAAAACAGTCTTTGTTGCTTATAGCAGCCAATCACAGTGCAGCTTTCATTCCTCATGATGCTCTGGTGAAGTGAAAGTTGCTTTGCGGTTGGTTTCTATGGCAACAAAAATGATTTTCTTTTCGACAGTTTTCATAAATCTGCGCCATAATCTCTGTTCAGGTCAATGTCCATAGAGAACCAAACAGAAATTAGTTGGGCCTCGTGCACACGGGCGCGTGCGGCCAGCGATTGCATACATATGCGGAGTATTTACTTGTCTGCGTATTTTGGCCGTTCCTGCAGGCTTTTTTGTGGGAAAATGCACCCCGTGATTGCGCACTGATAACGTACACCGAAGGGCCCGTTGATTTTCTGCGCAAATATGCAGTGAATATGTCGGGTTTCCTGCGTATTTACTACATATTTGCGCTGGCCCATTCACATCAATGGCAGTGCATAATACACACCCAAATAGGACATGTGGCGTATACCGTCATGCGATTGAACACCATGTGAACAAACCCATTGAAATGACATACGTCGGTGTGAATGAGCCCCAGAGGGGAGTGTCGGGGTCTCCTCGTGAGGAGCGGCAGCCTGCATTATGTCCAAAATTAAAAGGTCTATAAATTATTTTCACCAAACTGACTTTCCAAATTGATTTGCAGAAAAAACTACAAAGACCCTTCGTAAACGAGGAGAAAATGAGCGCCGCCAACCGAAGCCTCGGACTCCAAGGCCCCGGGACACGCATGGATGGGGAACGTACAGCAGAAGAACTCTACCTGTCCTCCTCCAAGCCGTACTGGAATAAGGAGAGCCATCAAGAATTTGGGAGTTTTCCTGGCTTCAGTAGCGGTGACAGCATGCTGCGGGATCTCGATGACTTACAGTTTGACCAAGAAGAAGGTGTCACCCAAGTTACTTGTATGTGACCAACACGGCCGATGCCAAGTCCGCCAACCAGTCCTTTTCTAGATTGTTCTTGATAAAGGAATTTTCCCGCCATCACATATACATGTGCAAATAGTTACCTCCTAGTCACCTGCTCCTGGACAGTCCTAGGCAAATAAGGAAGATGGAACAATACTTTTGCAGCGCCACCTATTGGATGGCAGCATTCTTGCAAGTCAATGCTTGGCACTTTATACACGTTTTCAGAGCATTGATTGGGAAATGAAAGCCAAGCCAGAATCCATCTACAGACAGCTGTTACAGGGTGTTTGCCCCTCATCAGTGTGCAGTAGGATCCTGGCTTGGCTGGTGAGAGGCCAGGGACGGAGTTGGGAGGGGTAACATCACTCCTTAAGGAGAGCACCAAGAAGGTGAGTGAGGGCCCTAGGACACATGTATGTGTCTTCATGTGCAAAGCCATATTATAAGTTTAAACATCAAAATAAACATTAAAGAGGTTTTCCATGTAGTGCTGGTTGTCAGTGCCAGGATACACTGGGCTCAGAGCGAAAGCCGCTACTAGTAATTGCAGACCAGGGTCCCATTGATTTCAGTGAGAGCTGTACCTGCAATTACAAGGGGCGGCCACTATGCAGGGGTTGGAGCAGAGGCTTCTGCTTTGAGCCCAGTGTATCAGAGGCTTAAACAGTGGGTTCTACCTAGAACACCCCTTCCCGTCCTAGGATGTCAATGAACATCCTGGCTGGGGACCAATGCCCGCAAATAGACATACATTTACATCCTAGATGGCGTGGACTCAAAACCTGCGACTGACAGCCGGCCTCCACCTGCAACAGTGGGGATTGGTGAGGTCTTAATCCCCACTGTTCACAGCTTACATGCCACGATCAATGTTGATCATGTCATGCAAACGTCTCCCTCTGTGACATCATTAGCCCTCCACTATGTAATCCTAAAAAAAAACAACACACATTTGGGATCGTCGCATCCATAATGATCCGTACAAACAATTGCACATACTTTTTAGCCAGCATAGCGAAAAAAACAAAAAAAAGGCCAAAACGCTTTTCTTGTTCATCCTGCCTCCAAAATATATACAATAAAATGATCAAAAATGCCATATGTAGCCCAAAAACACAACCTCATATCCATGTCAATGGAAAAATAAAAAGTTACGGCTTTTGAAAAGTAGAGATGAGACCCCCCCGTTCCCAAATTGTCACGTCCTTGGGACCAATATAGCCCACCTTACTAAAGCCTAAGGGTTATAAACATTTTACGTGTCGTATTATTTAGAACTACTGTACATCGTGGCCGAGATAGAAGAACAGGACATATAGTGCTTGTTAATGAATTGCTCTGTAAAGGACTGGCATAACCTCATCCCCCAATCTGTGCCTACAAGCTGCAACAAGGTGTTAGAAGGGTCAAGTTGTCTATTTAGGCTTGACAGTTTTTAACTTATTTTTGTGCTTTACTTAAGACTCCAAGCCCTCTTAGCTATAAAATGTACCCTTTGTTAATCAGACATGAAAGCATTGTGAATGCTATTGCATATAGTCTTAGACTCAGGTCCTCCCATGCCATTCCATGGGTGCCTATAAAATGCCATCGTTGGTGACCAGAGGCAGTTCATCATCCCCGCTACGCAAGTCCTCTATAAATGGATGTCACCCGGTGAGCTTTTGCCTTCCCTGCGATGCTTCCCATTCTTTGGATGTCATGAGATGACTCAGGAATGGAGCAGCTGCTTACCAGAGGGGCACTGCCCGTCTTCATTGGTAGCCCGGTCGTGGTACGTGTCCTTACACCGAAGACAAAGGCATCGCTGCTGGAGAACGGCAAGCTGCCGGCTGATACGTTTGGTCACCTTCCAGGTTCCATCTTCATATAGCGCAGTCGGGATCACAGTAGTTCTTAAATATCATGACTTTGTTTGTGAAGGGGTGCGGCAGTAGCCCATATAGGATGTTGCCCGCACCTTCCTGAGATGACACTGGACGTCATGTTCGGCATCCCGCCAATGGTGATTGTACAAACTAGTCGACCTCTGCATGTAGTCTATTTTTATTTAAAGCAGGACTTCGGTTTTGGAACAACATTGTGTCTTGGGACCAGCGAGTGGAGGGAGTATATTACCTGCTATCTTCCCCTCTATCTGGTGCAGCAATTTGGGTTCTATTTTTGGGCAGCCAATATGGTGGTCGCCATCTTTAAACTACCTGATAACCCATAGTGTTTTGGTTGTCTTAGAACAGGTATAGTGCATTGGTCATCTGTTATTGGCCAGTGCTGCTCACATGATCAGCACTGGCCAATCACAGAGCAGTGCTTTGGCCAATTGGAAAACAAAATGTGATTGTTCTCAGTAATCTTGTAGATATGAGACCTTGTAATGGCTAACAAAAATACATGATGTTGCAGCAAGCTATAGAGAACACTAATGGATTTGAATTGCGGATCCTGCGATTGCGTCCACGCGTATGACATGCAGTGATACGTGGTCAATCAAATGCATTGACTTTCACCATTTCGATCACACTTGCGGGTACGAATTGCAAATTCCGTGAGTGGAAGAAAAATCGCAGCTTGCTCCATTTTACTGTGGATTACGCAAATATGAGCTCCATTGATCTCTATGGATGCGTTCTATCCGCAGTGCATACACATTGGATGCAGGTTCGTGCACAAGTTGCTCAGAGACCAGATACAAATGGAACAAAGAAAGCAGGAATTTCTGGACAGACAATGCAGGACGAAGTCTGGGGAGCAACACGCCATCCAGACTGTCTGCAGCCGCCGCTTGTTCTTCCTCCACAAGAAGAAACGGGTTTTATTAAAGTGGTTTATATTACTTCCAAAATAAGTAGTATAAACCAGCAGAGAGCAGCATCCCCCACGCTGAAGGCTCTCGGGGACATCTCACTACGACGGTGCAAGGGAATGTCACCTCAGCGATAGAAGGGGTTTCCAAGGAGAGGGGGGGGGGGGGGGGGGGGTTGGGCAACTTTCTGATGTCATTCCTTCCTTGTCATCTTTCTTCTGTGCAGATGATACGCTGTCCATACGTGTACATCCGCACAGAAAACGGTACACATACGTGACTATACGCAGTTCACTTCCACAGTCATATGCAGGTCTTCTGCTGTGGAATCTGTCCCGTTCGTGTGAGCCTGGCCTATCTGTATAAAGAGTTGCCCAGATATAAAAGGAGCAAAGTTTTGACCAAAAAACTAATTATATAATTATTTTGTAGCCATCGAAATGCAGGATGTGAGCTTGTAGTCCACATGAAGACTCCCTTTCAAACTGTCCTGCACTATATGCAGGCATAAATCAATTGGTGAGTGCCAAATCTACTTACAGGTCTGTACTCGTTGTATATTGATGAGTGCAGAGTGTTAAGGCAGCAGAAATGCGTAAGCTCTCGCTCACGACCTGAAGGTTGCGGGTTCAATTCCCGCATGGTTCATGTAGCCGGCTCAAGGTTGACTTCCATCCTTCCGAGGTCGGTAAAATGAGCACCCAGCTTGCCTTGGTGTAAAAGATGACTGCAGAAGGCAATGGCAAAAACGGTCAGCCAAGAAAGCGTCACGATGTGTCACCCGAGGAGTTAGCCATGAGTCGGTGCTCGCACCAGGGGACTTTACCTACAACACATAACTAGATGAGAACTCTAAGTGCTGTTTTTTTATCCGTCATTATATAGCTATGATTTCTGGGATTGAGGAGTGGCTTTCCTTTGGTTGAAGTGTTATTTTAATTAAATGGTAACATGGCCTAACTTTATCTAGTGAACAGCTGGACTGAAGCTGATGATGTGGGCACTGCGCAGCTCATTGGGAAGAGCATCGGTTGCTTTATGCCGTTTTATTGTATCAAACAGTAACTGGAAATTAAGGCCTTCCTATCCCACACCGAGCATCCAGAAGCTGGCAGTTAGGGAAATGCCCATCGGGGACCCAGCACACGGGATGGAAGATTCTGCTAATTGCAGATTTGTTGGCAGGATTCCACTATTTTCAGTTCTGCACCATAATGTGCATGTTAGCAGCCCAGAGGGCAGATTCTACAACACTGTGGCCGAATATTCCAACCGCTGTGAAGGATCCCTTATGGCTCCATGTTCTGCACTCACTCTTAGGGTGCGGGCAGACGAGCGCATAAACGGCGCGTTTTTGCGACCAAACGTATATACGTGACCATCTGAGGCAATGGTTTCGAATGTATTCGTTCACATGGACGATTTTACGGCGCGTAAAAACGGCAATTCGAAAAAAAACGGAACATATGCGACCGAAATACGCGCCAACGCATATTCGATTGCCGAAAAGACCGTTTGCAAAGTAGGAACAAACGAAAATACGCTTTCCAGCTCTGGTCGTGATCGGTGAAAAACGATCGCTCGGGCGATTATACGTTGCGCTCGTGCGAACGTAAATACGCCTACGCTCGTCTGCCCGCACCCTCAGGGTGCATTCACACGAGCGTATATCGGCTCGGTTTTCACGCCGAGCCGATATACGTTGTCCTCGTGTGCAGGGGGGGGGAGGCTGGAAGAGCCCAGGAGCAGGAACTGAGCTCCCGCCCCCTCTCTGCCTCCTCTCCGCCCCTCTGCACTATTTGCAATGAGAGGAGGCGGAACGGGGGTGGGGCTAAGTTCCGGGAATTAGCCCCGCCCCCGTCCCGCCTCTCCCCATTGCAAATAGTGCACAGGGGTGGAGAGGAGGCAGAGAGGGGGCGGGAGCTGAGTTTCTGCTCCTGGGCTCTTCCAGCCTCCCCCCCTGCACATGAGGACAACGTATATCGGCTCGGCGGGAAAACCGAGCCGATATACGTTCGTGTGAACGCACCCTTATACATGTAACTCACTGTCTATGTTAATAAAGGTAGGACGTATATTTGCTTGTCTATGCTGTATGGAGTGCTACGGTGTTACATTGTGCAGCATATTACTATATGTATGTTTTTATTATTTCTGTAAATGGTTGTTAATGAATTATTAGGAGCATCACCCACCAAGTGGACGTTATTAAATGACATACAAGTAAATGGTTTATAAAGCTAACACCGACTGTATAGAAGAAGAAGGAGGAGAAGAAGAAGAAGAAGAAGTGCCAATGAAGAGGAAGTATTTTGTTATTCTATATATTTTACTTTATTATAAAAACTAACAATGAAACCAGATAACAGTGCTGTTGGCTTTATTTATGATGGGGATCCCCAGCGCAGCCGAGGAGATGCCTATGCACGTGTACGCGGCAGCCGAGGAGATGCCGATGCACGTGTACGCGGCAGCCGAGGAGATGCCGATGCACGTGTACGCGGCAGCCGAGGAGATGCCGATGCACGTGTACGCGGCAGCCGAGGAGATGCCGATGCACGTGTACGCGGCAGCCGAGGAGATGCCGATGCACGTGTACGCGGCAGCCGAGGGGATGCCGATGCACGTGTACGCGGCAGCCGAGGGGATGCCGATGCACGTGTACGCGGCAGCCGAGGGGATGCCGATGCACGTGTACGCGGCAGCCGAGGGGATGCCGATGCACGTGTACGCGGCAGCCGAGGGGATGCCGATGCACGTGTACGCGGCAGCCGAGGGCATGCCGATGCACGTGTACGCGGCAGCCGAGGGCATGCCGATGCACGTGTACGCGGCAGCCGAGGAGACGCCGATGCACGTGTACGCGGCAGCCGAGGGCATGCCGATGCACGTGTACGCGGCAGCCGAGGAGACGCCGATGCACGTGTACGCGGCAGCCGAGGAGACGCCGATGCACGTGTACGCGGCAGCCGAGGAGACGCCGATGCACGTGTACGCGGCAGCCGAGGAGACGCCGATGCACTTGTACGCGGCAGCCGAGGGGATGCCGATGCACGTGTACGCGGCAGCCGAGGGGATGCCGATGCACGTGTACGCGGCAGCCGAGGGCATGCCAGTGCACGTGTACGCGGCAGCCGAGGGCATGCCGCTGCACGTGTACGCGGCAGCCGAGGAGACGCCGATGCACGTGTACGCGGCAGCCGAGGAGACGCCGATGCACGTGTACGCGGCAGCCGAGGAGACGCCGATGCACGTGTACGTGGCAGCCGAGGAGACGCCGATGCACGTGTACGCGGCAGCCGAGGAGACGCCGATGCACGTGTACGCGGCAGCCGAGGAGACGCCGATGCACGTGTACGCGGCAGCCAAGGAGACGCCGATGCAAGTGTACGCGGCAGCCGAGGAGACGAGCACGATTCGCGTCTAACACAAACTCACTGTTTTCACCGTCCTGTAGCTCGGCACCTGAGAGGTGCAGACCGTGTTTGAAAGAGCATTAAGCTTGCGCTCCCAGCCTAGAGCATGAATCCGAGCACGATTCGCGTCTAACACAAACTCACTGTTTTCACCGTCCTGTAGTTCGGCACCTGAGAGGTGCAGACCGTGTTTGAAAGAGCATTAAGCTTGCGCTTCCAGCCTAGAGCATGAATCCGAGCACGATTCGCGTCTAACACAAACTCACTGTTTTCACCGTCCTGTAGCTCGGCACCTGAGAGGTGCAGACCGTGTTTGAAAGAGCATTAAGCTTGCGCTCCCAGCCTAGAGCATGAATCTGAGCACGATTCGCGTCTAACACAAACTCACTGCTTTCACCGTCCTGTAGCTCGGCACCTGAGAGGTGCAGACCGTGTTTGAAAGAGCATTAAGCTTGCGCTCCCAGCCTAGAGCATGAATCCGAGCACGATTCGCGTCTAACACACTTTGTTCACCGTCCTACTGTAGCTCGGCACCTGCAATGTGCAGACCGTGTTTGAAAGAGGATTCTGGTTGTGCTCCCAGCGTAGAGCAGGAATCCGAGCCCGATTCGCGTCTAACACACTTTGTTCACCGTCCTACTGTAGCTCGGCACCTGCAATGTGCAGACCGTGTTTGAAAGAGGATTCTGGTTGTGCTCCCAGCGTAGAGCAGGAATCCGAGCCCGATTCACGTCTAACACACTTTGTTCAC
The DNA here is from genome assembly GCF_035609145.1 of Eleutherodactylus coqui. Taxonomy (NCBI): domain Eukaryota; kingdom Metazoa; phylum Chordata; class Amphibia; order Anura; family Eleutherodactylidae; genus Eleutherodactylus; species Eleutherodactylus coqui. The sequence goes on along the minus strand of NC_089844.1, from coordinate 190,092,692 downwards.
CATCCTACTGTAGCTCGGCACCTGCAATGTGCAGACCGTGTTTGAAAGAGGATTCTGGTTGTGCTCCCAGCGTTACAGGGGTTCACCTATACTTTTGTTACAGAAATTATACTGGGGTCTGCCTATTCTCTTGCTACAGAAATGTTACAGGGGTCCGCCTATACAGTTGCTACTGAAAGGTTTGAGTGTTTCTCCTATACTCTTGCTACTGAAATGTTACAGGGGTTCGCCTATACTTTTGCTACAGAAATGTAACTGGGGTTTGTGTATACTCTTGCTACAGCAATGTTACTGGGGTGCGCCTATACTCTTGCTCGAGAAATGTTATTGGGGTTCACCAATACTCTTGCTACAGAAATGTTACTATGGTCTGCCTATACTTTTGCTACAAAAAATGTTACTGAGGTCCGCCTAAACAGTTGCCACTGAGGGGTTTGAGGGGTTTGCCAATACTTTTGCTACCGAAATGTTATGGGTGTACGCCTATATTTTTGCTACAGAAATGTTACTGGGGTCCGCCTATACTCTTGCTACAGAAATGTTACTGGGGGACGCCTATACTCTTGCTACAGGAATGTTACTGCGGCTCGCCTATACGCTTGCTACTGAAATGTTACGTGGGTCCACCTTTACGGTTGCTACTGAAATGTTTGAGGGGTCCGCCTATACTCTTGCTACTGAAATAGTACAGTGGTTTGCCTATACTTTTGCTACAGAAGTGTTACTAGGGGCCGCCTGTACTCTTGCTACAGAAATGTTACCGGGGTCCGACTACTCTTGCTACAAAAATGTTACTGTGGTTCGCCTATACTCTTGCTACAGAAATGTTACTGTGGTTCGCCTATACTCTTGCTACAGAAATGTTACAGTGGTTCGCCTATACTCTTGCTACAGAAATGTTACTGTGGTCCGCCTATACGCTTGCTACAGAAATGTTACAGTGGTTCGCCTATACTCTTGCTACAGAAATGCTACTTAGGTCCGCCTATACGTTTGCTACTGAAATATTACAAGGGTTCGCTTATACTTTTGATACAGAAATGTTACTGGGGTCCGCCTGTCGTGGAATTCCTTTGTGGAACCACGGATTACTCAATTTGGAATGTTTACACCCTTCCATATTAATTCTGAATTGATTATATGCGCATAAGAAGTTTTCACACTGACACATGTTCAGCATGTATAAGCTTCCTCAATTCTACTTTAATGTTGGGCGCGTAGCCTCTTTTAAGAGTTTAACATATGGGCAGGTCAAAAGATTACATAGATACAACGTATTGTTTAATTATTGGATAAGCATCTTGCAATTCTTCCATCCTCCGGTCATCTGTGATTGGCCATCAGGTGGTGGATTAGATGAGTGGGTTGTCTTGGACCCACGTGTGGTTCCTTCGATATGATTGGATGTTACATCATGAACTATAAATTGCACAAACCTCCCATGTTATTTGCATACGTTTCCAGTAAACCTGCTTGGGTTATTATTGTGGTAGCTGTTGCAGACTGCGGTTATCTATGTCTGAGTTATACTGTCTTCCAAAGTTGCAAAACAGATGGAAAATGTAACGTGTTTATCCTATATATATATATTGGTTTCATGTTAAATTTCCTTTGTCAGCAGAGTTATAGAACAGATATTTTCATATTAGGAAGTATTGCATATTGCGTAAATGTAAGAACAGAAGGCAAACATGACATTTGGTTATACCGAGTGTTAACTGATAAATGTCCACTGCCAAAGGCCCACAGTCCAAAATATAGAAATATTGGGTTTCCACTACAGACCCCCCTTGAAACTATTTGTTTCACTAAACTCGCCCTGCTCCGTCCCACTCCCACCGCTGACCCTAGACTTGTATTGTGTTGTAGACTGGAGCTACTGCTGTCATGGCGGTATAGGATGGTTCGACAGCATCATATTCTGGATCCATGATGACGACGTTTGCGCTGACAGTGGGCTTTTTGTTAGACATCATAGTGAGACAGGTGGACCAGGTAGTCATCAGGGTCGGAATACACTGTATGCAACGACAAACAGAAATTAGGATGACTATAAAGGTGACAAATATAATTAATAACTTCCTTATCAGAGTAAACTCTAGTGTAGAATGTCCTGAAAACTCAGTAGAGTGGCAGTCTTTCACAACTGTCGCTTAGGCTGTAACTGCCCCTCCGATACCTAGCTATGGGTTCATGGCCATGTGGAGGTCTAGGCTACCACCTGGGATCTCGAGGTATTAGGTTAGGAGAGGTGCGGCTTTTACTATTTCAGGTAAACACTGCATAACTTGTGTAGAACCCGCCTTCTTGACGCTACCTTGATTCATCGACAAAGAGTGCAAAATTGGGACTAATTACTGATCAATATGACTGAACCCCTGTCTCATTAGTAAGTGCATGATCGTATCTATCAGTCTGGAAGGAAAAAACTACAAGGTGATTATTCCCACTTCCCTTTTCCAGAGGCGGCAAGGTAACAGGACCACGGGCGTTGTAACCCCGGTATGTTGCCCAATACTTTTACTACATTTATGTTACTGTGGTTCTCCTATACTTTTACTACAGAACTGTTACTAGGGTCCGCCTCTTCTGTTGCTACTGAAATGTTAATGCGGTCTGCCTATACAGTTGCCGCTGAAATCTTGCAGGGGTACACCTATACTCTTGCTACAGCAATGTTACTGGGGTACGCCTATACTCTTGCTCGAGAAATTTTACAGTGGTCGGCCTATACTCTAGCTACAGAAATGTTACTGGGGTCTGCCTATACTCTTGCTATTGAAAGGTTTGAGGGGTCCGCCTATAATTTTGTTTCAGAAATGTTACTGGGGTCCGCCTATATTCTTGCTATTGAAAGTTTTAAGGGGTCCGCCTATATTCTTGCTACAAAAGTGTTACTGCGGTCCGCCTGTACCATTGCTACTGAAAGGTTTAAGGTGTTCTCCTCTACTCTTGCTACTGAAATGTTACATGGGTTCGCCTATACTTTTGTTACAGAAGTGTTACTGGGGTCTGCGTATACTTTTGCAACAGTAATGTTTCTGGGGTCCACATATACTCTTGCTACAGAATTGTTACTGCGGTCCGCCTATACAGTTGCTACTGAAAGGTTTGAGTCTTTCGCCTATATTCTTGCTAATGAAATGTTACAGGGGTACGCCTATACTCTTGCTACAGAAATGTTACTGGGTCAGCCTATACTCTTGCTACAGCAATGTTACTGGGGTGCGCCTATTCTCTTGATCGAGAAATGTTACTGGGGTTCGCCTATAGTCTTGCTACTCAAATATTACAGGGACCTATACTTTTTCTACGAAAAAATGTTACTGAGATCCGCCTAAACAGTTGCTGCTAAAGGTTTGAGGGGTTCGCTTATAATTTTGCTACTGAAATGTTATACGTGTACGCCTATACTTTTTCTACACAAATGCTACTGGGGTTCGCCTATATTCTTGCTGCTGAAATCGTACAGCGGTTCGCCTATACTCTTTCTACAGAAATGTTACTAGGGACCGAATATACTCTGGCTACAGAAATGTTACTGCGGTTCGCCTATACGCTTGCTACTGAAATGTTATGTGGGCTCGCCTATACTTTTTCTACACAAATGTTACTGGGGCACTCCTATACTTTTGCTACAGAAATGTTACTGGGGTACGCTAATACTCTTGCTACACAAATGTTACAGGGGTCCGCCTATATACTTGCTACTGAAAGATTTGAGGAGTCCTCCTATACTCTTGCTGCTTAAATTGTACAGTGGTTCGCCTATGCTTTTGCTACAGAAATATTACAGGGATTCGCCTTTACTCTTGCTACAGAAATGTTACAGTGGTTCGCCTATACTCTTGCTACAGAAATGTTACAGTGGTTCGCCTATACTCTTGCTACAGAAATGTTACTGGGGTCCGCCTATACTCTTGCTGCAGAAATGCTACTGCGGTCCGCCTATACTCTTGCTACAGAAATGCTACTGCGGTCCGCCTATACTCTTGCTACAGAAATGTTACAGGGGTCGGCCTATACTCTAGCTAGAGAAATGTTAATAGGGTCTGCCTAAACTCTTGCTATTGAAAGGTGTGAGGGGTCCGCCTATACTCTTGCTGCAGAAATGTTACTGGGGTCCGCCTATACTCTTGCTATAGAAATGTTACTGCGGTACGCCTATACAGTTGCTACTGAAAGGTTTGAGGTGTTCGCCTCTACTCTTGTTACTGAAATGTTACAGGGGTCCGCCTATACTCTTTCTACAGAAAGGTTCGAGGATTCGCCTATACTCTTGCTACTGAAATCTTACATGGGTTCTCCTATACTTTTGTTACAGAAATGTTACTGGGGTCCACCTATACTTTTGCTACAGAAATGTTACTGGGGTCCACCTATACTTTTGCTACAGAAATGTTACTGGGGTCCGCCTATACTCTTGCTTCAGTAATTTTACTGGGACCCGACTATACTCTTGCTACCGAATTGTTACTGCAGTCCGTCTATACAGTTGCTACTGAAAGGTTTGAGGGGCTTGCCTATACTGTTGTTACTGAAATGTTACAGGGGCCCGCCTATAGTTTTGCTACAGAAATTTTACTGGGGTCCCCCTATACTTTTACTACAGAAATGTTACTGGGGTCTTCCTATACTTTGTATACAGAAATGTTACTGGGGTCCGACTATACTCTTGCTACAAAAATTTTACTAGGGTACGCGAGCAAAAGTATAGGTGAACTCCTGTAACATTTCAGTAGTAACAGTATAGCCGAACTCCTCAAACCTTTCAGTAGCAACTGTATAGGCGAACCCCAGTAATACTTCTGTAGCAAGAATATAGCCGGACCCCAGTAACATTGCTGTAGCAAGAATATAGGCAAACCCCTCAAACCTTTCAGTAGCAACTGTATAGGCGGACCCCAGTAACATTTCTGTAGCAAAATATGGGCGGACCCCACTAACATTTCTGTAGCAAAGGTATAGGCGGACTCCAGTAACATTTCTGTAGCAATAGTAAAGGCAGTAACATTGCTGTAGCATGAGTATGGGCGAACCCTTCAAACCTTTCAGTAGCAACTGTATAGCCGGACCCGAGTAACATTTCTCTTGCAAGAGGATAGGCAGACCCAAGGAATATTTCTGTAGCAAAAGTATATGCGAACTCCTCAAACCTTTCAGTAGCAACTGTATCGGCGGACCCTAGTAACATTTCTGTAGCAAAAGTATAGGCCGACTACAGTAACATTTCTATAGCAAAAGTATAGGCGGACCCCAGTAACTTTTCTGAAGCAAGAGTAAGGGCGGACCCCAGTAACTTTTATGCAGCAAAAGTATAGGCGGACCCCAGTAACAATTCTGTAGCAAAAGTATAGGCGAACCCCTCTAAGAATTCAGTAGCAAGAGTATAGACGAACCCCTAAAACCTTTTAGTAGCAACTGTATAGGCGGACCGCAGTAACATTTCTGTAACTAGAGTATAGTCAGACTCCAGTAACATTTCTGTCTCAAAAGTATAGGCGAACGCCTCAAACGTTTTAGTAGCAACTGTATAGGCGGACCCCAGTAACATTTCTGTAGCAAGAGTATAGGCAAACCCCTCAAACCTTTCAGTAGCAACTGTGTAGGCGGACCCCAGTAACATTTGTGTAGCAAGAGTATAAGAGGACCCCTCATATCTTTCTGTAACAAGAGTATAGTTGGCCCCAAGTAACATTTCTGTAGCAGAAGTATAGGCGGTGCCCTGTAACATTTTTTTAGCAACAGTATAGGCAAACCCCTCAAACCTTTTAGAAGCAACTGTATAGGAGGACCCTAGTAACATTACTGTAGCAAGAGTATAGGCGGATCCCTCAAACCTTTCTGTAGCAAAAGTATAGACAAGCGCCTGTAAAATTTCTATAGCAAGAGTATAGGCGAACCCCTCAAACCTTTCACTAGCAACTGTATAGGCAGACACCAGTAACATTTCTGTAGCGTAAGTAAAGGCGATCCCTTGTAACATTTCAGTAGCAAAAGTATAGACGGACCCCAGTAACATTTCTGTAGCAAGAGTATAGGCGGACCCCAGTAACATTTCTGTAGCAAGAGTATAGGCGGACCCCTGTAACATTTATGTAGCAAGCGTATAGACGGACCCCTGTAACATTTCTGTAGCAAGAGAATAGGCGGACCCCTGTATAATTTCTGTAACAAAAGTATAGGTGAACCCCTGTAACATTTCTGTAGCAAGAGTATAGGCGAACCCCTCAAACCTTTGACTAGCAACTGTATAGGCAGACACCAGTAACATTTCTGTAGCAAGAGTATTGGCGGACCCCTGTAACATTTCTGTAGCAAGAGTATAGGCGGACCCCAGTAATATTTCTGTAGCGTAAGTACAGGCGAACCCTTGTAACATTTTAGTAACAAGAGTATAGGCGGACACCTGTAACATTTCAGTAGCAAGAGTATAGACAGAGCTCCTGTAACATTTCTGTAGCAAGAGTATAGGCGAACCTTTCAAACCTTTCACTAGCAACTGTATAGGCAGACACCAGTAACATTTCTGTAGCAAGAGTATAGGCGGACCCCAGTAACATTTTTGTAGCAAGAGTACAGGCGGAACCCTCGAACTTTTCTGTAGCAAGAGTATAGGCGGACCCCTGTAACATTTCTGTAGCAAAACTATAGGCAGATCCCAGGAACATTTCAGTAGCAAAAGTATAGGAGGACTCCAGTAACATTTCTATAGCAAAAGTATAGGGGAACCCCTCAAACCTCTCAGTAGCAACTGTATAGGCAGAGCCCAGTCACATTTCTATAGCAAGAGTTTAGGCGGACCCCAGTTACATTTCTGTAGCAAAAGTATAGGCGGACCCCTGTAACATTTCTGTAGCAAAATTATAGGCGAACCCCTGTAACATTTATGTAGCAAAAGCATAGGCGAACCACTGTACTATTTCAGTAGCAAGAGTATAGGCGAAACACTCAAACCTTTCAGTAGCAACTGCACAGGTGGCCCACACTAACAATTCTATAGCAAGAGTTTAGGCGGACCCCAGTTACATTTCTGTAGCAAAAGTATAGGCGGACCCCTGTAACATTTCTGTAGCAAAATTATAGGCGAACCCCTGTAACATTTATGTAGCAAAAGCATAGGCGAACCACTGTACTATTTCAGTAGCAAGAGTATAGGCGAAACACTCAAACCTTTCAGTAGCAACTGCACAGGTGGACCACACTAACAATTCTATAGCAAGAGTATAGGCGGACCCCAGTAACATTTCTGTAACAAAAGTATAGGTAAACCCTTGTAACATTTCTGTAGCAAGAGTAGAGGCGAACACCTCAAACCTTTCAGTAGCAAATGTATAGGCGGACCGCAGTATCGTTTCTGTAGCAAGAGTATAGGCGGACCCCTCAAACCTTTCAATAGCAAGAGTATAGGCGGACCGCAGTAACATTTCTGTAGCAAAAGTATAGGCGGAACCCTCGAACCTTTCTGTAGCAAGAGTATAGGCGGATCCCAGTAACATTTATGTAGCAAAAGTATAGGCGAACCTCTGTAACATTTCAGTAACAAGAGTATAGGCGGACCCCAGTAACATTTTTGTAGCAAGAGTATAGGTGGAAACCTCGAACCTTTCAGTAGCAAAAGTATAGGCGAACCTCTGTAACATTTCAGTAGCAAGAGTATAGGCGGACGCCAGTAACATTTTTGTAGCAAGAGTATAGGCGGAACCCTCAAACCTTTCTGTAGCAAGAGTATAGGCGGACCACTGTAACATTTCTGTAGCAAAAGTATGGGGAGATCCCTGCAACATTTCAGTAGCAAAAGTATAGGAGGACTCCAGTAACATTTCTATGGCAAAAGTATAAGTGAACCCCTCAAACCTCTCAGTAGCAACTGTATAGGCAGAGCCCAGTAACATTTCTATAGCAAGAGTTTAGGCGGACCCCAGTTACATTTCTGTAGCAAAAGTATAGGCGGACCCCAGTAACATTTCAATAGCAAAAGTATAGGCGTACCCCTCATACCTTTTTGCAGCAAGTGTATAGGCGAACCCAAGTAACATTTCTTTAGCAAGAGTATAGGCAAAACACTCAAACCTTTCAGGAGCAACTGTATAGGCGGACCCCAGTAACATTTCTGTAGCAAGAGTATAGGCGGACCCCAGTAACATTAATGTAGCAAAATTATAGGCGGACCCCAGTAGCATTTCTGTAACAAAAGTATAGGCGAACCCTTGTAACATTTCAGTAGCAACTGTATAGGTGAACCATCGTAACATTAATGTAGCAAAAGTATAGGCAGACCACAGTAGCATTTCTGCAGCAAGAGTATAGAGGAACCACTGTAACATTTCTGTAGCAAAAGTATAGGCAGACCCCAGTAACATTTCTGTAGCAAAATTATAGGCGAACCCCTGTAACATTTCTGTAGCAAGGGTATTGGCGAATTCCTGTAACATTTTAGTAGCAAGAATATAGGCGAACACCTCATACCTTTCTGAAGCAACTGTATAGGCAGACCCCAGTAACATTTCTGTAGCAAAAGTATAGGCAGACCCATGTAACATTTCAGTAGCAAGAATATAGGCGAGCCCCTCAAACCTTTCAGTAGCAACTGTATAGGTGAACCACAGTAACATTAATGTAGCAAAAGTATAGGCAGACCGCAGTAGCATTTCTGCAGCAAGAGTATAGACGAACCACTGTAACATTTCTGTAGCAAAAGTATAGGCAGACCCCTGTAACATTTCTGTAGCAAGAGTATAGGCGAACCACTGTAACATTTCTGTAGCAAGAATATAGGTGAACACCTCATACCTTTCTGAAGCAACTGTATAGGCAGACCCCCATAACATTTCTTTATCAAGAGTTAAGGCGGACCCCTGTAACATTTTTAGTAGCAAGAGTATAGGCGAACCCCTCAAGCCTTTCACTAGCAACTGTATAGGCGAACCCCAGTAACATTTCTGTAGCAAGAGTATAGGTGGACCCCAGTAACATTTCTGTAGCAAAAGTATAGGCGGACCCCAGTAACATTTCTGTAGCAAGAGTATAGTCGGACCCCGGTAACATTTCTGTAGCAAAAGTATAGGCGGACCCCTGTAACATTTCTGTAGCAAAAGTATAGGCGGACCCCTGTAACATTTCTGTAGCAAAAGTATAGGCGGACCCCTGTAACATTTCTGTAGCAAAAGTATAGGCGGACCCCTGTAAAATTTCTATAGAAAGCGTATAGGCGAACCCTCGAACCTTTCTGTAGCAAAAGTATAGGCGGACCCTTGTAACATTTCTGTAGCAAAAGTATAAGCGAACCTCTGTAACATTTCTGTAGCAAGAGTATAGGCAGACCCCAGTAACATTTCTATAGCAAGAGTATAAGGCGAACCCCTTAAACCTTTCAGTAGCAAGAGTATAGGGGGACCCCAGTAACATTTCTGTAGCAAGAGTATAGGGGGACCCTAGTAACATTTCTATAGCAAGAGTATAGGCGGACTCCAGTAACATTTCTGTAGCAAGAGTATAGGCGAACCCCAGTAACATTTCAGTAGCAACTGTATAGATGGACCCCAGTAACATTTCTGTAGCAAGAGTATAGGCGGAACCCTCAAACCACTCAGTAGAAACTGCATAGGCGGACCCTTGTAACATTTCTGTAGCAAAAGTATAAGCGAACCTCTGTAACATTTCTGTAGCAAGAGTATAGGCGGACCCCTGTAACATTTCTATAGAAAGCGTATAGGCGGAACCCTCGAACCTTTCTGTAGCAAAAGTATAGGCGGACCCTTGTAACATTTCTGTAGCAAAAGTATAAGCGAACCTCTGTAACATTTCTGTAGCAAGGGTATAGGCAGACCCCAGTAACATTTCTATAGCAAGAGTATAAGGCGAACCCCTTAAACCTTTCAGTAGCAAGAGTATAGGGGGACCCCAGTAACATTTCTGTAGCAAGAGTATAGGGGGACCCTAGTAACATTTCTATAGCAAGAGTATAGGCGGACTCCAGTAACATTTCTGTAGCAAGAGTATAGGCGGACCCCTCAAACCACTCAGTAGAAACTGCATAGGCGGACCCTTGTAACATTTCTGTAGCAAAAGTATAAGCGAACCTCTGTAACATTTCTGTAGCAAGAGTATAGGCGGACCCCTGTAACATTTCTATAGAAAGCGTATAGGCGAACCCCTTAAACCTTTCAGTAGCAAGAGTATAGGCGGACCCCTGTAACATTTCTGTAGCAAGAGTACAGGCGGACCCCTGTAACATTTATGTAGCAAGAGTATAGGGGGACCCCAGTAACATTTCAGTAGCAAGTGTATAGGCGGACCTCAGTAACATTTCTGTAGCAAGAGTATAGGCGGACCCCAGTAACATTTCAGTAGCAACTGTATAGATGGACCCCAGTAACATTTCTGTAGCAAGAGTATAGGCGGACCTCAGTAACATTTCTGTAGCAAGAGTATAGATGGACCCCAGTAACATTTCTGTAGCAAGAGTATAGGCGGACCCCAGTAACATTTCAGTAGCAACTGTATAGATGGACCCCAGTAACATTTCTGTAGCAAGAGTATAGGCGGACCTCAGTAACATTTCTGTAGCAAGAGTATAGATGGACCCCAGTAACATTTCTGTAGCAAGAGTATAGGCGGACCCCAGTAACATTTCAGTAGCAACTGTATAGATGGACCCCAGTAACATTTCTGTAGCAAGAGTATAGGCGGACCTCAGTAACATTTCTGTAGCAAGAGTATAGATGGACCCCAGTAACATTTCTGTAGCAAGAGTACAGGCGGACCCCTGTAACATTTATGTAGCAAGAGTATAGGGGGACCCCAGTAACATTTCAGTAGCAAGTGTACAGGCGGACCCCTGTAACATTTCTGTAGCAAGAGTATAGGCGGACCTCAGTAACATTTCTGTAGCAAGAGTATAGGCGGACCCCAGTAACATTTCTGTAGCAAGAGTATAGGCGGACCCCAGTAACATTTCTATAACAAGAGCATAGGCGGACCCCAGTAACATTTCTGTAGCAAGAGTATAGGCGGACCCCAGTAACATTTCTATAACAAGAGTATAGGTGGACCCCTGTAACATTTTAGTAGCAAGAATACAGGCGAACCCCTGTAACCATTCAGTAGCATCTGTATAGAGATGTCACTGCTGTGGGAGGAGCTAAGCTGTGTTTGTCTTATGTGGTTTTTAAGCTGCTGGGTGTGTGATGTGCCACCAGAAACACTGCTACTATTAATGTCCTAATAATTACTAGTTTCCTAATAATAACTAGTCTGCAAATATAATGCATGCTGCAGTTTACTGTACAAACTGAATACAATTCTAGCAGCCTGCATGCTACATCCACATGACACACGTGTACACAGATGGGCTTCTTTTTTGTGCAGTTGTGCAGTAGTCGGGACCATTACTGCAAATGTTATCAGACTGTCCAGCTGTCAGTTTCTTCTAGTACTGCAGCTTGTGACATCACCAACTTGAGACCCCTCCCACCCAGGTGCTCTGCACCAATCACAGGAAGCTCGCTAGTCGGATCGACAACATCTGCAACTTCCTGACGTGCCGTCTAATATAGGCGCCCTAAACCCCTCCACATGATTATGATGTAAAGCCTCCTAAATGAGCTCAAAAATAATTAACCCCATAATGACCTGTTGGTGATTTACTCCATCTAGTGGTTTTATGCCCAATTTTTTTATTGGGCTACCAAAATATTTTTTGCTTTTGTGTGTGACATACAGGGCGGTTCTTAACCACGGTACCTCTTTTTACTTTTTTTCCCCTTTTTATTGGGAGTAATGTGTACAAAATTTAAAAAATATTATTTAATTTAGTGTTTTAAAAATTAGTACATTAATGCTAAAATAAAGTTCCTGCTGCTCTGTGTGAAGGTGTGCAGCACCTACCAGAGAACACTGTGCCCAACGCTGCAGCACCTCTTAGGACTGGACGAACGCCTGGGTGCAGTTGCGTCTTATATGCCATTCTAGTAGTCTGTTGTCACCCTGGCTTATGGGAGGGCTGCCATTGGCCGGACGCTCCTTATCTGATTCAGTAGGTCTGGTGCCCACTATTTGGTTAGTGTAATAGGGGGTCTCTCTGTTCAGAACCCTAATGTGACAGATCACCTAGTCTCTAGCTATCTTACACATGTGGGGTCCCTGGGTGGGTGGGGTCCCGCAGCTGAGACTTGGTTTGGCTGATTCACGGTGATTGGTTGTTTAGGTTGGCTCGTGTAGAAGTGCGCGCGGCTGCATACAGGTGTACAGCTCTCTAGTCGCTCGCAGCACGCAGGCGCGGAAGCTGAACTGCCACCAGTAATATGGAGGACAGGGGGTGACGGAGCTTCCGGTCCTCCTCCCGGCAGGCAGTGCGGCGGTCTCCTATTCCTTAGTGTCATTCCGGAGGACAAAATGGCGGATAAGATAGGTGGGTGACCGACGGGTGTCGCTGGCGGGTAGTAGAGGGCAGGTGGATGCGGGAATGGAGCAGCAGCTACAAGGTCGGCAGCCCCTCGGGGTGTCATTACTGGCTGCAGCGTGCAGCCAATGACGGATAATCGTGCAGTGAGAGCGACAACCTTCCCCGGCTTGCGCTGACGGCCTGGGGCAGCGGGCTTCAATTTCACAATTTGGTAGAATGTAATGTGGTAAAGTCGCAGATTCCTAATCCAGCCTTCCTGGATTGTTTGGCGCCAACGTGCCGCAGTCAGCTCTGCTTTTGGGGTGGCAGGCTGCATTGTGATGTCCGGCGGTGTGACCCTGTGTAGCCGCAGTAATGTCTCCCCCTTTGTGTTCTCAGCTCCCCTGGCAGAGAAGCGTCTCCTGGATGTAAAGCTCGGGCAGCTGCCTAACTGGCTCTCCACGTGCAACTTCACCCCGCAGGGGATCGCCGCCGCCGTCCACAGAGGTCAGAAGAACAATCCGCTCTTTCTTTATTTTCTAATCTAATGTCCTCTCATTTTCTGATAGTGGAATGTTTTATGCAGCTGTCTGTACCCCGCTCTGGGGGGGGGGGGGGGGGGGCGTGCCGTCTGTCCTGGGGGGGGGGGGGCGTGCCGTCTGTCCTGGGGGGGGGGGGGCGTGCCGTCTGTCCTGGGGGGGGGGGGTGTGCCGTCTGTCCTGGGGGGGGGGGGGGCGTGCCGTCTGTCCTGGGGGGGGGGGGCGTGCCGTCTGTCCTGGGGGGGGGGGGCGTGCCGTCTGTCCTGGGGGGGGGGGGGGCGTGCCGTCTGTCCGGGGGGAGGGGGGGCGTGCCGTCTGTCCGGGGGGAGGGGGGGGCGTGCCGTCTGTCCGGGGGGAGGGGGGGCGTGCCGTCTGTCCGGGGGGGGGGGGGGGCGTGCCGTCTGTCCGGGGGGGGGGGGGGGCGTGCCGTCTGTCCGGGGGGGGGGGGGGCGTGCCGTCTGTCCGGGGGGGGGGGGGGGCGTGCCGTCTGTCCTGGGGGGGGGGGGCGTGCCGTCTGTCCTGGGGGGGGGGGGGCGTGCCGTCTGTCCGGGGGGGGGGGGCGTGCCGTCTGTCCTGGGGGGGGGGGGGGGCGTGCCGTCTGTCCTGGGGGGGGGGGGGGCGTGCCGTCTGTCCTGGGGGGGGGGGGGGGGGGCGTGCCGTCTGTCCTGGGGGGGGGGGGGGGGGCGTGCCGTCTGTCCTGGGGGGGGGGGGCGTGCCGTCTGTCCTGGGGGGGGGGGGGGCGTGCCGTCTGTCCTGGGGGGGGGGGGGGGCGTGCCGTCTGTCCTGGGGGGGGGGGGGCGGCGTGCCGTCTGTCCTGGGGGGGGGGGCGGCGTGCCGTCTGTCCGGGGGGGGGGGCGGCGTGCCGTCTGTCCGGGGGGGGGGGCGGCGTGCCGTCTGTCCGGGGGGGGGGCGGCGTGCCGTCTGTCCGGGGGGGGGGGCGGCGTGCCGTCTGTCCGGGGGGGGGGGGCGGCGTGCCGTCTGTCCGGGGGGAGGGGGGGCGTGCCGTCTGTCCGGGGGGAGGGGGGGGGCGTGCCTGTACGCCGCTTAGGGGAAGGATAGGTGGGAATCTACTGACAGAGAACATTCCCTGAATAATATCAGCCCCCCTCTACAGTAGTGTTGGGCTCTTTTGGTCTTCAAATCTGCAGCTATTCGTCATGTTGTCGTTTCTACTCGGTGTTCTGCAGGAGTATCGGCCCTTGCGGACAGTACGCTTCTTGTAGTTACCGCAGATTAGATGGGGGTGTTGACATGTCTGACCAGCTAACAGGAAGGGGTCAGCGATTTATGCTGCTTGCGCCAAATTCAGACCTTCCATCAGCACGGAGCAACAGAGATCTGGATCCATCTGACCAGGAGATGTTTTTCCGCTGCTCAGTGATAAGTCTCGCCTTTCTGTTTCTTATAGGCCGATCTCACACGGAAGGGTCAGATTCTGCATGTGGGATCCCGCAGCGGAATCCAGCTCTGTTCCCGGCCGTAGACCCTGCGCACTTGGTCTTGTCTGTATTGCGGATGACGGCGGAAGCTCGCCATTGATCATTCGCAGTACAGATTAACATTTTTTTTTTTTTTAAATCTTTGTTTTCCCCACACCATCTCTAGGCGATGACCCAGCTACCCGCCGGAGTTTGGACTTTATGGAGTGATTTGTATTTCTGATGTAATATGTGGGAGAACCTAAAGACCTTTTGTAGTGAGGTGCGACGCTGATGTGACGGTGACCTCGTTCTGTCGAGCAGAATGGTTTGATTGCTCATACAACATATTTCAGTATTCCAGTGTGTTGCAACTTTTTTCCCTTTTAACTCAGTCCAGTGCTGCAATTTCAACACTCGTTACCCCATGATGGCATCATGGAGGAGGAAGGGGCAATAGTGGGTCAGAGGATGCTGCCCATTCCCCAGCAGCTATTTTGAATGGGATTTGGCTGCTCTCGTCATTGAGGATGATTGTCAACTGGTCTGAGCATTCAACGGTGCGGCTTCAGTGATAAAGGCTATGTGTGAATGTTCCACGAGGTGGCGCTCTACTACACCCTGCTATAATCCGTGTGTATCCGTGTAACATCTATAACCCTCCCGCTCGCCATCATATGATGCTCCTCCTCTTCTTCCTACTAGGTTATGGGCGCTATTATAACAAGTATATCAATGTGAAGAAGGGAGGCATCGGAGGCATCGCCATGGTGCTGGTGGGATATGTAGTTTTGAGCTACATCTGGGAGTACGATCACATCAGTAAGTGTGATTAGCACTTTCGTCTTCATTTCTCCTCCGCACTGTCTTCATTTCTCCTCCGCACTGTCTTCATTTCTCCTCCGCACTGTCTTCATTTCTCCTCCGCACTGTCTTCATTTCTCCTCCGCACTGTCTTCATTTCTCCTCCGCACTGTCTTCATTTCTCCTCCGCACTGTCTTCATTTCTCCTCCGCACTGTCTTCATTTCTCCTCCGCACTGTCTTCATTTCTCCTCCGCACTGTCTTCATTTCTCCTCCGCACTGTCTTCATTTCTCCTCCGCACTGGCTAAAAAAAAGTATAACTTATTTACATGAGGGGCTTGTTCTTTTTGAGAGGAGCTGTATTTTTCCGTGGTGCCATTTAACATACCATATAATGTATTCGAAAACTTTTTAAAAATTTTTTAAGTGGGGCAAAATGGGGGGAAAAAACGGCTTCATCCGAGGTGCTTTGATAACGTTTGTAGTGCACAAAAAATTCAGAGTCAGTGTGATTACAGTGATGCCAAATTTCGGCCACGTTTTTACAGCATTATGCACAGCGTTTCAAACTCCGTATTAAATGCTGTAAATGCGAGTGCGGCGTTCTATCTGCTCTAATTTAGGGCATTTCAGCACTTTTTAATGCCCTCTGCAATGATGGGGTGCATTAACTTAACACTGTTGAACGCGTTTGAAAATGCTGTGAACAGGGTTGTGGTTTTTTGGTTTTTTTTTTGGATTTTGTTTCTCTTTATCCTTAAACAGGTTGTCACACTTTTTACTATTGATGACCCACTGAGGATGGGTCTTGTTTAGTAAAAAAAAATATGACAACTCCGTTTAGAAAAAAATCATTGCTGTGTATCAAGTTTTTATTGGTACCATATGATTTTATTTATTTATTTATTTTTTTTTATTGGAGAAGGGGCAACCAAAAATAGTGTCATTTCAACATTGCATAATTTTTTGGGGTGCTGACAGGGTTCACCTTGCATGATTGATAAGGTGATATTTTAATATGTTGGACTTTTGCTTGACATAACACCAATTTTTGACATTGTTTATTTTTTTATTTTTTGCTGCAACTTTTAAAGGGATTCTGTCATTAGATTCACGTTGCCTGAACCACATACCCCCTTCATCCCGCCAGAGACAGAGGTTCCTATTGCCCCATGGGTGTTTTATGCTGAGACGCTGCAGCATTTCAGAATATAATGCACTTTTAAGTTTGACATGGAGCTGAGCCGCATCGGTCTCTCGCTGCCTGCAGGGTGACATCTCTCTGCCTATATGCATAAGGCGAGAGCGGTTAGCCTTAATGCAGGGAGGGGAGAGATCCGCTCACACTTCAAAGTCCAGTTTATTCTGAAACGCTGCAGAGGTTTACAGTAAAACGCTCATTGGAGTAACAGGCATCTCTGTCTTCGGTTCATACTCCGCACGAATCAGACACAATGAATCTGATGACCACCGAACACATTAAATGTCGCTGTCAGAATTGACAGCTGCATTTAAATGGTTAACAGTGACAATCTGAGTTCTCTCAGGTCATGGCTGTTGTGGGCGAGTGTTGGCTGTCAGACAGCCGACGCCTGTCCTGTAGGGAGCAGACTGTTCCCGTGTCTGCTCTATACAGTTACATATATTGGCCAGAGCATCTGAGTGGTTAAACATCCTGGACTGGAGATATCTCCGACCCTGGCCATTCCAGCAGTCTGTCCACTGTAGTATACTGCTGATATGGGCACAGCTGCTGCTACATTACAGTATTAATACAGCACTTGGCACTGTCTACAAAGTGCCATAAATGCACAGCAGATGGTGCTGAATGGGTTAATAATTCTTACTACACTATTTTGCTTTCTTTTGTTTTGCAGAGCATGACCGCCGGAGAAAATACCACTGAACACAAGAGTCCTCCCAAAGTGTGTGAGACGCTTCTGTCCATATTCTGTAATAAATCTGTCCATTAAACCTGTTGTCGGTGTGCAGTCCTTGCTGTACGTGGCTATTCTTCTAGTGGAGAAAGTGCTCAACTCGTACCTTGTTACATAAACTCAATCATATCAGTTCCTGAGTGATTCAAAACTGTAGTCTAAGCAACATGGTGACTTCTGTTGTGTCATCAAGTGCATGAATAGAGGGTATAAATAAAGGGGATGCGACGAGACAGGAGCCAGTGCTTGTTAAAGTTCTGTGAGCTTTCATATGAGTTTTGGAAAAAACTGAAATAAAACTGGATATCATTCTCTACTTGCTGGATCATCCTTTTATGTGCCTTGAATGTAGTATTACATGTAGGCTATTCACATCATACAGTACATAGATTGAAAATGAGCGCCTGTTTTCACCTTAAAAATGTATTCCTTACTTTGTGGGAACCCCTTCCCATGCAGTAGGGCAAATAAACATGGGCTAAATGTTCCTCATAATGCAGCTGCTTGGTCATGGTTTATGAAATTTACAGGCGTCGAGTTTGCAAACCCATTTTTATATACTTTGTTAGATAACCCTCCCACTGCTTACCTCAGGCCGTGCTAAAGAGAAATGATCACTGGCCTGAGCATAGTTCTCTCTCATCATATCTGTCAATTCGGGATAATTGAAGGTAAAGTAAGTTAACGACTATGGACACTTTTCTGATGGGCAATTTTTTTCCCCCCACTAAGACTGTATACACAAAATTGATAAATACAGGAATTTCAGCAGCACTCCCAATTCACCAGTATGGGGAGGTATCATGCGATGCACGTTGAGGAGACTGATCGCTACTGTTGATCCAAATATGGCAATTTCAGACGAAAAGATCCAAGACAGCATCAATCGGTGCAGTTTAAAACATATCCATGATGGATGAACTTTTTATTGCACACTACAACAGCAGCAACGTTTCGACCCCCAGAATAGCAGCTTGACAAAGACCATGCTATTCTGAGAGTGAGACGTTGTAGTGTGTAATAAAAAGTTCATCCATCATGGATATGTGTTAAGACTGCACATACATGGGCACTTTTATCTTGTAACACTCACAGGGGTATATAACCTATTACAATAAATGTACTTACCTGTAAGATTTTTTTTTTCCCTCTCGCTGCAATAAATTTACATGTGGCCATTTTGAACCTTTTCTAACTGCGTTCCATCGTCGCAGGCATATGTAGAACCAACTACTGGTATTTCTTCTGCCCAGACTATACAAATTGCTAAACCAGAATGGTCACATGGGCCGTAAAAATTTTGGCCACATGAATAGTCTTATTGATTTACATTAGCTCCATCTTATAGTCTGCAACATACAGACCAAATATAAAGGTGAAATATACACACACACTGGACGGAATTATGCATGGATATCCGCAGCTGTGAAATTCCACACCGGTGCTAACTGCAGATTTTAATACGGATTTGCAAGAAGGGTTTAAGGCATTTTCCAGCATCCACTGGTAGCCTGTGGAAGTTACGGAGGCTTCCGTTGCTTCATGCGGCCTATTCCGTCACTGAGGCTAACTTCACACACGCGAATGCGATATAGGGTTGTGAATCACGGCCCGATATCGCACTCGCCAGCATGTGATTTCACCACGTATGTGAGAAAACTGCTTTGCATCACTTCGGGAAAGCAGTGATCTGACAGCTGCGGTGGAGGAGGATATTGGAGTTTCTCCCCTTTGTTTTCAATGAGGAAACCTCGCACCGCTTGCATCTAGCATGTGCTGCAATGCTGCTGTTGGCCCTATTGAAAACTAACTTTAAAGTGTTCTTTAACTATATAAAAAGTAAGAATCCTAATTCTGAAAGTGTTGGCCCTTTAATAAATGTAGGGAAAATTGTGCAGGGTTAGGAGGAGAAAGCAAATCTGTTAAATAGCTTTTTCTCCAGTGTATTCAGAGGAAAATGAAATGTCAGATGAGGGGCAGAGTGACAAAGAATACACTAAATGTCACCAGTCTAACCCAGGAAGCAGTGCGGAGCCATCTGAAGAAGATTAAAATAGACCAATCACTGGGTCCTGATGGCATATACCCTGGGTTTTAAGGGAATTAGGTAATGTGATAGACATACCCTTGTTTCTTATTTAGGGACTCTAGTGACGGGGTCTGTGCCACTGGATTGGCACACAGCCAATGCAATGCCAATATTCAAAAAGGGGTCAAAAAAAGTGTACCTGGAAACTGCAGGCTGGTAAGTCTTACTTCTATTGTTTGTAAAATGTTTGAAGGGTTTCCAAGAGATGATATCCTTTAGTACCTCAAAGAAATTAGTTTTATAACTGTATCAGCATGGGTTTATGAGAGATTGCGCCTGTCAAACCAACCTGATCAGCTTCTACGAGGAGGTAAGTTCTAGACTGGACTGTAGAGAATCATTGAATCTTGTGTATCTAGACCTCTTCAAAGCGTTTGATACTTTGCCACATAAAAGGTTGGTATATAAAATGAGAATGCTTGGTCTGGGCGAGAATGTGTGTGTGTGTGTGGGGGGATGTAACTGCTTAGTGATAGAAAGCAGAGGGGTTTATAAATGGTATATACTCTGATTTGGTCACTGTTACTATTTGTGTGCCACAAGGGGGAACATTTTAGGTCCTATTCTGTTTAATATATTTATTAATGAATGACCTGGTAGAAGGATTGTGCAGTAAAATATCAATATTTAAAGATGAAACAAAACTATGTAAAGAAATTAACATGAGAGGACAGATTTGTTTGCAAAAGGATCTAGATATGTTGGGGAGATAAAAAAAGTGTCATAAATATAAGGCTCTGCACATGGGCAGGGGAAATGCATGTCACCGTTACACACTAAGGCTCGGTTCACACGGGGCAGATTTGCCGCGGAAATAACGCGCGGAATTTCGACATGGCAAATCCGCATGCGGCCGCTAATCCCTGGACTTAGCTAGCCATGTGGCCGAGATTTCTCAGAAATCTGGTCCACACGGGACAGCAAATCCTCTGCGGCTAAGCCAGCAGAAGCCGCCTGTAAGAAGAATTTATGTGTTTATCAAAGAGAAGACGATCCCAGATCTCGTGCAGAAGTCTGGGCCCAGGAGAAATACATATCACACCAGCCTGTGCGGTATCAGATGATTTCTAATTTATTCTAAGGTGTTCGAAGCTTATGTACCATAAATGGCATTACAGCAAAAGTATATACCTCCAAGATTAATAAGAATACATAATAGGCTAAAACAAAAATGATTAACATAAGTTACACCTCCTTAGGTGTAACTATAACATACAATAAAACCGTTATGAATTCAGGAGAAAGGAATGCAAGGGAGGGGGTCTTTTAGTCTATCCCGTTTCCTGCCTTCACTATCTATAAACATGCATACATGCGTGTTGATTAAACTGTCTTATATTTTATCTGTCTACCTCAGAAGACATGCAGGCCTATAGAAGGGTTTCATTTAACCCCTTCACTACTTATACTAGTATCATGCTATATATTCCTAGTCTACAATGCAATATAGAATAATTAACTGATACATTGATCTACAATTTTCTTAACAACGCCACTGCGGCGCAGATTTGCCGACAGCACCATTTTTTTTTCCCGCTGCGACTACGCTCTCCTCTATGGGAGCGCCGGACGCAGCGGAAGAGCGAGCGGCCAGGCCGCTTCAAAGCTGCTGCGGATTTCACAGCAGCGGTTCTCCTGGCGGAAATCTTGTGGTTTTTCGCTGCGGCCAAACCGCAAGATTTCCACCAAGAATCCGCCCTGTGAGAACCCAGCCTTAATGGGAAACCACTGGGGAACATTGACTGTAACCATAACTGCAGCAACCAGTGTGAGGCAGCTGCTGCTATGGCAAATACGGTAGGATCATGGGGTGCATCAAAAGAGGTCTAGAGGAACATGATCAGAACATTGTTCTTCCTCTTTGCCAGTCACTGATCAGATCACACATGGAATACTGTGGACAGTTTGGGGCAACAGTACTCAAGAAGGATATATTAGAACTTGAACAGGTATAAAGGCGTCAACTAAAGTAATAAATGGAATGGGTAGACTACAATACCCAGAGAGGTTAGCAAAATTGAGATTATTTAGTTTAGAAAAAAGATGGCTGATGGGCGCTCTAATAACTATGTATAGATATATCAGGTAAAAAGACAGATCTCTTCCATCATCTATTATAGCCAGGACTGTAACAAGGGGGCGCTCTAATAACTATGTATAGATATATCAGGGGACAAGACAGATCTCTCCCATCATCTATTATATTCAAGACTGTAATAAGGGGGTACTTTAATAGCTATATAGATACATCAGGGGTCAGTACAGAGATCTCTCCAATCATCAATTTATACCCAGGACTGTGACAAGGGGGCACTCTAATAACTATGTATAGATATATCAGAGGTCAGTACAGAGATCTCTTCCATCATCAAACTACTAACGACTACTTGTCCGTTAGTATGTATGTGAGTGAGTGATTCTCATGCTGCGCCTCCTTGCCTCGGTCATAGCTCTACCCCTGCCGCCGTCATAGCTCCGCCCTTGGCGTCACAGTTCCGATAGGGTGACGTCACAGCAGGTCCTAACACACTGAGAATACAACTAAGCTGTTATTATGTTAGACACAACTCAGCAGTCAGGAGACACCAACCTACCGCCACCACAGAGATCTGGCGGGCTGATGGTGACGTCATTGCTGTGGGAGGAGCCATTCTGAAGTTTGGTAGTACTGTATACTGGATAAGCCAACAGAAACTACCAGGACCTGTAATGACATCACTGTCATGTGATCACATTTTCTTATCTGTTTTCTCTCAGAAAATAAATGGAACATCAACTGATCTTCCCTGTGCTATTGGAGGAATAAAAGAATGCAGGCTATCTATAAGCAGAGAGATGGTGAGTGAACACATAGCTAACTTAAATGAATTCAAGTCTCAAGGTGCTCTTCACCGAGACAGGAAGAGTCCGTGTACCAACCTATAATTTTCACCGTGCTGATTAGAGGAATGTATATAAAACTTAACTTTTAATGTTTAAAAAAAATAAAATACCTGGACGCACACTGACATACAACATACATTAGTGGCACTTAATGTGATACCTAATCCACCACTAAGTTTACGGAAAGATATTAGATCCGGATCTGAATGGTGACTTCCACCCCAATTGTAGCATTTAGGAATAGTGCTTATATACGCACATTACTGCAATGTTGGAGAATGTTGGAGAGTGAGTATTTTTTCATATGAGACTGACTTATGATTTTATTCAATCTTTGGTTCTTTTCATGTTACGGTTCAACGCATTTTTGTTATTGTGATGCAACTCCTCAGGAACCGATTATTTCTTAAATAGAAAAACACCCCAAATGATGTAACCCCGTTTTTCACCATAGCAAGTTATCAAGTTATCAGGGACTATAGCTATTGATTAACCCCTTGAGTGGCGGGTTTCTTACCACCCTGTCGTGCCCACCAGGGCAGGTTTTTTAAATGGTCTAATCATTTAATTTCAACTAATTTTGCAGTTGCGTTCCCAGAGCCATAACTTTTTCATTTTTCCATTGACACAGCCATATGAGGGCTTGTTTTTGCGAGACAAGTTGTACTTTTTGATGGCATTATTTTTGGGTATATATAATGTATTGCATAACTTTTGTAAAAAAAATTGTAGGGAGATTGGGGGAAAAAAAAGAAATTCTGCAATTTGTTTCTTGGATTTCATTTTTACGGCGCTCAGTGTGCAGAATAAATAATATGATAAAATTGTTCTCTGAGTCAGCACAATCCCGGCGATACCAAGTTTATACAGTTTTTTGTGTTTTGCTATTTTTTTATATTTAAAACATTTTTTTTCTTAAAGGTTTGCTTTTGTGTTGCCACATTCCAAGAGCCATATTATTTTATTTTTCCATTGCCAGCGCTTTAGAAGGCCTTGTTTTTTGCGGGATGAACTCCAGTCTTCATTTATCTAATTTTTTGGAACATGTTAAATTTTGATCGCTTTTTATTCAATTTTTTCTAGTTGCAAGAGTAACAAAATCTGTAATTCTGGCATGTTTTTTATTTTTATCTTTCACTGCATTCTCTGAGCAGTATAAATAATGTATTAAAGTAATTCTACAGGCCAGTACGATTATGCCTATACCAAATAGTAATAGTTTTTTTCTTTTTCACGACTTTTTTACACTTTAAAAAAAAAAGTAATAAAAGTTTAAATCACCCTCCTTTTGCCATATCTATAATAAAAAAAATCTAAATCATAAAATAAAAATACATATTTGGTATCGCCGCGTCCATAAATGTCCGATCTATCAAAGTAGCGCATTATTTTTCCCGCATGGTGAACGTAGTCCGAAAAAAAAAAAAAGAACGCCACAAATGCACTTTTTCAGTCACCCTGTCTCCCAGAAAAAAATGCAATAAAAAGCGATCAAAAAGTGGTATGTATTCTAAATTAATACTAACATAAACTACAGGACATCCCGCAAAAAATGAGCCCTTGCTTAAGTAAGTCAACAGAAAAATAAAAAAAAGTTATTGCGCGCAGAAGATGCAGCAGAAAATAATTTTAAAAAATTAAATGTCTTTGTAAAAAAAATACAAGTACCACAGCAAAAAAAAAAAAAAACAAGTTTGGTATCGTAGCAATCATTCTGACCCATAAAATAAAGTTATCATGTCGCTTTTGTTGCAGTTTGTGCGCCGTAGAAACAAAATGCACTGAAAGATGGCGGAATGTCATTTTTTTTTTCATTGTACTCCACTTAGAATTTTGTAAAAGTTTTTCAGTACATTATATGGTACTTTAAATAGCACCATTGAAAAATACAACTTGTCCCGCAAAAAACGAGCCCTCATACAGCGACGTCGATGGATAAATAAAGGAGTTATGATTTTTTAAACGGGGAGGAAAAAAAGAAATGGGGAAAGAAGAAAAAAAAGGCCGTGTCCTTATGGGGTTAAATAATGTACTAACTTCCTCCTCTGGGTCATTACGATGCACGGATACCACATGTGTAATTTTTTTTTTTTTTTGGAAGGTAAAGGGAGACAAGTGTTTTTGTTTTTTATTTTTTTAATAATTTTTAAACTTTTTTTTAAACTTTTTTTTTTTGTCCTTTTAGGGGACTTCCACAAAGACCCATCAGGACCCCCTGTTGAGATGCCGGGGGTCCAATGTTGACAGCCCTTTACATGCTGCAGTCACATAGACTGCAGCATGTCAAGGGTTAACACAGCAGAGATCAGAGGTTTTCTCTGCTGTAAGAGCAGGTACCTAGGTGTCCTCTCACAGCCAAGCACCAGCTGTCCCTGCCACAGAGACCAGCTGCTTGCTTTTGACAAGCCATGGTCTCTATGGCAACCTGTAAACAGACTAGTGCAGGGGTTTGAAATTAAAAGCGGGAGATTGCTGGCAGATCGGGAGTATCTCCCTGCTTCTTATTTCAAACTGCCTGACTGCTCTGTGTGGGTCTGTGCAGGCAGAGTACACTGTCACAGCTTGTGGCATTGTGCTCTGCAGCTCCAATAGTGATACATATCCCGGAAATCTTCCGGGCTATATCGCTATGGGCAGTGGAGCTCGTCCCGGAAAATTTCCGGGCGTGCCACTCAAGGGGTTAATAGACTAGGAGTAGAAAAAGAGAGAGTTCTAAGTATAGGACATAGGGGGATCTTACTATATACACCCAGTTTTTCATTGGAGCCTGGGTTTGTCTCATGGGTCCTATACGCTGGCCTGGGACTCAAGTAGTTAATGAAGGCTAAAGCTGGCATCTATTGATTTGAGCTAGTGCTACTGAGGTGTATGTCCACAGATATATGCACCCAGAATATTGGGGTGCTACTGGATCTTACACTTTCTACAGTACCGTGTTTCCTTGAAAATAAGACAGGGTCTTATATTAATTTTTGCTTCAAAATATTTATTTTTTACATGTATAGGTACCTTGACACTATTTAAAAATCATGCTAGGGCTTATTTTCAGGGAAACAGGGTACGCGATAAACCAATAGAGCCTACAAAAAGTGCACTTCTGCTATATTCTTAGCAGCTTTTTGAGGGTGTCATTCCAGTTGACAAAAAATGGGGTTACATCTGTTGAGGTTTTTTTTCCATTTAAGAAATAACCAGTTCCTGAGGAGTTACATCTCAACAACAGAAACGTGTCGAACCATAATAAGAAGAACCAAAGATTGAATAAAATTATAAGTCAGTTTCACACAAAAAATTAATCACCCTAAACTTTCCTCTTGCAGTAATGTGCGTATATAAGCACTGTTCCTAAATGCTACAATGTGGGTGGAAGTCACCATCCAGATCCGGATCTAATGTCTTTCCGGAAACTTAGTGGTGGATTAGGTATCACATTGAATGACACTAACGTATGTTGTATGTCAGTGTGTGTCCAGGTATTTTAATTTTTTTTAAATTAAAAGTTAAGTTTTATATACAATCCTCTAATCAGTATGGTAAAAATTTCAAGTCTCAAGGTGCAGATGAATTACAACCTAGGATAATAAAGGAAGCAACGGAGGTAATTGCAGAACCACTCACTATAAACTTTGAAAATTCCTGGAGAACAGGAGAAGTCCCAGAAGATTGGAAAAGGGCAATTGTTGTCCCTACCTTCAAAAAAGGGAAGAAGGTCCTACAGGCCTGTGAGCCTGACTTCTATACCGGAAAAGATCTTTCAATAAATTATTAAACAGCATATATGAAAGTACTTGGATGAAAATGGAGTATTTAACGAGAGCCAACATGGGTTTGTATCAAACGAGTCATGCCAGACGAATCTAATATCCTTCTATGACAGAATCATCGACTGGTTTGATCAGCAAAATACGGTGGGTATAGTATATCTTGACTTTAGTAAAGCATTTGACAAAGTATCTCATTGCAAAGTTATTGAAAAAATGACCAAATATGGGATTGACAATGCAACTGTTTGGTGGATTTACAACTGGCTGAGTGATTGTACTCAAAAAGTGGTCATAAATGTCTGTATATCCAAGTGGAAGAATGTATCAAGCGGGGTACCACAGGGCTCTGTCCTAGGCCCAGTGTTGTTTTTTTTATAAATGATCTGGAGGAGGGAATTGATGGGAAACTGATCAAATTTGCTGACGACACAAAGCTAGGGGGGATAGCTAATACTAGGGAAGAGAGAGAGAGAGTATTCAAAAAGATCTAGGAAAGCTTGAACAGTGAGCGGTGACTAACAGAATGGTATTTTACAAGGAGAATAAGTTCTATATCTGAGCAAGAAAAATAAAAAAAGCACATACAGAATGGGAGGATTTGGTCTAAGCAGCAGCACATGTGAAAAAGACTTTGGTATACTAATAGATCATAGACTGAACATGAGTCAACAATATGATGCAGCAACCAAAAAGGCAAACACAATTCTGGGATGTATTAAGAGAAGTATAGAGTCTAGATCACATGAGGTCATTATCACCCTCTACTCTTCCTCAGTCAGACCTCATCTGGAATATTGTGTCCAGTTCTTGGCACCCCACTGTGAAAAAGACATCGACAAACTGGAGAAAGTTCAGAGAAGAGTTACTAAGATGGTGAGCAGTCTGCAGATCATGACCTATGAGGAATGGTTACAGGATCTGGGAATGTTTAGCTTGCAAAAAAGAAGGCTGAGAGGAGACTTAATAGCTGTCTACAAATATCTGAAGGACTGTCACAGTGTAGAGGGATCAACCCTATTCTCATTTGCTCCAGGAAATTCTAGAAGCAATGGGATGAAACTGAAAGGGAAGAGACACAAATTAGATGTTAGAAAAAACTTTCTGACAGTGAGGGTGATCAATGAGTGGAACAGGTTACCATGGGAGGTGGGAGTTCTCCTTCAATGGAAGTGTTAAAACAAAGGCTGGACAAATATGAGTCTGGAATGATTTAGTGAATCCTGCACTGAGCAGGGGGTTGGACCCGAGGACCCTGGAGGTCCCTTCCAACTTTTCAATTATATGATTCTATGAATTATTTTTGCTGCTTTTCTGTGTGTGACATACATGTGTTTTTAAACATGGTACCTTTTTTCACTGAATTATTTTTCCTCTTCATTGGAGGTAATGTGTGCAAAACCTTTACAAAATAATATTTTGTAATTCATAGTTTGTTTTCTTTTAATTAGTACATTAACACAGAAAAAAAAATTCCTGCACCTCTATGTGAAGGTGTGCAGCATATACGCCACATCTGAAGATTCCCATAAATTTCTGTACCAGAGGACATTGTACGCAGTGCTGCAGCATCTCTTATGATTGGCTTTTGACCACCTGGATGAATGCCAGTGTTGTCACCCAGGCTGATGGTAGGACAGGCGACTCTGCCTATGTTGCTCCACTAATATCCGATTCAGTAGGTCTGAGGGCTGCTCCTGGTGCCCTCTAGTTGACTGGTGTAATGAGGGTCTCTCTGTTCAGGACCCTCATGTGATAGACCACCTGGGGGTCAGCTGCACAGTGTTTATCACTGTGGAGGACCCAGCACATCGGACCCACACTGGAGCCAGCATACACAGACAAGTGATTTCAGTGGACAGATTAATCTATAAGATTACTTGATTTCTCTTGCTGAGAACAAACGCAGTGGACAGATTGAAGCGCCTCATTTCCCTAAATACACTTTCCACTAACTTTTTACATGTTATAGGGACATGTCAAAAGTATTTGCAGCGTCTGAGGAGCAGGCCCACAGCTGAGGAGATAGAGGGGTAGATAAAGGCCTTGTCACAGGGCTCTACCATCTCCTCCGCTGGGGTAGCTCGGGACCCAACAAAGCTACTGCTGGGGAGGTCACAGGGAAAAGTAACTGGAGGTTACCTGTTGTCTTTCTTGTCACTCATGATGCCACCATTTCGTCCTCTGCGGTGAACTTTGACAGTAGAATGAAGTAGTCCACATGCAGGGAAAACATTATGGACAAACCATGAACGGTCGGTATTGTCCGTTTACTGTAACTCCAACACAGTCCTCTTTACATCAGCAGTTTGGCACATTTACAACCAGATATGGTGGTGTGACAGGGAGGATACTCGGGGTATTCCGGACAATCCACAGTCCTAGTTATCTGTGTGATCCTGCTCCTGGCGTCTCTAACTCTCTACCGGTCAACATTCACACTTCTGGTACCTTTCTCTCGCCAAGTAGTGGTCCTTCCTTCTCATCTACTTCGTGATAGCACTGGCACATCCTGGGTGGTCCCAGATCACGCAGAAGGGTATCGCTCGGCTTCCTCCATTCCACACAAAGGCCGATCTCTGAAGTGTGGATGTCAGACTTCTCTCACTTGCACAGACTAGCAACTCTTGCAAGACTCCCAGCATCGCATCCTTACAAACACATATATATGACACAGTCACATGACACACAACATGATACATATCCCAGACATTGACCCATTCAGTGCTGCAGAAATGGAATACACATAGCAAATGCACACTACAAACAAAATACTGACAAAACAATGGCACAAGACAGGCATATAACATTATGGAGAGGCCCCATTAACTCTGGGCCACTACATATTAACCAGTGGGGTCCCGCTGCTGATCACTAGAACTGGGGGGCTGCTTTTCTGACAGCTGAATATGGCACTTTCTATTGACCATTATGAGGGCCATCTTCAGCTGCCAGAAAAAGAAAAAAAAACAGCAACAGCAGTAGAGGGAGGACAGTACCTGGTGATGGAGGTAGTGTGATGCTGTCATCGTGTCACCTGCATCATTCATCAGGATGTCACTCAGAAGAGGCCAGGAGGTGAACGAAGGCGCGTGGGAACATGGTAGAGTTGAGTAAAGCCCCATTTACATAGGACAAACGATGCCTGACAGCACATCCCAGTGATGCTCGTTGCTGTGCTATTACATAGGAGCAAGTATCGCTAGCATCGTTCGAAGCACGGCTAGCATGGAGGAGCAGCAGGCCGAGGAGCATTCTTCCCCGCCACCTCCATTCACTGTAAGCAGTCGTTCAGGCTTTTGCATGCATTTAGACAGGGCAACTATCGTTCAAACTCCCGCAGGAGCTCGAGTATTTGAATAACTGTGAATGATATTCGTCCCTTTTAAATCGGCACAAAATTTATTATTTCAATATGAGGGGAAATTATGGCTTTTCATTCCTACAGCGGACATTATGGCTTGTGAGATAGTGAAAGGGAGAGTACTGGAGGGACACTATGTTTTCCCCAGAATTACATCCTTTATGTATATCTCATCTAGGAGAAGCTGGATGAGATACAAAGAATCCAGAAAGCATGGTTTCCTAAGCAGATCATAGTCTACTTAAGGCCGTTCTCACACAACCGGATTTAAATTCCAGAATCTGCGATCCTCACCCGTGCAGACCATCCGTGGTATTCCGCATCCTTTCAAAGAATAGAACATTCACATGTCTGCTCACATGAAGCCACTACACCAGGGTTGCAATCACAGCTTATACTCCGACCCTGGTGTATCCCAGCACTGACAGTATAGTCAGGTGACAAGTGTTTATTTAGTGCTGGACATTCAGTAAGAGCCTGAATGTTAACATCTCTTTTTCTGAGTTTTGATGGGCAACAGTAAAGCCCCGTATGAATTGTGTCCTGGTGTCACTGTCTCTAACCACCACTTGCTTACTGTACTGAGCTACATCCTTCCCATATGGTGGTTCAGGGTGGGCATTTAAAGAGACATATACATTAAAGGGCATTTGCAGGAAGTAAGGTATGTATGTCCTGGATGAAAGCAGCAGAAAAAGTCTATGGAGATGAATACAGACAAATAACCAACTGCAGCAAGCCAATGCCCAGCAACAAGCGGCAAATCCTGAAGCCCAGTAAGACAAGGGTAACAACCTGCTGTCTTAACAAATCGCAGGGCTCACAGAGGCTGTGTCTGTATGAAGCATTCAGATGCCACCAACCCAATGTGTGACATTGTCAGCCAAAGCCAGAAGGTAGCATCATCTGACTTGTATATTAGCAGGCGGAGAAGCCCACTTCCAAATTGCATCAAGATAGAGAAATTCTCTAGGAACTGTACCAATGAGTAAAGCACCCCCTTTACTCACCTGAATGGCTTCCGTCTTGGTTTTATATAAGTTCCAGAACTTAGCTCCACCTCGCCCCCTCCCATTGCAAATAGTGGCGAGGGGGCCGAAGCTCAGTGCACTGCTCCTGGCTCTTCCGGCTTCCTTCCCTTGCAGAGAGGGACACTGTATTTCGGCGGGGCATGAAAACCTGACCGATGTACGGTTGTCTGAAGCCACACTCATCCACATGGCTTGTACTGTAAATGCTGCAGATTTTCCGTAGCGAATTTTGCAGCTTATACAGCCCCTGTGTAGGTGCCCCTACAGGCCTTCCTTGTGAACTCCTGACCCTATAATATCAAAGAACAAACACTTGAATATGGTGTGCTATGCTGTCAGCTTGCTCACTTCATATATCTCACGATCTATTGCTTGCTCCAGGGGGTTGGGCTTTAAACAGCAAAAAATTCCATGCAGGAAAAGGTGTCATCCACGCTTACTTGCAGAGTAAAATTTGTAATCTTCCTTTATTTAGACATATTTAAAATTGCCAGGTATACACATCTCTGGACCAGAGGCGTATCGGCTGCACAGAGCCTTCGTCAGTGGTATGATCTGAATAGAGTGTGGGACCAGCTTAAATAGGTGGAACAGAACAAATAATTACAATGACTGTCAGCTGTAGCGGATATAGGGCAAAGGGAAAAGACATAGAAACATCAAACTATTACTGGTGAGATAATGCTTGTGATGAAACAAATATCAAACACATATCATCATGACACGAAATGGATACCATCGGGCGCTCTGCCAAAACTTCATATATTCCATTTGTTGCAAGATTATCCTGCAAGCAAGCGTGGATTACACTTTATCCTGCATGGAATTTTTTTGCCCTATAATATCAGTTGGACCAGATCTTTCTTGTATACAAGATTAGACATGGTTCACACCTGCATCAGAGATTCCATCCAAAACATTGGAAAAAAATAGCACACCACGTAGTGGAAACCCACTGCGCTTTATTGGTGTGTGGAATATTAGAGGAAAAATTGAGCAGCATGTACCACTATTTTTTTAGGTAAAATACCAGACAAATGATGGAAACACAGCAGACCCCATTATAGTCAGAGGGCTTTGTTGGGCGCTAATAGTGTCTGCATAATTTCATTTACATTACGAGCTTGATTCTGGCATTGTACTTATTTTATGAGCTTGGTACTGGCATTGTATTTATGTTATGAGCTTGGTTCTGGCATTGTATTTATATTATGAGCTTAGTTCTGGCATTGTATTCATGTTATGAGTGTGGTTCTCTTATTGTATCGATGTTAAAAATTTTAAGAATTCACAAGATTCACGCAATCACAGGTTAAGGCAATTTATTCAATTTTTGTGGGGCAATACAAGAAAATAAGTGCGTATTACTAGAAGTTCTTCAGCAGAACAATTCTCTTTAGTCATTTCATGAATTTTTTTAAACTGGTAAAAGCAGATATGGAAGAAGTGTGATAAGTAGAGCTATTAGGAATAACTATTTCAATACAATAAGTGCAATGTCTATTATAGTACACAAATACTGCCTCATGTGTACATAAATACGTGTAAATTACATATGCTCCACTGTAAATTGTTACACCAATTCTCTTACTATCATCTGTATGACTGAATATTTATCCATATAAGCGAGCAAAACAAGCCTGACAATACGGTTTGCCTTCTTGCTCTCGGAAGGTGCCTTTATTAAGTTGCCGCAAGCAAAAAGTGCAACTCAAATGCTGCGGATGAAACTTGCGTCCCATTGCCGTCACACATCGACCAGTTATAGGCTGATCACACCCAGCGCATAAGGAGCCACGACAAGAGTGATAATGAGTCTCACAGAGCGGAAGGCCGTCATTCTCAAAGAAACTTCCATTCAGGAACGGGGTGCGACAGACCTGCAACAAAGGACATGAGGGAACTAACATAAGGACACGGACTGGTTATCTCCAAGAGGCCTAAAAACAAGAACTAGATTCCCTCAAGATAATTAGAAATTCAATATTTTTCCTGTTTGCTAGAAAAATTGGACACATCTGTAACTTTTATCTGGATTGACTTCATAAAGCCTCTAAGGGCCACCCGTGTTTAGTCACTTTGTCAGCTCTCAATCAGCTCAAGTCCCCACTTATTCTACACAATCAGTCCTGCTCTTGGAAGATTCTTGTCTTTGTCAGATTAAAGGAATGTTCCCATCTTCGCTATTCATAGTCAAGCCAATGCTATGGCTACCATCCACCCAGCCAGAGACTAGATTATTTGTATAACTGTATGTTTATGAGATGTTTATTTTATGCTTGAAGAGGGCGGTTTAAACCGCCGAAACGCGTAGCAACTGAATATTAATAAAATCTAATTATATTCTATGGACCATTGTGTCCTTTAATGTTCCTGGAGCCCACGAGCCACGGGGGGACTTTTGGTTTCTATAAAGTTTTTACTGAGATTTTTATGCTATTTTTTGCTCTACATCTCAATATTAGCACAAATAGAGATGAGCGTCTAGATTTGATAAGACGTCACTGAAGCAAATTTTGTATTTTTTCAGCTCAACTCTTAAGGCCAATTTGCAGGCAATGATTATCGCTCAAAATTCATTCAAATGATGGCATATGAGCGATAAACGCTGCCAACATTCACTCTTCAGCTAAACGATGCTTTTAAGGTGAGCTTAAAACCCATCATTCAGAAGAAAAAGAAGAAGAACAGGGAGTCGGAGATTACATTGTATTCTGCCGACAGCCCGTTCAAGAACAATGGAGCTGATTGCAGAGCTCAGACCACCTGCTGTGCTCTGCAAACAGCTACCAGAGGCCCTTTTACACGCAAATGAAGTTGATATTGGTGTCCATTAACACTTTATGCAAAATGATCGCTAAAACTGTCAATCTTTCAATCGTTTGTAAGAGTGTCTTTCCATGTAAATGGGTCTGTAGTAGAGATGAGCGAGCGTACTCGAGCAAGTATTGCCTTTTGCGAGTACCTGCCCGCTCGTCTCAAAAGATTCAGGTGCTGGCGGGGGGCAGGGAGGAAGGGGGGGCGGAGATCTCTCTCTCACTCTCTTCCCCCCGCTTCCCCCCGCTCACTCCCGCAACTCACCGCTCTCCCCCGCCGGCACCCGCATCTTTTAAGACGAGTCGGCAGGTACTCGCATAAGGCAATACTCGCTCGAGTAATTTGCCTTAGCGAGTACGCTCGCTCATCTCTAGTTTGTAGGCATTAAGAGGGATGCAAGTTTCCAGCTCAATTGGAGGTCCAACGACTCAAACAAACAGCATCATAGATCCCTATGAAAAGGTTTGTTCTAGTCATTAGGACAGCCATGGAGTCAGACGTTGCAGCCACAGTATGAAAACTGCACAGTAGTCTAAATGAGTCCTAAAAGCATTTCAATTTTTCTCTAATCACTTAACATGATACTAAATGAGGGTTCTTGTTGATACTTGGGTCCTATTCACATGGCTATATTTTCAGGTCATGTGCTGTCCATGTATTGCATGCACATCAGTGTCCATGAAGGCTATTCATGTGCACCACTTTTCACATCAATCGATGGCCTGTGTGTGAAAAAATCCTCTTCTCATATGGATGAGAAGAGGTTTTTTTCCCACACAGGCCATAGGTCAAGTACACAGACAAGAATAGTACATGCAACGTGCAGGGTCTGTCGAGATTGGTAGGCACATGGATGTGACCGTATAGTATCCAATGCAAGATGCGCTCAAGTTTCTCTGGCACCAATTGCATATGGCCGGGTGAGTCCTGAATAACACAGAGTAATGTTATCAGCACTTATATGATGTACTTACATGACACACAAAGCACTGAGGATGCCATAATCCATTTAAGGCTGATATGTAGCTTTCCTTTACAGGTTCAGAACAGCCGGCACAAACTGTTCCAAAGAGACGGTAATAATCATATGCACAGTAGGGGTGGTCATCCTTCTCATGGAACCCTGCGATAAAAGCAGACGCTATACAAACAGCACACTGATGGCTTCCCTTGAAGTATACAAGTACAATCGTTGTGCAGGTGACTGTTAAGGTGCATTTACACACACAGATGATCGCTCAAAATTCGTTAGAAAAACTGGCAGTTTTCTGACAAATCACATTGCATAGGTACTAATGGGGTAATCAGCCCTTAGGTGGTTTGTTCTCTAAATACATTGCTATTGTTCTCCTGCGGGACAGCGGCTGTTAACAGCTGTTATCAGTGCTGCCTGCAGAAAACTCTTATCAGGGACAAGGATTTCATGCTGACTTGAACTCAGCAATGGACAAAAAGTGCACAGTAAGTGCACGATGGGTCACAGTAAATACACACAACGATTATCGCTAAAAGACTACACACGTTTACCCCTAAGAGTTATTGTGCAGATCGATCAATCTAAAGGCCCTCTTGCACACAGCGATTATCGCTCAAAAGTCACAGCGATTATCGCCATACTTTTAAGCGATAATCGCTGTGTGCAAAAGGGCCTTTAGATTGATCGATCTGCACAATAACTCTAAGGCCTCATGTCCACTAGAAAAATACAATCCGCGCAAAATCTGCTGCGGATTTCCGCAGCAGATTCCATGTGGATTTGCTTTAAATGTTTGGTTTTTTTCATGTGGATATCCGCACCAATTGCTAGCAATGTGATAGCAATGTGGCCGATCCGCGCGGAATCCGCAGTAAAATGGAGCATGCTGCGTTTTTTCTCCTGCGCGGAAAAAACGCAAATCTATTAAAATGCCATCCTCGGGTGCAAAATTTAATTTAATTGACGGCAGATGGCCAATGATTCCCTATGGGCAAAATTGAATGCGAAATCCGCAATTCAATTTTGCTAGTGGACATGAGGCCTTAGGGGTAAATGTGTGTAGTGACGAAACAATCGGATTATTGGCGATTGGATCTTTTATGCAGACCTATACATCACTGTTCCCCTGCTGCTCTTCATTGGGTAGAGAAAGGCATCGCTGAATAGAAACAAGTGATAGAGGTTGATTAGAGGTTCGGTGATGATCCAAGGAACAATCCAGACTACCCAATTATTGTTCCGCATAACTGCAGACCAAGCGAGCGATATCCAATCACTAGTTCACTGCTGGCTGCATCCTCCCGATTTATTTTGCAGTGTAAGGGCGCCTACCCACTTGAGTTGCCGATTTTCTCGCGTGAAAAACGTTTTTGCACGTTTTTTGCGCGTTTTTTGCAGCCCTCCATTGACAATCATTGGTGCATTAAGAGAAAAATAAGGACACATATGCAACTGACAGTTCCTATGTGAAAAAAACCCACGAAACGGAAAAAAAACCCCAGATGGACAAGAACACATTCTATACTAATTGCTCTTGAGAAAAAACGCAAAACATCGCAGGAAAAAAAAATCGCCAGTGGGTAGGCGCCCTTAGGGCAGACACCCACTGGCGTTTTTTTCTCCACTGCGCTGCGAGAGTAAATGAAAAGTCTCGCAGTGCGAGAAAAAAAGCGGCATCACACCGGCATATCACCAGTCTTTTCAGTGGGGCCAGTGGCAGCAGCGCTAGCCCCATTGAAAAGATATCGACAATGCCGCGGACTTCTGCCACAGCTGTGACAGCTGTGGCAGGAGTTTCCTTCATCCCCACGGGGACCGTGGGGATTAAGGAATTCTCTGCCATAGCTGTCACAGCTGTGGCAGAAGTGCAGAATGATATCCCATTGCTTTCAATGGGATCCGCAGCAGTGCCAATCCCATTGAAAGCAATGGGATATCATTCTGCACTTCTGCCACAGCTGTAACATACATACATAGTTCGTTAGGCCGAATGAAGACAATGTCCATCTAGTCCAGCCTGCTGCCGATCCACTTGAAAGCAGTGCTTTCTTGCAAGCCCCGCAGTATGATTATCGGGGAAGGGCTTGAAATATAAGCCCTTTCCTAAAAATCATCAATAAGTGTTAAAATTTTTTTTTTAAATTTAGTCACCTCTCCGCCGCTCAGACGCATCCTCCAGCTGGCTCCCCGGCACTGCTGTCCATCACTTTCAGCAGGCGGGCATTTAAAAATTCCCACCTCCTGAAAGGGCTGTGCTGATTGGCTGAGGGCTCAGCCAATAGCAGCTAGTGCTTAGCTATTGGCTGAGCGCTTAGCCAATTACAGATTGCGCTTAGCTATTCATTCATTAATAGCTACGATAGTGCAAGAAAGCACTGCTTTCAAGGGGATCGGCAGCAGTGCCGATCCCATTGAAAGCAATGGGATATCATTCTGCACTTCTGCCACAGCTGTAACATACATACATAGTTTGTTAGGCCGAATGAAGACAATGTTCATCTAGTCCAGCCTGTCTATCCTCCTGTGTTGATCCAGAGGAAGGCAAAAAACCCCAAGAGCAGAAGCCAATTAGCACTTTTGGGGAAAAATTCCTTCCCGACTCCCTAATGGCAATCAGACAGTTCCCTGGATCAACCCCTAATAGTTCCTACCTGCCTGTATACCCGGATTAATAATTAACCTAAGATTTATAACCTATAATATCTTTTCTCTCCAGAAAGACATCAAGTCCCCTTTTAAACTCTTCTATGGATTTTGCCATCACCACTTTCTCAGGCAGAGAGTTCCACAGTCTAACTGCTCTTACCGTAAAGAACCCTTTTCTGTGTTGGTGATGAAACCTGCTTTCCTCTAGACGTAGCGGATGCCCTCTTGTTACTGTCGCAGTCCTGGGTATAAACAGATCATGGGAGAGATCCTTGTATTGTCCCCGCATGTATTTATACATAGTTATTTGATCTCCCCTTAGCCGTCTTTTTTTCTAGAGTAAATAATCCCAATTTGGATAGCCTCTGTGGATATTCCAGTCCCGTCATTCCACATATTAGTTTAGTAGCTCTTCTTTGAACCCCCTCCAGTACTGTAAAATCTTTCCTGAGCACTGCTGACCAGAACTGTGCGCAGTATTCCATATGGGGCCTGACTAGTGCCTTGTATAATGGAAGGATAATGTTCTCGTCCAGCTGTGACAGCTGTGGCAGAGGATTCTTTCATCCCTGCAGAAGGAAACTCCTGCCACAGCTGTCACAGCTGTGGCAGAAGTCCGTGGTATTCTCCCTATGTTTTCAATGGGGCTAGCGCTGCTGCCGCTGGCCCCATTGAAAACACTGGCGATATGCCGGTTCTATTTCAGTGTCTTTCTTGCGTTGCGAGGCGAGAGTTTTCCAGTCCTATCGCAGCGCAAGAAAGAAAATATCGCCAGTGGGTGTCCACCCTAAGGGTGACTACCCACTACAGTTTTTTTTCACTGCGAAATACGCAGCATTTTTTTTTCTACAGGGGTCCATGAGACTTGTAATGTTAAAATCGCAATTGCGCAAAATTGCGATTTTGCGTTAAATCGCGATTTTAACATTACAAGTCCTATAGACCACTGCAGAAAAAAAACGCTGCAAATTTCGCAGTGAAAAAAAACTGTAGTGGGTAGTCACCCTAAAACGGCTTTAATAAAACTCAGAGAGTCAGACAACGGAGAACCACAGACCATTCAGTGACCCGTAGTAACATTTGTCATCACATACTGGGATCAACAATAAAACCAGAGTCATTTCCGGTAAAGGAACATATATAAATACTCTGGCACTAAGGAAGGTAATGTTAATGAAAGTACAGTGATCCTCAGTCACATGAGTATTCGAAGACTGATGCATTCACTGCAGTTCATGGAGGCATTGAAGCTATTCTGAAGTTTTCTTGATTTTGCACATTGGTCTTTACAAGGCACTATGTGAGAATTTCAGCTCAAGTGACATCCTGTCCAGACTACAAGGGACACAGCAGCTATTGTGAGGAAAAAAATATGCAAAAAAGAGAGACTGTATACTGGTGCAAATGGATCTGGGTAAGTTGGCAGCAGAAAGGTGGCAGATGAGGTGTAACACTGAAATGTAAGCTTCTGCACATGGGCAGAGGAAATAGATGTCACCATTACACACTAAATGGGAAACCACTGAGAACACTGACATGGAATAGGATTTAGAGCAACCTGTGTCAGGCAGCTGCTGCCAAGGCAGAGAGGATCATAGGCGCATCAAAAGAGGTCTAGGGGCGCATGACAAGAATATTGTTCTTCCTCATTATAAGTCACTGGTCAGACCAGACATGGAATATTGTGGACAGTTTTGGGCACCGGTACTCAAGAAGGACATATCACACCTTGAGCGGGTAGAAAGGCAGCAATTAAAGCAATAAATGGAATGGGCGGACTACAATAACTAGAGAGAGTATCAAAATTGGGATTATTAGAAAGATGGCCGAGGGGCAACCATATATGAAGGGGTCAATACAAAGATCTCTCCCATCATTTATTATACCCAGGACTGTGACTGTAACAAGGGGGCACTCCTTGTAGACTTTTGCTCTAGATGTAGACATCTAGAGCAGTGGTGGTGAACCTATGGCACGCGTGCCAGAGACGGCAAACAGAGCCCTCCCTGCTGGCACACGCCACCGTCGGACGCTCACCATGTTAGTGAATACCAGTAGGTGCCGTGGCTCCCCTGCTGGTATTCACTCAGCAGCACTGCTAGCGGCACTGATCTCGGCACACACTGTGACGTTAGTGTGCAGCCGGGATGCTCCTTCCCCCTCCCCTGATGTCTCCTACTTGGTTCCGTGAGAGCAAGCGTCCAGCAGCACATACTGACATCACATTCTGCATCTGGGATCAGCGCCAGCAGCATCGCTGAGCAGAGGCGCTTTCACGAGGAGGAGGGGGGAAGTATTTGGATCTCAGGGGGTCACTATTACTATTGGGGCCGCTAAGGCATGTCAGTATTACTACTGGGGCCGCTAAGGCATGTCAGTATCACTACTGGGGCCGCTAAGGCATGTCAGTATTACCACTGGGGCCGCTGTGGGATGTCACTATTACTACTGGGGGCCGCTGTGGGATGTCACTATTATTACTAGGGTCGTTGTGGGATGTTACTATTACTACTGGGGCCATTGTGGGATGTCACTATTACCACTGGATCCACTATGGGATGTCACTATTACCACTGGGGCCACTGTGCGGTGTCACTATTACCGCTGAAGCCATCTGGGGGGTCACTAATACTGCTGAAGCCACTCTGGCGGGGTTAGGATTACCGCTGAAGCTGCTCTGGGGGGGGGGTCACTATTACAGATGAAGCCACTGTGGGGGGTCACTATTACCGCTGAAGCCCCTGTGGGGGTCATTTTTACCGCTGGGACCACTGTGGAGGGGACTTACCACTGGGGCTGCTTTGGGGGGGGCTTACCACTGGGGCTGCTGTGGGGGGTCATTATTACCGCTGGGGCCGCTCTGGGGGTCACTGTTAACGCTGGGGCTGCTCTGGGAGGTCACTATATCTACTGGGATATGTTTACACGAGGCGGAAATGCTGCAGAATGTCTTCAGCAGAAATGTTCACAGTAAATTCCACAGCATTTCCGCATCCAAAAGCAGTCAAAATCTTCAACCCGTCAATTTTGAAACAGCCTTGTCCTTTTTATAATGATGGAGGTAAAAATCATACATTGTGATAAGCCCCGCCCCCTGACGTGTTGACACTTTGCAATAAATAAATGGGTTTTGGGTTGCAGTTTGGGACACAGGAAAGAACGTTTCTACACGAGATAGAAGGGGGTTATTTTACTGTAAGAGCAGTGAGACTACGGAGTTCTCTGCCTGAGGATGTGGTGATGGCGAATTTGATAAAAAAGAGGGGACTGAACGCCTTTCTTGAGCGATGCAATATTACACGTTATATCACTGATTACTTCACAAGGGTAGGCAGAGGCATAGCTAAATGCTCAGGCGCCAGGGTGCAAACATTCCAGTTTGGGTCCCCGCCCCACCTGTGCCTGTACCCATACCTAAACTGCACTGCATACAGCTGTAAAACAAATTTACAAACATGATTTAGCCCCTTGGCATAATCTTTCAAAACATGACTTATTTCCTGCGCTACATGAAAATGTGTTTGTAGCTCCTTAGGCTGTCTGCATGTTTTTTGCTGCATTTTTGAAGCACAATCAAAAAACTGCTTACGATATTCAATAACAACATACATTTTTAAGGGTGGCTTCACACGGGCGGATTTCCACTGCTTATTACGCGGCGGAAATCCGCGGCATCGCCCCACAGCTATTAGGTTCTATTGAACCTAACAGCGCAATGCTCACGGTGGGGAATTCCACGGTGGAATACCGCACCGTAAAATCACACATCCTCACCCGCAGCATGTTCTATTTGCCATGGGCGTACACGCGGACGGCTTCCATTGCAGTCAATGGAAGCCGTCTGTCATGCTATCTTCCGCTGTAGCACAGCGGAAGATAGCGTGAAAATGCTTCCCCGTCTACCTCCGGCCACGTCATGTGACGCTGTGGGCGTGTCATATGACATGGCCGGTGTGTCACATGACGCTGCCGACGCGTCATGGGCTGTATTGCGCATGCGCGCCGAAGCGTCATGCGGGACGTAGGGTGACGGATCCGGAGGTAAGTATGGGGTCTCTGGGGGGGTGCCGTGACGAGCTCTGCTGTGGTATTCCGCTTGCGGAGCCTGTCACGGCCGTGGGCCCTAGGACTTAGAAACCGCATACAGTATTAAAACATGCAGGTTTTTGATGCGTTTGTTTAATTGTGTGTAAAGTGTGCAATCATATACACAAGATACCCAGTTTATACCAGTATGCTCCATAAACTATATAGAGGAGATGTATAATTTATACCAGCTGCACATATATAATTATATACAGGAGATACCCTGGTTATGCCAGCATTCTCCATAATAACTTTGTACAGGAGATGTATAACTTATACCAGCTGTACATACATAATTAGGGCTTATTCAGACGGGTGTATATCGGTCAGGTTTTCAAGCCGGCCGATATACGCTGCTCCTCTGCAAGGGGAGGAGGCTGGACGGAAGCTAGTGCACTCAGCTCCTGCCCCCTCTTAGTCCCACGCCACTGTTAGCAATGGGAGGGCCGGGATTGCGGTGGAGCTAAATTCTGCCCCGTTCCGCCCTCCCATTGCAAACAGTGGCGAGGGGCAGAGAGAGGGCAGAGAGGGGGTGGGAGCTCAGTGCACTAGCTCCCATCCTGCCTCCTCTCCTTTCAGAGAGGGGCAGCGTATATCGGACTGGCGTGAAAACCCGGCAGATATATGCCCATCTGAAAAAGCCCTTATAGAGCATGCCTTCAAAAACAGCCGACACCTGTCCTGTATAGAGTTAGCTTGGTTCTTAAGTCAGCTCCATACAAACCACAAGCACATCTGACATGCATGTATTTTAACCCTTTCCAATCCACTGTCTGACGTCTGAAGACTTTATGATTTAAGGCTCTACAGTTCCGATGTAGGAAGACGTCCGTCGGGGTTCTCTTACTGTATATTGCCAGCCTCTCTGCTGTTGGAGCCTATCCAATGTGTCACCTCATGCAGTACTGGCTTTAGCCAGCAGATAGCGCTGTTGTATAACCTCAGAAAAAGAGTTAGCCCCCTAGGAAAACCAGGATGCAAATTGGATTGGAAAGGGTTAAATCTTGCCAAGGGGTTAAATGCATGCTGGATTGCTAATCTGTTATTTGGCCGTTATGTGAGGTCTGTAGCATGAAGATAATTCTACTTGATTTTTACCTTCTTCCCCAATTGGTTTTCTGCATATTTTGCAGCAAAAATGCTCCGGATGCCAAGTCCGGCCAACAGCAGTCACTAAATTCTGTAAAACAAACAGAAAGACCAAAAATGGGGGAACCAGGATGTTGGGCGAGTTATAAAGAGAATCTCAGCTGGGGCAGGGGGGATTAATAGTAAGAGGGCAACAAGAAGGAACAAACATTGAGGAGAGGAGCTGAGTCAGGAATAAAGCCAAGAAGGAAAGCAGACTGAGGCTGGATTCACACGAGGGTTTTATTGTGGCACCATAAAAAGGTGGTCGAAAATTGGGACCATCTGAAGCTTTGGATTCCAATGTATTTGTTCAGATGGCCGATTTTCCAGTGTGTAAAATCGTCAGGACTGAAAAGATAGCGCATGCGTTGCGCATTCCGGCCGGGTGTAAAAACACCTTGACCTATCTTTTGTTGGAATACGCTGGTCATTCCCATAGACTCCTATAGGAGCCTATGAGAGCTGTCAGGAAAGAAAAAGGAGAGGAAATTTAGCAGCGGCTTGCGTTGCTAAAGTCCCCTACACCCTTTGCGGGCAGCTCCCATAGCCTGGGGAGGGAGGGGGAGGGACTAGCTCTGCTAAGCTCCTGCCTTCTCCCCTTGCCAGCAGCTGGCAGGGGATGTAGAGGGGAAAATAGTTAAGTACACTAGCTTTGCTAAGCTCCCACTCCCTCCCTTTGCCAGTAGTTGGCAAGGAGCGAAAAGGGGGAGGGAGTTTAGCAGAGCTGAACTCTCTCCCCCTGGCCGATGGTATTCTGGGCTGTGGTGTATATATGGGCACTAAAACAGGAGATACAGCCGAGAAAATTGCAGCGAACATGTGAAAGAACCTTGAAGAGGATGCTAAGACTCAGTTGGATACACCAAGCCTAAGAAAAATGCTAACAAGTATTAACCCCTTAAGGACCGCCCCCTGTTTTTCTTCATTTTCGTTTTTTCTCTCCACTTTAAAAAAAATTATTACTCGTATTTATCCATCAATGTAGCAGTCTGACGGCTTGTTTTATGTGAGGCAAGTCCTATTTTTTTAGTGATACTATTTAATATGATGTACTAAAAAACCTTTTAAAAATTCTAAGTGGAGTGAAATGGAAGAAAAACACAATTCCTCCATCTTAGGGAGAGGTAGGGGCTCGTTTCTATAGTATACACACTGCAACAAACAGTGACATAACTTTATTCTATAGGTAAGCACGATTACTGCGATACCCAATTTTGCTGGTTTTTTTTTGCTGTACTACTGAAAAATAAAAAATATTTCTGTCACTGACACCTGCATTGTATAGGGTGGGATTGTCCCCTAATTAAAATGCTGAACCTCCATGATTTCATGGAGCATTAAGGGGTTAAAAGCACCAGGAGAACATGTACTTTATCACTGAAAAGGCCTTAGAAATTAAAACAAATTTTATTGATATTGTAATTCGTAAAAAAACACTTCCTTGACGGGGGTGGTTGGACTAAACAGACACACAACTACAAACAAAACCACACATAACCAATCATCTACAGTGAGATGAAATAGGGATAGGCAATTATTGAAGAGAGGGGCAATAGTGTGTATACCACGAGATATTTAGAAAATTGCGATATCCAATTTGTAGCGACGATAGTTTAACGTTACAAGTAAGCACGATACATGTGTCGTATGGATACTGGGCTGGTACTTAGTGAGCGGTGGTATTGATCCGCTGATATAATTTCTCCAAGCGTTACGCTAATAGGAGCAC
The DNA here is from genome assembly GCF_035609145.1 of Eleutherodactylus coqui. Taxonomy (NCBI): domain Eukaryota; kingdom Metazoa; phylum Chordata; class Amphibia; order Anura; family Eleutherodactylidae; genus Eleutherodactylus; species Eleutherodactylus coqui. The sequence goes on along the minus strand of NC_089844.1, from coordinate 190,049,095 downwards.
TCTGACATTATGTTAATAAGCTACTGTGCTTATATTAATTTCCTCCTAATAATATTTTTTGCCCCCTACTAAAGCAATAATAATGGTCTATCCAGATCCTATTAGTTCATATATTGGTGGTCAGATGGTGACCTGACAACGTTACTAGTAATTGTATTGGGACTTAACTATTAGTCATGGACCCTTCCGTGACTCAGTTAGTAATTAACCAATACAATTGGCAGAGTGACAACTTGCTCTTTTTAGATGATAATTAGAGCAGTGACTCTTTATTATAAGCCTGCTGTAATTGCAGAGTTATATGAATTTCAATCAAGGTTGAAATCTGATGTAGGTACGAGTTTGACGACCACTCTACCTACTAGTAACGTAGGTCACCATCTGACCACCAATATATAAACTAATAGGGTCTGGATAGACCATTATTATTGCTTTAGTAGGGGGCAAAAAATATTATTAGGAGGAAATTAATATAAGCACAGTAGCTTATTAACATAATGTCAGAGTGCTCCTATTAGCATAACGCTTGGAGAAATTATATCAGCGGATCAATACCACCGCTCACTAAGTACCAGCCCAGTATCCATACGACACATGTATCGTGCTTACTTGTAACGTTAAACTATCGTCGCTACAAATTGGATATCGCAATTTTCTAAATATCTCGTGGTATACACACTATTGCCCCTCTCTTCAATAATTGCCTATCCCTATTTCATCTCGCTGTAGATGATTGGTTATGTGTGGTTTTGTTTGTAGTTGTGTGTCTGTTTAGTCCAACCACCCCCGTCAAGGAAGTGGTTTTTAACGAATTACAATATCAATAAAATTTGTTTTAATTTCTAAGGCCTTTTCAGTGATAAGGTTATATTTGCTCAAAGAGCCTAATTGTCACAGTGACTTAGGAGAACATGTACAGAGCAGGAAGAGGGCAGAAGGTCACAAATATGGAAGCATCATGTCATCCACAAGCATAGGAACATGGGGAGAGTCGGTACACAGATAGTAAAGAGGCAAAGTCCTGCGCAAGGGAAGGAAGCGAATGCACTAATACAGGGACTCCGCTTGTCTGGGAGTGTCACCATAGATGAACAGACATGGTCTCACCTGTAGGATGGGTAGGTCACACAATGCACAGCGGGGAGCATGTAGTGCAAAATAATCCCTTTCACAATATGGATGTCCATCCTTCTCAAAGAAATTTGTGGTACCAATAAGTGACTTGCAGTGAGCACAAACAAAGTGTTCCGGGTGCCAAGTATGTCCTAATGCCGTCACCACCTGAGAACGAAAAACTTCTTTACTATAGTGTACTTCTCATGGGACGTTACAAGTAGAAGTCTCTAAGATGGAGTCCGGATGGTGTCACACCTGGAATCACAGTGGGACAACCTGCTTTATGCTTCAACCCAACATCTCAGACTCATCCTCTGACTAGCCCCTTCTACCACTCACAGGACCCCCAACAATGTAAATAAAACTAAAAAATAAATCTTGTTTTTTGTATAGCGCCAACTTATTCCTGAGCGCTTTCAAGTAATTTATTTATTATCCCCCACAAAGCTGGGTGCTCATTTTATCGACCTCGGAAGGATGGAAGGCTGCTGAGTCAACCTTGAGCTGCATGAATTTCTGTGTCGGAATCTGTACTCTATCTTTGGTTGCCTAGACACGTCATACCAAACCACAGAAGCAGACATGACCTGCACATGTGTAAGTGACATGCATTATATATGTGATTTGTCAATGTCTGTTTATGTTGAGAAAGGAGGGAATTCAGCAGCTCCGAAAGACATTACATATTTTTCTTGTGGTCAAATAAATCTGCCTATTGATGAGAGAATCTGAAAGACACTACTTGATGAGGTCACTGCCCGCTAAGTCAGTTATATTGGTATTAGTACTATATATCCTGATATACTGTATATCAACGAGCCCCTGAGCGTCGCTTCTTTTTTCAGTTTTTTTTATTGTATGACTGTTGCAAACCAAGACAAGTAAGGATCTTTGGGTTCGCTGGTGCTCTCCTTGTGAATGTCATTTGGATGAAGGTGGTAGCCATCCACTTAGTATATATAATTGAAACGTCAGAGGACCCTTAGGTGTGTTGGCGAACCCTTCGTGGGTACTGTCCAACACCAGGTAGATCTCTTTTTGTTCAGTATTTTCACACAAATGTTCCAATAAAGAACACTGTGCATTTTTTAAACTCTTGCTTTGTACACCAGCTGGATTGATGACATCATCATGCTGGTGTTGTGGATCACAGTGGCTCTAACAGAAATTTCCAATTTTCTGGACCTGACATACAAAAGAGTCTGGCAATAACCTGTACTAAGCTGTCAGTATCATTAAAAAAAAGTATCCATTCTCCTATCAGCAATACTATAAAGGTCCACATGCTATGTATTTTCTGGACAGTATGCCCAGATAGGTCATGGAAAACCCAAAGTGCATCTGACCAACAATGCTCCATGTTGATACCAGCCATAAAACTACAGGACTGATTATGATAATCTAGAGAAATCACCTACTTACTAATATACAGAGCAAATATCCTGATAGGATCCCTGAATGACCTGCTGAAAATGTGCACACAGTAATCGACTCTGCAGGATGTCGACTGACTTATAAGAACTGTCATAAGGAGGTAAAGAGTGACGGAAATGCCCAAAAGTCTTGTTACTTGTGACTCTACTTGGCACCTAAAGTATGTAAAACTAAACAGTACAGTTCATCATTTTTATGGCTCAGTAAAAGAAGCTCAGCACAATATCAGTCTCCACTAGACAAGCCAGGCAATGAGAAGGACTGATCATACCTCTTAAACATCTCAGCCCGGTATCTTGCTATGTCTAGGACCATTGCTGCTGAAAGTACAAGAACAGGCTCCAGTAGGCAACTTGCGGCCCATAGCTACCTGCCATGAGGTCCCTTCTCTCCTGAAATAACCTGCATAATTAGCTCTACTGGGCTATAGAGGAGACATTATAGACTACATCCGGCACGTGCCGCTTCCTGATCATATAAAGGAAAATAGGCCGACTGCTGCTTGGAGGAGGGGAGTGTTCTTTATGTGACTGGTCTGTATATAGGACCATAAGGGTTTAAACAGACAGGCGCATTGACAAATACGCGCACTGTTAAAATTTAGCGGTTAAAAAAAAAGATGGAAGATAGCGCAAGTCCTATCTTTTCTCACACTTAGTATTATTGCACAAGAAGCACACTAGTGAAAACAAAACCAATTCATCAGGTTTTGAAAATCACATCCGCAAAATCTGGCTAAATCATGACAGTCTGTTTAAGCCCTTAGGCCTTAGTCAGACGGGCGTTTTTAGCCGCGATTTGCGTATGCGCATGCGTCCGGCGATTTTATAAAACTATTGCTTTGCAATGGTATCGGACACATGAGCGCTTTTTATGCGCTCGTCCGATAAATTATAGAACAGAAATCGCAGATCGCACCTATCTGCGATCTGCGATTCCTGTTCTCTTCTCTATATGCGCTCAATGGGGCCCGCGGCAGCAGTACCGACCCCATTGAGAACATATAGAAGACAAATCATTCTTCTCTGCCACAGCTGTAACAGGTGTGGCAGAGAAGAATGATGTTTGCCCATTGAATTCAATGGAGCCGGCAATACAACCGCTCCATTGAAAGCAATGGGCTGCGGGGTGAATTGTCGGGAAGGGCTTAAATATATAAGCCCTTCCCTGCAATTCATCCTAAAATGTGTTAAAATAAAAAAAAATTGTATACTCACCTTTCCGCTGCAGCCGGAGTCCAGCCGCGGCCGCTGTCAGTTCTCCTGAACTGCTTCTCGGCACTAATCAGCCGGCGGGGCTTTAAAATCCCCGCCTGCTGAATGATCTGCCTCTGATTGGTCACAGCCCTGACCAATCAGAGGCAGGTTTCACTCACACACCCATTCATGAATTCATGAATGGGTGAGTGACTGCTGCCTCTCAGCGCTGAGCCAATCAGGGGCAGGTCTGACACACATCCATTCATGAATTCATGAATGGGTGTGAGTGAGACATGCCTCTGATTGGCTCAGCGCTGAGCCAATCAGGGGGCAGGTCTGACTCACACCCCCTTCACACCCACTGCAGGACGGCCGCACGGGGCTCCGGCTGCCAGGAGAAGGTGAGTATATATATATATTTTATTTTTACACATTTTAGGATGACTTGCAGGGAAGGGCTTATATATTTAAGCCCTTCCCGACAATTCATCCCGGGCTCGCCCGCAGCGCATTGCTTTAAATGGAGCCGGCTCTATTGCCGTCTCCATTGAATGCAATGCGCTGGACAGCTCCGGCCCGTTTCTAATGAAACGCGGCTAGGAGCAGATTTTCGGGCGATTTGCGGGCGACTTGCGCGCACCGGTCACGCGATTTGAGGATGCGCATCCGTCATGCGATCCGCAAATCGCGTGAAAAAACGCCCGTGTGACTAAGGCCTTAGGCTGCATTGTAATGGCTTAAACGGACAGACATGATTTGGTCAGGTTTTGCAGATGTTTTTATTAGTATGATTCTCGCACGAGAAAAGTTAGGATTTGCCCTATCTCTATCGGCTTTTTTTAACGTGCGCAATAGAGTGAAATTTAAATAGCAAAAAAAAAAAGAATTTTGATTTGTTCATGTGTAAACACTGTAGTGGAGAGCGTATTTGCACATGTGCTTGTCTGTTTAAGCCCCAAAAGTGGGATAATCACTGGCCACTTGTGACCGATATTTTCCACTACTGATTTGCCACATATTTCACAGCAGAACATGCAGATTTTGCAGTAGATTTCATCATAAACATTGCAAAGAGTGGTCAAAAACTGCAGCTTCTCACAGCATAATGAGGCTGCTGCAGGTGCATTTTTGCCTGGTTTTGAAAACCCATCTGTATGTATTGTGTAGACTACTGGAACACGTAATCTGCAAGAAAAATCTGTTGCAATTCGGATACATCTAAACATGGCTTTAGGGCTTTCTGGACATGGCTTTAGGGTTTTTAAGCCAGACTTTCAAATTGATAATTTATCGACAAGCTTCTGAATATTTCCAGTAGTTTAGTAGTGTTACCTGTCCTGCTATCGGTCGCTGGCAGCTTTCACACAGGCCTTTGGGTTGTGTTTGTATTCCTTGTTCCTTCAGACCAGACTGAAGTTTCACCATCATAGAGTCTAGGTCACTTTTACCATCAGTTTCTGTAAATTTGGAGTGGAACATCTCTTCTGGAAGTTTATTTTCCTGTGTTACTCCAGAACTAAACACTACAGAACTCCTCGCCTCTGGATCTCCTGTGTTGGTGGAAGTCTCATGGCTTTTGGGACGTGAACACAAGCTTTCTCCAGTTCCAGAAGCCACACCTGAGCTCACAGGTTTTAAGACTTCAGCCTGCTGCTGTGTCAGAGACATCTAAAGCAATAGCAAAACACAATGAAGAACAGGTCATTGAGGATGGTACTGCTTCCTGTGGAAAATAAATTCATGATGCCATAAATACAGTTTCATGACAAACAGGGTTCTGTGAAGTTATGTCATGAAATCGAGAAGGTGAGATTATACCATTCACCTGCAGAGGGGGTCACAACCATGCAAGTCCTCGGGACAAGCAATGGGGTCACAACCATGTATGTCCTCAGGACAAACAGAGGGGTCACAACCATGCATGTTCTTATGACAAGCAGAGGGGTCACAACCATGCATGTTCTTATGACAAGCAGAGGGGTCACAACCATGCATGTGCTCTGGACAAGCAGAGGGGTCACAACCATGCATGTCCTCAGGACAAGCGGAGGGGTCACAGCTATGCCCGTCCTCGGGACAAGCAGAGGGGTCACAACCATGCCCGTCCTCGGGACAAGCAGAGGGGTCACAACCATGCCTATGACACCTCAAGTGAAATGTGGCACAGTTGCCCATACCAATCTATCATAATCCAGCTCTAATTTTAAAAGGCACTTCAATAAATTAAAACAGGGACCTGATTAGTCTCAAGGTTAACTACCCCACGTTACCTTTGCAGCAGCTTTAACAGATCACAGATGGTGAAGTGATCTATACCAATATTAGGGCAGGCTGGTGTCCGACATATACTGTTGTTAGTGTAGCACTGGTGTTGCAGGTCTTGTTTGTAATGTTCGAGATGCAATTATACAACATTTTTGAACTCTTATTTTGATATTAATCAAACATAATTATGGAAGAAAAAGAAAATTCTGACTGTGTTTTGCTTGTGAAAGTCCGAAAGCGACGCCATCAGTCTATCCAGCTCCAGGGTGGCCGATGATGCCGACAAAGCCCTAGAAATATGTAATCATCGTATTACTTCTTGTGGCACACCTGTCATCTCCTGAGGAGAGTGCATTACCCTCATGGCTGCACGTGGCTATTATCTGCATTTTTGAAGGATTTCCCATGGGGTTTGTACACATCATCTGGTGCATCTCGCCCTCCCACCACCTGTAAACCCTAGATGGCATTACATATGATGACAACCACTACATCTGACCAGGATAATCACACAATGCTACTGAAACACATAACGTAAACAAGAATCTTAAGGCTAAAGTGATAGTCACGAAATTCACAGGGGCAGAAATATGTCTATATAGTAGAATTTGAAGCCCTTCACAGAAATAGACAAACTAAAATATAACTTTTATTCAAGACTCCATAAGATCAAGACATGGGCTCGCAGACAAACAAAAACATAAAGACTCAGGGACAGATATAATATACAACGGGGTAGGTCAGAAATTGAAGACTCAATGGATAAATGACCTGACCCTCGTTGTGATCCAGTGAGGACGATATTATGACTGGGTCTATAATGACATATGATAGCCCAGAATATTAGATGTAAATAAACGCAGGGACCTAAATATCCGGTCCTTAGGTGTAAATGTACACAAGAACCTAAATATCCGGTCCTCAATAGGCGTCAATTGTGGAAGACAAACTGGCATCAGATGTAAGAAGATGGAGTAGCGAGATTTTTAGCGAGATTGTCTCAACTCAATTTTTTGGCTCAATTTTTCGGCTCGACGCGTTTCCCTACTGTGATTATCAGTAGTTCATCAGGAGCTAAATATTGTTGCCCAAGATATATATAAGCAAACAAGAAAAGAAGCAGATAGCCAGTCATTCATTGGAAGCAAGTAGATATTGCCCTAATCTCGATCTGGGCATAGAGAATAAATGCCCCTGTCACTTTAGTGGTAAGGTATCTAGAGCGTAAGGTATCTAGAACTTCCTGGGAAGCGATAACTGATAGTTTCCCCTACGCCACCGCTGGTTATTTCTCACCTCCGTTCATCTGGTATTTCTGTAACGTTTTTCTCTCTGGGTGGAAACTGGGACATGATCTCATCTAAGAAAGGTGAGAAAAACAGGAAACGGACACATAAGAGACAATGACCATGATGAGAAGAACACAGAAAGGACGTGCTTTTAGATAATGGCACACTGCAGATTTCTTTTTGTGAGCCCCCTCATAAGAAAACAACCATATATATTGCACTAATAGGCAGTCTGCTGTATTCCACTTGTGAAGAAAACAACAATACCCACACCAAAACAGCACGGTGAATAAATATGGCACCAGAACTAAGACTAGTAAATAAATACAATATCAGAAGAACCAAGCTCAGAATATAAATACAGTATTACAAGCAACAGCAGTATATAGATACAACAAATGAGAAAAACCAGATCCTTAAAAACACTTCTTTTACCGTGTTTCCCCGAAAATAAGACAGTGTCTTATATTAATTTTTGTTCAGAAGGGTTTAACTTTTGTACATGTATAGCTGCCTGGACACTATTTAAATTGACTTTTTTAATTAACTGTTAGCAGGGCTTAATTTTGGAGTAGGGATTATATTTCAAGCATCCTAAAAAAGCCTGAAAAATCATTTTGCATCCTCAAAAATTCTGGAAAATCATGCTGTCTTATTTTCCGGGTATGTCTTATTTTCAGGGAAACTGGGTATTACAAAAACTTCATACAATCATAAATGGTAGGTACTGTGTAACACCATGCCTATATACAGACGCGTTTCAAAGACACTTCTTTCTTCGATCACAGGCTTTTTTCCTTTGTTGTTGCTATTCAAGCCATTTGAGTATCAGTCTGCCTGAGCACCTGAAAACAAGCTAAACTTGGGTAAATACTACCTACAAATCAGATGAAAATAATGTTGTGTGATGTGTCTCAGTACAAAGCTCAAAACATAAACTCAGCCCGAGAGGCCATTTCTATATATATAAAGCTGAAAGCCCTCACTGACTTCACTGACTGACTCACTGACTGACTCACTCACTCACTGACTCGCCAAAAGTTCTCCAACTTCCCAATGTGGTAGAAACATGAATTTTGGCACAAGCATAGATTATCTCCAAAATAGGAAAAGTAATTGGGCCCCAACTCGATTATTCAATTCTAACGCAAAAGAATTAGCGTCGAAATTTTACGTACGGAATCTAAATCTCTCACTTCCCAATGTCATAGAAACTTAAAATTTGGCACGGGCATTGAGTATGTCATAAATAGGAAAAGTTAATAGGTCCCAACTCGATTATTCAATTCTATGCGCAAAAGAATTAGCGTCCAAATTTTACGTACGGAATGTATTTTTTTCACTTTCTGTGTCATAGAAACGTGAAATTCCGCACGAGCATTGATTATGTCATAAATAGGAAAAGCTAATAGGTCCCAACTCTATTATTCAATTCTATGCGCAAAAGAATTAGCTTCCAAATTTTACGTACGGAATGTAATTTTCTCACTTTCCGGTGTCATAGAAATGTGAAATTTGGCACGAGGATTGATTATGTCATAAATAGGAGAAGTTAATAGGTCCCGACTCGATTATTCAATTCTATGCGCAAAAGAATTAGCGTCCACATTTTACGTACGAAATCTAATTCTCTCACTTCCCCATGTCATAGAAGCTTGAAATTTGGCACGGCATTGATTATGTCATAAATAGGAAATGTTAATGGGTCCCAACTCGATTATTCAATTCTAAGTGCAAAAGAATTAGCGTCCAAATTTTACGTATGGAATTTAATTCTCTCACTTCCTGATGTCATTTTATATAAAGGAAATGTCACATGGTTACCTCCCCGTGGTGTTTCCTGGGTAACGCAGAGAACTATGCAAAATGGTGAACATATGATTTTCCGGTATCTCTAAAGTAACCACGACTTCATAAGATTTTCCGTGTGAACACCAGATAAACACCAGCACCAAATTAACTTGGGTGAAGCCGGGTATATCAGCTAGTATTTATATAAATGCACATGACGCTGGTTAACCCAAGACTAACTGAACTCACAGAGAAGGCTTCATTATGGTTGAGAACAGGGCAGGACTGATGGTAAGAAAGGGGCAAACTTGCCTCTGGAGCACTGACTCACACTACACTTCCTAGAAGTCATAAAGCAAAAAGCAGAGAGTTTGCACTATACAGACACCCGTAGCTATCTATGATGTGTTGGTAACTCCAAGTTCTATACAGTCTTATGACATGCTAGCAATACTCTAACCAGACACAAGCACTGGATGGCAACATAGAAAAATATGCAGAAAAATTCCTCCAAAAGGCCACCACCGTGAGAAGAGCACTTACTTATCCAGACCACAGGGAGAGGGGGACATGATGGAAACCTTTACACAAGTCACAGGAGGAGAGATGGGAGAGGAGGACATGATAAAGACCTTTATATATATTACAAGAGAAGAGAAGCGAGAAGAGGACACGATGAAAACCTTTATATATATATTACAGAAGGAGAGAAGGAAGAAAAGGGACATGATGGAAACCTTTATATATATTACAGGAGGAGAAAAGAGAGACGGGGACATGATGAAAGCCTTTATATATCTTACAGGAAGAGAGAAAGGAGAGGGGGACATGATGGAAACCTTTATATATGTTACATGAGAAAAAAACGAGAGGGAGGACATGATGGAAAGCTTTATATATATTACAGAAAGACAAAAGAGAGAGGTGAGACATAACGCAAACCTTTATATATGCTACAGAAAGAGAGAAGGGAGAGGAGGACATGATGGGAACCTTTATATATGTTACAGCAGCAGAGAATGGAGAGGAGGGTCATGATGAAAGCCTTTATATACGGTAAGTGACATGAAAAAAAATGTGAGATGGAGGACATGATAAAAACCTTTATATATGTTACAGGAGGGGAGAAGGAGGAGGGGAACATGATTGAAACCATTATATATTTTTCAGGAGAGATGGGAGAGAAGGGACATGATGGAATCCCTTATATATGTTGGAGGAAGAAAGAAAGGAGAAGACGGACATGATAGAAACCATTATATATGTTACAGGAGGACAGAAAAGAGAGGAGTACATGATGGAAACCTTTATATATGTTACAGGTGGAGAGAAAGGAGAGGAGGGAGATGATGGAAACCTTCATAAAAGTTACAAGAGGAGAGAAAGGAGAGGAGGGAGATGATGGAAATCTTTATATATGTTACAAGAGGAGAGAAGGGAGAAGATGGAAACCTTCATAAAAGTTACAAGAGGAGAGAAGGGAGAAGATGGATATGATAGAAACCTTTATGTCACTGCAGGAAAGAAGAGAGAGGGGAATATGATGGAATCCCTTACATATGTTACAGCAGGAGAGAAGGGAGAGATGAGCATGATGGAAACTTTTATAGATGTTACAAGAGGAGAGAAGGGAGAGAAAGACATGCTGGAAACTTTTATATATGTTACAGGAGGAGAGAAGGTAGAGCGGGACATGATGAAATCCTTTATATATGTTACAGGAGGAAATAAGGGAGAGGAGACATAATGGAGACCTTTACACATGTTAAAGGAGGAGAGAAGGCAGTGTGGTAAATGAAGGAAACCATTATGTATGTTACAGCAGGAAAGAAGGGAGAGGGGGACATAATAGAAACCTTTATATATGTTATAGGAATAGAGAGGAGGGACATAATGGAAATCTTTATAAATGTTAGAGAAGGAGAGAAGGGAAACCTTTATATATGTTATATGAGAAGGGAAGCGAGAGGGGGACATGATTGAAACCTCAAAATATGTTACTGAGGAGAGAAGAGAGGAAGATACGATGAAAAATGTTTTATAGATGCTACAGGAATGAAGAAGGTTAGAGAAGGACATGATAGAAACGTTTATAGATGTTACAGGAAGAGAGAAAGGAGAGCGGTACATGATGGATACCTTTATATATATGTTACAGGAGGAGAGAAGGGAGAAGGGACATGATGGATACTGGCTGGATGTTCTTAAGGACAGAAATGTCCAAGAAGGTTGGGAAATATTGCGAAATGAGATTCTCAAAGCATAATCGTTAACAATGCCTAAACGAAGGAAGAATGGGAAGCAATTAAAGAGACCAGGATGGATGAACACAGAACCTGCCCACATGTTAAAAAAGAAGAAAAATATGTTTATCAAATGGAAAGAGGGTAGAGATGAGCTAACGTACTCGGATAAGCACTACTCGTCCGAGTAATGTGCTTTATCCGAGTACCGCTGTACTCGTGCTGAAAGATTCGGGACGCGCTGCGGAGCGGGGAGCTGCAGGGGAGAGCGGGGAGGAACGGAGGGGAGATCTTTCTCTCCTTCTCTCCCGCCCGCTCTGCCCCGCTCCCCGCTGCGACTCACCTGTCAGCAGCGGAGCGCCCCGAATCTTTCAGCACGAGTACAGCGGTACTCCGATAAGGCACATTACTCGGACGAGTAGTGCTTATCCGAGTACGTTCGCTCATCTCTAAAAGAGGGGGAAATATCTAAAGAATAATATAATGCTGTCTGCAGAAACTGTAGGGCAAGTGTCAGAAAAGCTAAAGCTAATAATGAATTGAGGCTTGCAACAGATTCCAAAAGCAATAAAAAAGGATTTTGGGGGTACCGTATATTCCGGCGTATAAGACGACCTTTTAACCCTGAAAAATCTGCTCTGCAGTCGGGGTCATCTTATACGCCGGCTATACAAGAAAAAAAAACAGTACTCAGCTCCCCCGGAGTTCTGCGGCGCTGCTGCAGGCTGTCGCTCCCTCCTCGTCCCTGACAGAGCATTGCTTTCTGGATGCGGGGCTTAAAATCCCCGCCTCCAGAAAGCTAATGCTGTGATTGGCTAACTCTCGTGCCGTCAGCCAATCACAGCCATTCAATGACATCATTGAATGGCTGTGATTGGCTAACTCACGCTCCGTCAGCCAATCACAGCCATTCAATGTTGAATGGCTGTGATTGGCTGACGCTGCGAAAATGCTCTGTCGGGGATGAGGGGGGAGCGACAGCCTGCAGCAGCGCCGCAGAACGCTGGGGGAAGTGAGTACTGCTTTTTTTTCTTTACACCGTATTCCAGGCGTATAAGGCAACAGTTGGGGGTCATCTTATATGCCCCGTGGCCTTATATGCCGGAATATACGGTATGTCAAAAGCAAAAGAAAAGTCAAAGATGCTATTGGATGCTTACAAGACAAAAAAGGTGAATTGGTTAAAAATGAGGTTGAGAAGGCCGAACTTTTTAATTTTCTCTCAGAGATTAGATGGAATATCAACTGATCTTCGCTGTGATGTTGGAGGGAATAAAAGAATACAGGCTATGGCCCCCTGCACACGGGTGGAAATTCTGCTAACACTAGAGAAGTGAGAGTATTCAAAAAGATCTAGAAAAGCTTGAACAGTGGGCAGCGACTAACAGAATAGTATTTAGCAAGGAGAAATGCAAAGTTCTACATCTGGGCAAGAAAAAAAAAAGTATATACAGAATGGGAGGAATTTAGCTAAGCAGCACATGTGAAAAAGGCTTTGGTATATTAATAGATCATAAACTGAACATGAGTCAACAATGTGATGCAGCAGCCAAAAAGGCAAACACAATTCTGGGATGTATTAAGTGAAGCATAGAGTCTAGATCACGTGAGGTCATTATCCCCCTCTACTCTTCCTTAGTCAGACCTCATCTGGAATCCTGTGTCTAGTTCTGGGCACCCCACTTTAAAAAAAGACATCATAGTAACATAGTAACATAGTAACATAGTATGTAAGGCCGAATGAAGACATTGTCCATCTAGTCCAGCCTGTCTATCCTACTGTGTTGATCCAGAGGAAGGCAAAAAACCCCAAGGCCAGAAGTCAATTAGCCCTTTTGGGGAAAAAATTCCTTCCCGACTCCCTAATGGCAATCAGACTGTTCCCTGGATCAACCCCTAATAGTTCCTACCTGCCTATATACCAGGATTGACACTTAACCTAATATTTATATCCTGTAATATCCTTCTTCTCCAGAAATACATCAAGTCCCCTTTTAAACTCCTCTATGGATTTTGCCATCACCACTTCCTCCGGTAGAGAGTTCCACAGTCTAACTGCTCTTACAGTAAAGAACCCCTTTCTGTGTTGGTGATGAAACCTACTTTCCTCTAATCGTAGCGGATGTCCTCTTGTTACCGTCGTGGTCCTGGGTGTAAACAGATCGCGGGAGAGATCCATGTGTTGTCCCCTCATGTACTTATACATGGTTATTTGGTCGCCTCTTAACCTTCTTTTTTCTAGAGTAAATAGTCCCAATTTTGATAGCCTCTCTGGGTATTCCAGTCCCGTCATTCCATGTATTAGTTTAGTCGCTCTTCTTTGAACCCCCTCAAGCACTGTGACATCTTTCCTGAGCACCGGTGTCCAGAATTGTACGCAGTATTCCATGTGAGGTCTGACAAGTGCCTTATATAGTGGGAGGATGATGTTCTCGTCCTTCGCCCCTATTCCTCTTTTGATGCACCCCAAGACTTTATTTGCCTTTGCAGCGGCTGACTGGCATTGGTTACTCCAGTTTAGTCTATTATCCACTAATACCCCCAGATCCTTTTCCATATCACTTTTCCCTAGTGGTACCCCATTAAGTGAATATTTGTGACATCCGTTCCTCTTGCCCATGTGCATAGTCTTACATTTTTCAACATTGAACTTCATTTGCCATTTTTCTGCCCAAGACCCCAGCTTATCCAGGTCCGTTTGTAGCCGCACATTGTCCTCCGTTGCATTAATTATATTGTATAATTTTGTGTCATCTGCAAATATTGATATTTTGCTGTGCAGCCCCTCTATCAGGTCATTGATAAATATGTTGAACAGAGTGGGGCCTAATACTGAACCCTGTGGCACCCCGCTAGCGACTGTGGTCCAATCAGAGTACGAACCATTTATTACCACCCTCTGCTTTCTATCACTGAGCCAATTTTTTACCCACTTACACACGTTTTCGCCCAGTCCGAGCTGCCTCATTTTGTATCGACAAACTTGAGCTAGTTCAGAGGAGAGTAACCGGTCTGCAAATCATGTGCTATGAAGAACGGTTAAATGATCTGGGAATGTTTAGCTTGTGAAAAAAAAGGCTGAGAGGAGACTTAATAGTGGTCTACAAATATCTGAAGGATTGTCACAGTGTAGAGGGATCAGACCTATTCTCATTTGCACAAGAAAAGACTAGAAGCAATGGGATGAAACTGAAAGGGAGAAAACACAAATTAGATATTAGAAAAAGCTTTATGACAGTAAGGGTGATCAATGAGTGGAACAGGTTACCATGGGAGGTGGTGAGGTCTCCTTCAATGGAAGTGTTCAAACAAAGGCTGGACAAATATCTGTCTGGGATGATTTAGTGAATCCTGCACTGAGCAGGGGGTTGGACCAGATGACCGTGGAGGTCCCTTCCAACTCTTCTATTTTATGATTCTATGACATGATGGAAACCTTAATAGAGGTTACATGAGGAGAGAAGGGAGAGGGGGACATGATGGAAATCTTTATACATATTACATGGGGAGAGGAGGGACATGATAGAAACCTTTATATATTACAGAAAGGAGAGAAGGAAGAAGAGGGACATGATGGAAAACTATATTTATGTTACACGAGGAGAGAAGGGAGAGGAAGGACATGTTGGAAACCTTTATATATGTTACAGGGGGAGAAATGGGAGAGGAGGACAGGATGGAAACCTTATATATATGTTTCATGAGGAGAGAAGGGAGAGGGGGACATAATGGAAACCTGTATATATGTTACAGGAGGAGAGAAGGGAGAAGGTGTACATGATGGAAACCTTTATGTATGTTACAGGAGGAGAGAAGTGAGAGGAGGACATGATGGAAACCTTTAAATATCTTACAGGTAGAGAAAAAAAAGAGGGGACCATGATGCAAACTTTTATATATATTACAGAAGGAGAGAAGTTAGAGCAGACCATGATGGAAACTTTTATATATGTTAAATGACGACAGAAGGGAGAGGGGCACAAGATGGAAACTTTTATATATGTTACAGGAGGAGAGAAGTAGAAATAGGAAAGTCCCGCAGCACACCTAACACATGCACTTAAGTGCAGAGGTTCCAATCTGTGTATGCCAAGCCACCTGTGGGGTCATGAACCCAACCCCAAATAAATGCAATAGTGTCCAAGGAGGCGGGAGCATCAACGGTGTAGAAATTGTAGAAAAAGGTTTTATTGCTCCATAAAATGGCGACGTTTCGACTTAATCTAAGTCTTTTTCATGACCCCACAGGTGGCTTGGCATACACAGCCTTGTTGACTCCTCTCTACCATGTAATGTGTTTGAGGTCATCGCTCCTTGTTATTTTACGTATTATAGCTAAGAAATGAGCAGGCTGTCTTGACACTGGCACTAAGGCAGAAAAAAGACAAATGTCCATCAGGTTTATGTCCTGCCTCTCCTTTTACTCCACCTGTAACACATATATAGGTTTCCATCATGTCCACCTCTCCCTTCTCTCCTACTGTAACATATATAAAGGTTTCCAGCATGTCCTCCTCTCCCTTCTCTCCTCCTGAAACATATATAAATGTTTGCATCATCTCCCCCCTCTCCCTTCTCTTCTCCTATAACATATAAAAAAAGGTTTCCATCATGTACCGCTCTCCTTGCTCTCTTCCTGTAACATATATAAAGGTTTGCATCATGTGCCCCCTCACCCTTCTTTCTTCATGTGACATATATAAAGGTTTCCATCATGTCCCTCCTCTTACTTATGTCCTGCTGTAACAAACATAATAGCTTCCATCATGTCCTCCCTCTCCCTTCTCTCCTGTAACATATATAAAAATTTCCATCATATCCCCCCTCTCCCTTCTTTGCTCCTATAATATATATAACGGTTTCCATCATGTCCCCTCTCTCCTTTCTTTCCTCCTGTAACATATATAAAGGTTTCTATCATTACCCCCTCTCTCTCTTCTCTCCTCCTGTAACATATATAAAGGTTTCCATCATGTTCCTCCTGTGATTCTCTCTTCCTATAACATACATAAAGGTTTCCAACACGTTTCTCCTCTCCCTTCCCTCCTCCTGTAACATATATAAAGGTTTCCATCATGGTCCGTTCTAACTACTCTCCTCCTATAATATATATATAAAGCTTTCCATCATTGTCCCCTCTCATTTTTCTCCCCCTGTAAGATATATAAAGGTTTCAATCATGTCCTGCTCTCTCTCCTCCTGTAACATATATAAATTTTTCCATCATGTCCTGGTCTCCCTTCTCTCCTACTGTAACATATATACAGGTTTCCATCATGTCCCCTCTCACTTTTCTCCCCTGTAAGATATATAAAGGTTTCCCTCATGATGCCACTCACTCTTCTATCCTCTTCTAACATACATGTAAGTTTCCATCATGTCCCCCTCTTCCTTCTCTCCTCCTACAACATATATAAAAATTTCCATCATGTTCTCCTCTCCCTTCTCTTCTTCTGTAATATATATAATGGTTTCCATTATGTCCCCCTCCCCCATCTCTTCTCCTGTAACATATATAAATGTTTCTATCATGCATACCCTCTCCCTTCTCTCCTCCTGTAACATATATCAAGGTTTGCATCATGTCCCCCCTCACCCTGCTTTCTTCCTGTAACATATATCAAAGTTTGCAGCATGTCCCCCTCTCTCTTCTCTCCTCCTGTAACATATATAAAGGTTTCTATGATGTTCCCCTCTCTCTTCTCCTATAACATATATAATGGTTTCCATCATGTTCCTCCTTCCCTTTTCTCCTCCTGTAACATATATAAAGGTTTCTATGATGTTCCCCTCTCTCTTCTCTCCTCCTGTAACATATATAAAGGTTTCCATCATGTTCCTCCTTCCCTTTTTTCCTCCTGCAACATATATAAAGGTTTCCACAGATGGCTTCTATTGTGAATGCTGCAGTCTCAGCATCTGAGCCTGCACCATCGATAGAACATAAGCTTACGACCTGGTGCGGGAACTGTTTCTCGGCCACGATTTAAGTTTACATGGGAAGGGGAAAAAACAACATAAATTTGTGACGTAATTGTTCTTTCCCGCACTATTGATGTAACATTTTATTTAACCCCTTAGTGACCAAGCCTGTTTGCGCCTTAATGACCAGGCCAAATTTTGCAAATCTGACAATTGTCACTTTAACATGGAAAAACACCAGAAAGGTTTTGCATATCCAAGCGATTCTGACATTGTTTTTTCGCCACATGTTGTACTTCATTTAGGCGGAAAAATTAGACTCATAGAATTTGTGTTTATTTATTAAAAGCGCGAAAATTGGGAAAATTTTGAAAAAATCGTCATTTTTTCACATTTCCAACTGCAATATCTTAAATTGTGCAAACATAATCTAGAAATTTTTGCTAAGATTTATATTTCCTTTACTTTATTTTGGGCGCACATTGGAAAAACTTTCGTTTTTTTTTTAACCATTTAGGAGACGTACAAATTTAACATTACTTTTTAGCATTTTGAGGAACACTTTGTTTTCCTACACCAAGCCAAGATTGGAAAGCCTCATGAGTGTCAGAATAATAGATACCCCCACAAATGACCCCATTTTAAAAACTAAACCCCTTAGTGTATTCGCTGAGGGGTGTCATGAGTATTTTGACCCCACAGTTTTTTTTCAGGAATTAATTCAATTTAGAGGAGAAAAAGTAAAATTTCATATTTTTGCAAATCTATCATTTTAAAGACATATTCTTATCCTATAGTTTACATGAAAATGAGGATTTACACCCCAAAATGGATACCCCTGTTTCTCCCGTATTCAGAAATATACCCATTGTGGCCCTAATGTTATATCTGAGTCCACAATGGGGCCCAAAATGAAAGGAGTAGTCAGTGTCTTTCAAAACAGAAATTTTGCTTGAAGTCCTTTTAGACCCCATAGAACACATGTAGAGTTCTTGAGCGCCGAAAACCATATAGAACCCCCACAAATAACCCTATTTTGAAAACTAGACTCCTTAACGAATTTATATAGGGGTGTACTGTGTCTTTTGACCCCCCAGTTTTTGAATAAATTCAAGCAAAGCAAAAGGAAAAAATTAGGATTTTCGTTTTTTTGGCAATTCTGTCATTTTAAAAACAGCTTTTTTTATACAGCACACATATGAAGGAAGACTTACACCCCAAAATGGATACCCCTATTTGTGCTGTTTTCAGAACTATACCCATTGTGGCCTAATCTTATGTCCGCATGCACAACGGGGCCCAAAATGAAAGGAGTAGTCGGTGACTTTCAGAACATAGATAATTCCTTTTAGGCCCCATTGCCCACTTGTAGAGTTCTTGAGCGCCCAAAACCATATAGAACCCCCACAAATGACCCCATTTTGAAAACTAGACTCCTTAACAAATTTATCTAGGGGTGTACTGTGTATTTTGACCCCACAGTTTTTAAATAAATTCAAGCAAAGCAAAAGGAAAAAATTAGGATTTTCGTTTTTTTGGCAATTCTGTCATTTTAAAAACAGCTTTTTTTTATACAGCACACATGTGAAGGAAGACTTGCACCCCAAAATGGATACCCCTATTTGTGCTGTTTTCAGAAATATACCCATTGTGGCCCTAATCTTATGTCCGCATGCACAACGGGGCCCAAAATGAAAGGAGTAGTCGGTGGCTTTCAGAACATAGATTTTGCTTGAAGTCCTTTTAGGCCCCATTGCCCACTTGTAGAGTTCTTGAGCGCCCAAAACCATAGAGAACCCCCACAAATTACCCCATTTTGAAAACTAAACCCCTTAACGAATTTATCTAGGGGTGTACTGTGTATTTTAACCCTACAATTTTTGAATAGCTCTAAGCGAAGCAGTAAGATAAAATTACGATTTTCATTTTTTGGGCTATTGCGTCAATTTAAAAACAGTTTTTTTTGTACAGCACACATATAAATGAAGACTTTAACCCCAAAATGGTTACCCCTGTTTGTCCCGTGTTCAGAAACATACCCATTGTGGCCCTAATAGACTTACAGGACACATGGCTAGGCCTACAATGAAAGGAATACCCGTTGGATTTCAGGGTACAACGGAATAAATTCCAGGCCCCATTGCCCACTTGTAGAGCCATTGAGCGGCCAAAACTATAAAGAACCCCCACAAATGACCCCATTTTGAAAACTAGACCCCTTAACAAATTCATCTAGGGGTGTACTGCGTATTTTGACCCCACAGTATTTGAATGAATCTAAGCAAAGCAGAAGGAAAAAGTTACAATTTTCAATTTTTTGGGCAATTTTTTAAATTTAATAACAGTTTTTTTGTACAGTGTACATAGGAATGAAGACATTCACCCCCAAATGGATACCCCCGTTTGTCCCGAGTTCAGAAACATACCCATTGTGGCCCTAATTTACTTACAGGACCCATGGCAAGCCCTATAAAGGAGGGAACACACGTTGGATCTCAGGGCACAACTGAATAAATCCCAGGCCCCATTGCTTATTTGTACGGAATAAAAATTGACTCCCTAAAAATCCCCCCCCCCACACACACACACTCCACGCCCTTTTTTGGTGTTCGCAAATCTTAGATGAAAGTAATAAAGTGAACTGTGTGGTATTTCCGAAGACAGGGGTAATTACGGAGGCTGGTTGGAATGGGCCCATGGGGCAATAAAACCGTGTATCCCCCCTCCTCTCATGCTTTTTGGGGGTCATTTCTTGACCTCAGTGGCGGGTATGGGGTGTAAAAAGTGGCGTTCCGTGAGTCTCCGTAAGCTTGATGAGGTGCGGCGGTCTCGCACAGAAGGCGCTCAACAAGCTGCTCCTGGAACTGCATGAAGGCAAGCGTTCCTGGGGCTTCTTGTAAAATACGTATTACAGGTAGCGGTCTGAATAACGCCGGGCTCACGCAGCCGTAGGCGGAATCTGCTTGCAGAGGCCCGCAGCGGATCCCATCTGTGAGCCCAGCTGTGACCCTGCGTACGGCCGCGTAATGTACTGCGCATAACTGCCTACTTACACGGGCGGTCATGCGCAGTACCTTTTTTTGTTTGTATTTCCCGCACCGTCGCTTAGCGATGACGCGGGTACCCGCAGTCCATACACAACGTAGTTGCGTATGGGCAGCGGGTATATCCGCGACCATGGAGCACAATGGGCTCTATGTTGCGGATATCCGCGGTAAAATAGAACCTGCTGCGTTCTGTTTTCTGCGAGTGGATTACACAATTCCGACCCACTAATGTGAGCGGAATTGTGTAATCCAATGCAATTGATCTGCGTATTACTGCGGATCAGACGCATGCGGAATCCGTAATTCCTATCCAGTCATGTGAGACCAACCGATGTATGCATTGGCTTGAGAAAGGTGCTTGTCGCACCGAAACGCGTTGCCTGTAATCCAATTTTATTTTATAAATAAAACCGGAAACATCAACCTGCCTGCTGCAAATAACATCCGCGATCGAGAGGATCTAGAGGAGTCAGCACTTAAAGGAGGGGGCTTCTTGTTTAATACACCCCCCTCCTCCCGAGTAAGTGCCATTCTATTTCTTTCCCTTTTATGTTTTCCACCTAACAGACTTCTGTATTTTACTTATTTGCATTTTCCACGAGCGCATACTTTTCTTACTTAAAACTTGCTGTCTGTTTTTTATTGGGGGGACCACTCTCCTGGTGAGAGCCCCCCACATTGTCATTGCAGCTCTCCTCCTGTACAGAGGATAGGAAAATAGCATACCGGAGAACTTGCTCACTATTCGTTGGCTCTGTCTGAACTGTTGTGTTTTTCTAAACGACCTATGTTAGAGCGCTACTTTTTTTTTTACGTGACTGGCGACCGCTCAACGAGGCCACCCGTCACTGCACCAGGCTCTCGCCAAGAGCAAGGAGATTTTAAGTTCCCTGGGCTCCCCGACTCCTGCACATGTGTCCGGTATTTTGCCGGCGGTCACATGTGCAGAATCCGGGTAAGTTCAAGGATGAGGATCGCGTCGGGGTGCAAATACGGAGGCCTCCGGTAAAAAGTTTCATCTCCTCTCACCGATTGCATCGGTGAGGGGAGATGAAACTTCAAATTTTTTAAAAAAACTTCTACGTGACCGCCATTATCCATTGTATAACGGCGAACACGTGATCAGGAACCGCTCACCGCGGCCCCCGTGAAATCTCCAGGCTCTTGGTTCAGTTTTGTAGCCAGGAGCAGGGAGAATTTCAATTATCCTGGCAATCCACAGCTTTTGCGCATGCGTCCGCCATTTTGGCAACGGGTGTGTGCGCAGAAGCTGTGGTAAGGTCCGCGGATAAATCTGGGGGTCTTATGTACGTACTTTCATCCTCCCTTACGGATATGATCCGTAAGGGGAGATGAAACGTACGGTTTTTAAACTTTTTAAAAACTTTTTTTTACTTTTTTTACACTTTTTTTTTACTTTACATGATCACTGTCATCCATTGGATGACAGTGATCATGTCCCCAGTGACATCCCTCTGCTCTTGGCTACACATGGCAGCCAGGAGCAGAGGGATTTTGAATTTCCCGGGGCTCGAGCCCCTCTGTGCACGCGCCCGATGTCAATCATCGGGCGCGCATGCGCAGAGGGGGACTTCGGGTCCCGGAACACCGGGGACATCGGCGGACCTGAGGTGAGTATTTTCACCTCCCCTCATGGATCCAATCCATGAGGGGAGGTGAAACTAGCACTTTTTTAAACTTTTTCGCGATCGCCGCTATCCATTGGATAGCGGCGATCGTGGGCCCGGGGACCGCTCACCACGGTTCCCGGTAACACCTCCTGGCTCCCGGCTCCTGAAGGTAGCCGGGAGCCAGGAGATTTTGAATTTGCCGGGGGCACCCGGGCTTCTGCGCGTGACGTCATCGTCTGGCGCGCAGAAGAGCGGCAGCGGGTCCGGGAGGACCAGATCTCCGGGGGACACCGCGACAAGCCAGGTGAGAATTTAACTTTTTGGGCACTTTTATTTACTTTTTTGCGATCGGCAGGGGGGGGGGGGGGGGGGGCGCAGCCCGGGATGACAGCTCCATGCTGTCGGCTACCTGTGGGCACCGACAGCATGGAGCTGTCACGTCCAGAGCCCACGGGGCTTTATTCTCTGCAGGAAACGTGTTTTTACGTCCTCAGAGAATAAAGCCCACTTGGGCAGGACGTAAAAACACTATGGGCTAGTCATTAAGGGGTTAATCTGCAAGCTGAACGCCGTAAAAATGGAATAAAAAAAAACAATCCTTGAATTTCTTATTTTCCTATCACCTTCAAAAATGTAATAAATGTTCTACAATACATTATATGTACTCAGAATGCCATTAAAAAAAATGTGTTCCACCAAAAATAAGCCCTTATACGGCTATGTCAACGGAAAAACCAAAATGTTATGGCTCTAGGAATGTGATGCCGAAAAGAAAACAGAAAAATTGGTTGGCTACTAAGGGGTTACATGGGTTGTGCAGGCAGCGCCAGCTGTCAGTACCGGGATACATTAGAGTTGAAGCAGGAGCTTCTGCTCTGACAGCAGGAGCTGCCCAGACAAGCCCTTAAAGTGTCTGCAGCAGAAGAAATTGCAAGTTTTCGAGGGACCATCAGTCTCCTGAGCTCAGTGTCCTGGAGTGGAACAGCAGATCTGGAGGCTTTTATACCAAGTGGAATGGGCAGCTTCACTACTTGAGAACGTAACGAGACTCAATCACAATGATCAAAGACGACTGTAAGCTGTCATTAGAGCGTCCTTCCCGTCCTGGAAAGACAAAGATGGCCGTTCTGCTTCTCCGACTACCTGATGCACACTGTGTATCCAGAATTGCAACACGTCCCTAGCGGCACTCAGCTGTCTGGTTATACAAAACCAAAAGGCTAATTCATCAGCCAGAAAAAGATGTCACGCCTCACCTTGGGTCGGATCGGCACCCATCGCGGTAAATCTAAACGTACGAGAACAGAGGCAGCATCCACGGCAATATCTTTAATAAAAGGACACTTTATTCCATTGTGGTACGTACATACGTAAAAGCAGCAACGTTTCGATTCACTCAGGATAGAAACGTTGCTGCTTTTACGTATGTACGGACCACAATGGAATAAAGTGTCCTTTTATTAAAGATATTGCCGTGGATGCTGCCTCTGTTCTCATACGTTTGGATTTGATGCACATTGTGTGTTAGTATACATCATTAGTGTATGACACTACATGATGCAACAACACTGGCCTGATTGTGTAGTGATTGGCCACCTATATTACTATGGCATAGTGCACACTAGTCAGGGATGCGGTGCGGCTATCTCTGTTTTCCAAAATTGGAGGGTTCTTTTAATGTAACATGAGGCAGGACATGATAATAAGAATTAAGGGGGTGAAAGGTTACTAATATCACAGACCAGGCTGCCTTTCATACCTGTAATATTAAATTGAGTGGCATTGAGCTCATAGAGCAAACGATCCAACTCACACAAGCCGCCCCCGACGCCCACTGACACGGAGGGGGAGCCGCACTTCTTCACTGTACTGGAAAGAAAAGGAAGATAATTCAGTGTGTGCCTAGGAGCCAGAAGTGACAAGATTCTCCTCAAGACCTAAAGTCTCGGACCTGTAAAGATGGCTCTTGTCGTTGGGGAAGTTCTCTATGTCAGCGCTCGGAAGACGCAGGGCTGTCTGAAGAGATAAGGCAATGTAAAGATGGAGTACATAAGACTAGTGCTAGGAAGGAGGCGACAACAGCTCAGCTGACCTCACCTTAGGGTCGTATGGTGGCGGTGGAGGCCGCGGCTCGAACGCCTCAGAGGTCTCATGACCATCGGTTAATAAGACTGGACATCTAGTTGGAGATGTGACCTGCAGATCCGCTAACAACGCATCTAAGAGGGACACAAAGTTAGCGGGTGATTGTGCCAGAGTCCTGGACCCATCGTGGGTCAAATGACAGGATACACGACACATCAACCATAACTTACCCAAGTCCTCCATGGCTCCCAAACAGCACTACAAAGCACAAGGCGATTCTGACAAGGTCACAGCCCTCCAAAACCAAGGCATGGAAACTGGAGCTTAGCAAAAAAACGATGAAGAGAGACTGGTGGTCATTACAGGAGTGCAGACTGACAATAAGAGTGCCAGACTGTGAGAACAGTAAAGATGTGGAAAGTACAGGCTAGGAAAGAGAGACGGCACAATCATGAGGAGGCAGTCTAAGAAGGAAGAGGCTTCATTGCAAGTAATGGGGCTCCATAACTGTTCACATGCATCACAAGTGAGTAATGTGTGATTGTTCTCAGTGAGAGAAACCAAGTAATCTTGTAGAAGTGAGTAGTGTATCGTTTAGGTGCCATTGATCTCGTGTGGTAAAGCTGAGGATCATCCCCATGGACTACAGCAGTAGTCTCACAGGTACTCACTGTCCATATCCTGAGGGTGACAGCGGCAGGCCAACAACAAGAGCACAAACCAGACATTAGAGTGCCATATAAGAGGAAAGACAAACATAATATTATGCAGACTACAGAAGAGACCACATAATAAAGGAAAGAGCCAGCTAGCCTATTCATGAGAGTGCAACAAGAGCGAAAACATGTCTAATGACAGTTACAGATGAATGCTGTATTAGGGAGTAAAAATGATGAGGATAGTGCAGAATAATAAAGAGGGAGAGGGGGAGTGATGAGGAGAGACAGACAGAGAGAGGCAGACATGAAGACACTCCGAGCAGCGGGTGAAGTCTTGTCCTCCTTCTCCTGGATGTGCATTCGTGTAGACAAGCCACAATATCCCCTCTCCTCATCACGCTGGATGCTCTTCCATCAGAGGTCGGATGATGAGAGTGCAATATGAGCAAAGAAAGGGAAATGATGAGAGTCACTAAAGAGGATAGAAGCAGATGAGACTACATGTAAGAAATGACAAGAGGTGAAGAAAGTGCAGAGAAGAAGAGAGCACAATGAGAGTGCAGCTTACAGTGTAAGGGCATTCTAGGAAAGAGAATTAGACAGCTGGCATAAGAGCTTTGAGACATACTTGGGGTCGGGACTTTGGAGGAGAATGTGAGCACAGAGTGCAGGAATGAGGATGGAGTGCAGGACTGGGAGGTCTCGCTGCTTGATTTCTCCTTTTATGGGTAACAGAAGTCTCTTCTATGGAGCAGATATAAACACGGAGGAAGAGACAGTATGAAAACCATGTGTAGAGAGCGCGAGACAGACAGTGAGAGCCTGCAAAAGAGAGACAGCAAGAAAACCATGTGAAGAGTCCATGAGACTGACAGACAGTACAAAAGAGAGACAGCATGGCTGCAAAATTTGAAAATCTCAAATAAAATCACAGTAATAAAAAAAAAAAGAGAGACAGCATGAAAGCCATGTGCAGAGACCACGAGACAGACTGGAAGAGTGCAAAAGAGAGACAGCATGAAAACCATGTGCAGACAGCGTGAGATAGACTGAGAGAGTGCAAAAGAGAAGCAGCATGAAAACTATGTGCAGAGAGCGAGACAGACAGTAAGAGAGTGCAAAAGAGAGACAGCATGAAAATTATGTGCAGAGAGCGAAACAGATAGTGAGAGAGTGCAAAAGAGAGACAATGAAAACCATGTGCAGAGAGTGTGAGATAGACAGTGAGAGAGTGCAAAAGAGAGACAGCATGAAAACCATGTGCAGAGAGCACAAGACGGACAGTGAGAGAGTGCAAAAGAGAGACAGCATTAAAATCATCCACGAAGAGCGCAACAAAGACTGAGAGAGAGAGCAAAAGAGAGACAGCATGAAAACCATGTACAGAGAGCGTGAGACAGACAGTGAGAATGCAAAAGAGAGACAGCATGAAATCCATGTGCAGAGAGCGAGAGACTGATAGTGAGAGAGTGCAAAAGAAAGACAGCATGAAAACCATCTGCAGAGAGCGAGAGACCGATAGTGAGAGAGAGCAAAAGAGAGACAGCATGAAAACCATGTGCAGAGAGCACAAGACAGACACTGAGAGAGTGCAAAAGAGAGACAGCATGAAATCCATGTGCAGAGACCATGCGACAGACAGTGAGAAAATGCAAAAGAGAGACAGCATGAAAACCATGTGCAGAGAGCTAGAGACCGATAGTAAGAGTGAGTAAAAGAGAGACAGCATGAAAACCATGTGCAAACAGCGCAAAACAGACTGAGAGAGTGCAAAAGAGACAGCATGAAAACAATCTGCAGAGAGCGCAACAAAGACTGAGGGAGAGCAAAAGAGAAACAGCATGAAAACCATGTGCAGAGAGTGCAAGACAGACTGAGAGAGAGTGCAAAAGACAGCATGAAATGTATGAGCAGAAACTATGAGAGTTAGAAATGCTATCTTTTCTCCATAGGGAGAGTACCTAAACAGGGAGTGAGGAAACTCAAATGGTTATGCACACTCCTCTGGGTAATATGCAAATAAGAGAGATGGAATAAATCCTCCACAGTGCCACCTATTGAAAGGCAGTTTTCCTTCAAGCCAGAAACAGACTTTTTATACAAGCCTATGAGACTATGAGACAGACAGTGAGAGAGTGCAAAAGAGAGACAGCATGAAAATCATGTCCAGACAGCGCAAGACAGACTGAGAGAGGGTGCAAAAGAGAGACAGCAAGAAAACCATCTGTGGAGAGCACAACAAAGACTGAGAGAGAGTAAAAGAGAGACATCATGAAAACCATGTGCAGAGAGCGAGAGAGCGATAGTGAGAGAGCGCAAAAAAGAGACAGAATTAAAAAAACATGTGCAGAGAGCGCGAGATAGACAGTGAGAGAGTGCAAAAGAGAGGCAGCATGAAAACCATGTGCAGAGAGCACGAGACGGACAGTGAGAGAGTGGAAAAGAGAGACAGCATTAAAATCATCCACGAAGAGCGCAACAAAGACTGAGAGAGAGAGCAAAAGAGAGACAGCATGAAAACCATGTACAGAGAGCGTGAGACAGACAGTGAGAATGCAAAAGAGAGACAGCATGAAATCTATGTGCAGAGAGCGAGAGACTGATAGTGAGAGAGCAAAAGACAGACAGCATTAAAACCATGTGCAGAGAGCGAGAGACAGACAGTGAAAGAGTGCAAAAGAAAGACAGCATGAAAACCATCTGCAGAGAGCGAGAGACCGATAGTGAGAGAGAGCCAAAGAGAGACAGCATGAAAACCATGTGCAGAGAGCACAAGACAGACACTGAGAGAGTGCAAAAGAGAGACAGCATGAAATCCATGTGCAGAGACCATGCGACAGACAGTGAGAAAATGCAAAAGAGAGACAGCATGAAAACCATGTGCAGAGAGCTAGAGACCGATAGTAAGAGTGAGTAAAAGAGAGACAGCATGAAAACCATGTGCAAACAGCGCAAAAGAGACAGCATGAAAACAATCTGCAGAGAGCGCAACAAAGACTGAGGGAGAGCAAAAGAGAAACAGCATGAAAACCATGTGCAGAGAGTGCAAGACAGACTGAGAGAGAGTGCAAAAGAGAGCATGAAATTTATGAGCAGAAACTATGAGAGTTAGAAATGCTATCTTTTCTCCATAGGGAGAGTACCTAAACAGGGAGTGAGGAAACTCAAATGGCCATGCACACTCCTCTGGGTAATATGCAAATAAGAGAGATGGAATAGATCCTCCACAGTGCCACCTATTGAAAGGCAGCTTTCCTTCAAGCCAGAAACAGACTTTTTATACAAGCCTATGAGACTATGAGACAGACAGTGAGAGAGTGCAAAAGAGAGACAGCATGAAAATCATGTCCAGACAGAGCAAGACAGACTGAGAGAGGGTGCAAAAGAGAGACAGCAAGAAAACCATCTGTGGAGAGCACAACAAAGACTGAGAGAGAGTAAAAGAGAGACATCATGAAAACCATGTGCAGAGAGCGATAGTGAGAGAGCGCAAAAAAGAGACAGAATTAAAAAACCATGTGCAGAGAGCGCGAGATAGACAGTGAGAGAGTGCAAAAGAGAGGCAGCATGAAAACCATTTGCTAAGAGCACGAGACAGACAATGAGAGAGTGCAAAAGAGAGACAGACTGAAAACCATGTGCAGAGACCATAAAACAGACAGTGAGAGAGTGCAAAACAGAGACAGTATGAAAACTATGTGCGGAGAGCGCGACAAAGACTGAGAGAAAGCAAAAGAGAAATATTATGAAAGCCATGAACAGAGAGAGCAAAACAGACAGTGAGAATGCAAAAGAGAGACAGCATAAAATCCATGTGCAGAGACCATGAGACAGACAGTAAGCGAGTGCAAAAGAGAGACAGCATGAAAACCATGTGCAGAGAGCGAGAGACCGATATTGAGAGAGTACAAAAGAAAGACAGCATGAAAACCATCTGTGGAGAGCGCAACAAAGGCTGAGAGAGAGCAAAAGAGAGACAGCATTAAGACCATGTACAGAGAGCGAGAGACAGACAGTGAGAGTGCAAAAGAGAGACAGCATGAAAATCATCTGTGGAGAGCGCGGCAAAGACTGAGAGAGAGCAAAAGAGAGACATCATGAAAGCCATGTACTGAGAGCGCGAGACAGACAGTGAGAATGCAAAAGAGGGACAGCATGACATTTATGTGCAGAGACCATGAGACAGACAGTGAGAGAGTGCAAAAGAGAGACAGCATGAAAACTATATGTGAAGAGCCCAACAAAGACTGAGAGAGAGCAAAAGAGAGACAGCATGAAAACCATGTACAGAGAGCGTGAGACAGACAGTGAGAGTGCAAAAGAGAAGAGAAGGAAATCCGGCAGCATCCAAAATCGGTTAAAATTACAACCAACCTTTATTGTTCCGTATTTAAAATGAGGATCCGGCAACATTTCGACCTGATGCGGTCTTTGTCAAGCCTGATCACCCATATACATAAGGGTGACTACCCACTACAGCTCTTTTTCACTGTGAAATTTGCAGCGTTTTTTTTTCTCTAGGGGTCAATGGGACTTGTTAATGTTAAAATCGCATTGCGCAATGTGTTTTTTTTTTTTTGTATAAATTCTTTATTTATAAATTTTGGGGTGGGTACAGAAAGAAAAAAAGGGAAATTCACTTATCCGGATTGAAACCTGGGAAGCCGGGTTGTGGGAAAGAAAAACAGATTCTCTGCGAACATGTAGAGCATTATTAGAATAACAAAAAGTGGACGATTCTGTTTAATTATCCAAATGGTATACAATATGTAAATTGTAATAGAATGCATATCTATGCTGCATGTAGTCAGGTAGCAAAAATTCCCTTTTTTTTCTCCGCTCCTCCCTCCCTCTTTTCCTTACAATGAAGAGAGTGGTTTGTCATTAGGAAGCTTATGCATTGCTATTAGGTAAGAGATTCTGTCTGTTTTTGTAGCATCGCCATTAACTCCAAGCCTCCAGATATCTATACAGATTTTCATCTCGGAGGCATCTATTTTTTTCATAGCTGCTTATGGTATTTAGCTCATTGTACCACTCTTGAATGACGGGGGGATCTTTATCTTTCCAATGTCTGGGAATTAATACTTTGGCGTCGTTTATGAGGAATGGAAGCAAGTTTGTCTTTCCCATGTTGCCAATAGCTGGATTGAAATTAATAGCAGTAGTTTTGGGGTGATAGTAATTTTGGTTCCTAAAATAGAATTGATCCTAGCTTGCAAGTCATACCAAAAGGGTTGAAGTAAAGGGCAGGAGAACCATATATGTATATATGTGCCTTTTGTTTTGAGACATCGCCAACAGAGTGAAGAGTAGTTTTGATCTATTTTGTTTAGAAGTTCGGGGGTTTTGTACCGTCTTGATATGATCTTGTAGTTTAGTTCCTGAAAGCGTGTAGATATTAAGCGTGAGTGTGAGTTTTGTAGGATTTGTTTCACTTCTTCTGGAGAGAATGATATATCTAAATCTCTCTCCCAGCTAGCTATATAGGAGGGTGTTTCTTTGTTGTACAGAAGGGTTTGGTAAATTCCAGATATCTTCCTCTTAGTGCGATAATCCTTCCACATTAATTTATGAAAAAGTAAGTCATGGTTAGTATTAAGTATATCTGCTTGGTATAGGGAGATGGAGTCCTTAATAATATGAAA
Source organism: Eleutherodactylus coqui (assembly GCF_035609145.1). Lineage (NCBI taxonomy): Eukaryota > Metazoa > Chordata > Amphibia > Anura > Eleutherodactylidae > Eleutherodactylus > Eleutherodactylus coqui. The sequence goes on along the minus strand of NC_089844.1, from coordinate 190,018,766 downwards.
GTCTTTGTCGATTAGATGAGGGAGTCCTAGTTTATTTTTAAGCATGTTTTGGGAAAGAAATATATTATTTTCATATAACTCCAGAGAGCAAGTGGAGGTGATATTGGGGATACTTGATAGCATATTTTTAATAGGCTTAAATTTGTTGGGTATTAGGTTTAGGAAGGCTGTATATCTGCTAATATTTAGGATTAATCTTAGTTTTTTGTTGAATTTCTGACATATTTTAAGTGACAGGGTTGTTATTGGATTTCCGGTCTCTTTAAGATTGGGTTTATTGTAAGGGGTGGTCCAGACCAGGTGTTGAAATTTTGTAATTAAAGACTGTAGTTCTAAATCAATCCATAATTTGTCTTTTGGAGGATAAATTAGGTCAATTATTTGGTTGAGATGAACTGCATTTTTATAAGTTTCAAAGTCTGGTAGACCAATACCTCCAAGTTTCCTATGCTTGATTAGAGTGATATATTTTACACTGGGGCCTTTGCTTTACCAAATAGATTTAATGATCAAGCTCTTCAATTTGTTGAAAAATTTGGCGGGATATCTATAGGTAGTACTTGTAGGAGGTAGAGGTTTTTCGGGAGGATTATCATTTCTATTAGGTTTTTCCTGCCGAACCATGAAATTTGCAAAGATTTCCATGCATTTAAGTCTCTTTCTATTTTTCCTTAGATGGGAACGAAATTCAGGTCATATAAGTTAGATATATTGGGGGATATTTTTGTCCCAAGATATGTATTGTAAACATGAGTGTTTTTAAAAGGGGTTAATTTGGTTAGAGATGACCAGGTTGTCTTGTCTATGTTTATATTGATAAGTTCAGATTTTGTCAAATTTAGTTTGACGTTGGAGATTTGGCTAAAACGTTCAAATTCTTCTAATAGGGTTTTGAGAGCTTTATGGGGGTTAGTGAGAATAAGGAGCATATCATCTGCAAAGGATGCTGTTTTATGTTCTTACTGTCCACATATTGAGCCCCTTATGAGTTTATTCCGCCTAATTCTTTCAGAGAAAACTTCCATTGAGAGGATGAATAGTAGTGGGGAGAGAGGGCATCCTTGTCTTGTGCCGTTGTTAATATTAAATAAGGGAGAGAGTTCTCCATTGATTTTGATTTTTGCTGAGGGTTCCTCGTATAAGGCCATAATCTTATCGATAAAGTTATCCGGGAAATTAAATTTTTTAAGGTGATTTTGAGAAAAAGCCAGCTTACCCCGTCGAATGCTTTTTCTGCATCGGTTGTGAGCAGAGCCAGTGGAGTTTTTGTACGCTTAGCGTAATGGATTATGTTGAGTATTCTGGTTGTGTTGTCTTTGGCTTCTCTATGGGGTATAAAACCTACTTGTTCTGCATTAATTAGGTTAGGTAATAGAGTCTTGATTCTATTAGCGAGGATTTTCGCATAGAGTTTAATATTATTATTGATTAATGAAATAGGTCTGTAGCTACTGCAGAGGGATAAGTCTTTATCCTCTTTAGGAATAAGAGATATATGGGCAGTTAGTGATTCCTTTAAGAAGTGATTTGTATTGCTAATCTGATTGAAGTAGTGCTGAAGTTGTGGGGATAGGACTTCTTTGTATGTTTTATAATATACAGAGCTAAATCCATCTGGGCCGGGGCTTTTACCCTTTGGGAGTGAATTAATGGCATCTTCAATTTCAGTCAAGCTGATTGGATTGGCTAGAGATAATTTTTGAGGTTCTGAGATCTGTGGGAGGGAAATGGAGTCTAAGATTTTATGAATTGCGACCGATTTATTGGATTTAGTGTTGCCTTGCTTATCTAAATTGTATAGATCTGAGTAGTAGGAGCTGAATGTCTTTGCTACATCCTCTGTTTTGTAATGTAAGCGTTCGTTTTTATCTTTGATTTTGGTGATAAAAGTTTTAAAGTTTTGTTTTTTGATTAAGGCAGCGAGACCTTTCCCACATTTGTCTGAGAATGTGTAATGTTTAAATCTTGTGTAAAAAAGGTATTTTTCCGTTTTTAGATTGAGGAGCTCTCTTTGCCGAGTATGAAGATCGAAAAGTTCTTTCTCTATTAGTGGTAAATTGGGGGGTTTTTTGTGACGGAATTCTAAAGTTTTTATTTGTTCTAAGAGGGTGATCATTTCTTTCTCTCTCTCCTTTTTCCTTCTGGAGCCAATTTGAATCAGTAGGCCTCTGATGACTGTTTTATGGGCTTCCCACATAAGTGCAGGGTTTGTCGCATGGATTTCATTTTCTCTAAAATATGCTTGGATGCTTTGCTTAATGGTTTCAATATCCTCCTTTTTTTAAAAAGGCTATCGTTTAATTTCCAATTGATGGAACATCTTTTCTTGGGGGAAGGTTCAAGATTAAGGAAAAAGGGGGCATGATTAGAGTATAAGAGTCATATACAGCCTTGGTCACAGACCCAATCAAGGAGTGGGGTATATATATAATCTATCCTAGAGTATTTTTTGTGCACTGTGGAATAAAAGGAATACTCCTTGGCAGCAGGATTGCAGGTTCTCCAAAAATCAACCAGATGCAACTCCGAGAAAAAACTTGAGTTTTGAGAAAGGTATTGAGGACGCACCGTTTGAGGTATCTAAAGAGGGTTGTAAGGGTACATTAAAGTCTCCACCCAAAATTAGGTGCCCCTCTTGGAAAATTTCTAATTGGTCAAGTATGGAGGAAAAGAAATTTACCTGGTTGGTGTTTGGAGCATATATGTTTACAAAAGTAAAGGTTTTCTCATATATTACACCTTTCAGGAAAATGTACCGACCTTCTGTGTCTGATTTAGCAATTATGAGCTGTAACGGAATTGTTTTACTCATAATAATTGCTACACCTCTATGTCTCTTGAGGGCAGAGGATGCATTGTACCATCTTGTGAAAGTTCTATTTTTAGTTAAGGGTGTGTAGCTTTTTTTTAAATGTGTTTCCTGCAGGAAAGCAATATCAGTTTTATTTGTCTCAAGGTAATGGAGTATCTGAGCTCTTTTTTGAGGGACATTGATATCTCTAACATTAAATAAGGCTATCTGTAGATCTGCCATTTATATATTTGTTTCTCATATGCATAGAATAAGCAGAATTGTCCAAAATTGTACTAACATGGTAAACAATAACATAAACAGAGATCAATAACATTGTATGATTAAGAGAGACCCCCCAGCGTAGTCTCAACCTGTGAAGTAAAAATTGTTAAACACAAGAATCAGGTATTTTTGTTTTAATGCCGCTAAGGAGCTAGCATTAGCTTTCAAATGGGGTTTGAGTAATGTGAGATGACAAAGGACCTTAGGTATTTTCTGATGTATATCCTCTTCTTGGATCAGGATCCAATCTTCTCACTTTTTTTGGTTTATTTGGTGTGACTTGAGTCCAGTTTTTTGACTTTGGAAGGGCAGGTAAGGATATTGAGTCCTCTGCTGTTGTCCAATCTGGGATTTGAATATGCAAGCGATCCAATTTGCTCAGGACCAAAGGTAAGTCTTCTGGTGTTCGAATAGTCCAGGTTCTATTGTAGCTTAATATAGCCAAACCAAAGGGAAAAAGCCAGTTGTATGGAATTTCTTTTTCTCTCAGAACTCGCGTGAGAGGTTGAAGTTTTCTTCGTAAATCAAGTGTAAGCTTTGAGAGATCCTGGAAGATTTGAATTTCTTTATCGTCATATTCAATCCTCTTCAAAAGTCTGGCTTTATGGAGAATTTCCTCTTTTATTTTGAAGCTCTGGAAGCAGCAAAGAATATCCCTTGGTCTATCTGTACTTGACGATCTTGGTCTGAATACTCTGTGAGCTCTTTCCAAACCCAGGTCCGTATTTTCGTCTCTGTTAAGATTATTGAAGATCTGAGTTAAGGTGGTTGATATTTCTATATCTGGGACAGACTCTGAATTCCCTTGAATTCCGGAGGTTGTTGCGCCTGGAGCGATTTTCCAGATCGTCAATATGTACTTTTTGGTGCTATAGTTCCTTATGGTTATGTATTAGGGTTTCCTTCATCTTTTCAGAGTGGTTAATTATTTTAGTACAGGAATCTTCAAGAGTGTGAACTCTCGTGTAGACTTCTTTAACATCCTTTCTATGCTCCATTATTTCTTCTTTCACTGTCTGTGTAAACTCCTTGAAAAAATCTTTAATACAGTTCTTTGTCAGTAGTGCTCTGATATAATCCTTTAAGTCTGCATCATTGCTTATTTGTCTGAATGTCTACCAGCTTCTACTTATCGCAGATTCCGCAAAACATTACACAAACACCAGACATCTGACGAATCTTGCACTCATCCACCAAAGACTAGACGTTTTTCTTTTCTCCTCACAACTCTTATTTCAGGATAGACTACTTCTTGCTCCAACGCTTTAGCTTATCTCTTCTCTCGGTGGCGACTATCAACAGTATCTCTTTCTGAGACCATGCCCTTGTCACCATGTCACTCTTTTTCCTATCAACTTTTAGTAGATCATGGCACTGGCGTCCTAATGAATCTTGCATACAAACCCCCTTACAAAAACAGAGATTCAAAAAGCTTTACAGGAATACTTCACTAATATGTTGCCTAACTGAAATCTGCTGCATGGGACGCTCACATATGCGGTAAAGAATCATAGAATGGTAGAGTTGGAAGGGACCTCCACGGTCATCGGGTCCAATCCCCTGCTCAGTGCAGGATTGACTAAATTGAAGGAGAACTCACCATTGAAGGAGAACTCACCACCTCCCGTGGTAACCTGTTCCACTCATTGATCACCCTCACTGTCAGAAGGGTTTTTCTAATATCTAATTTGTGTCTCCTCCCTTTCAGTTTCATCACATTGCTTCTAGTCTTTCCTTGTGCAGATGAGAATAGGGCTGATCCCTCTGCACTGTGACAACCCTTCAGATATTAAGTCTCCCCTCAGCCTTCTTTTTTGCAAGCTAAACATTCCCAGATCCTTTAACCTTTCTTCAAAGGACATGATTTGCCGGCCGCTCACCATCTTGGTAACTCTTCTCTGAACTTGCTCCAGTTTGTCTATGTCTTTTTTAAAGTGGGGTGCCCAGAACTGAACACAGTATTCCAGATGAGGTCTGACTAAGGAAGAGTAGGGGGGAATAATTACCTCATATGGTCTAGACTCTATGCTTCACTTAATACATCCCAGAATTGTGTTTGCCTTTTGGCCTGCTGCATCACATTATTTGAGTAAAAGAAATGAAAAAGGAGGGTGGAGCAAGACCCAGTGAGGGTAGTGGAATATTTATGGAGTACAAAGAGTTTTCAATGATTGAGTATTTTGAATGGTGGAGGTGCTGCCAACCAGATGACGCTCCACCAGTGTGGGCGTAAGTGTAGCGAAAAGGAAGTGAAAAGAACTGGTATGGAGGCGCAACACTCTAAGCTACTGGAAGATGTAGATCAAAGTCCAATGTGTGATGGTGAAAGCACTTCTTTTTTATTATTTTTTCAGAAATTAAAAACCAGCAATGGAATACGCGTTTCGGGGAAGAACCCCTTCGTCAGTTCGGCTGAGAGACCGTAGGGATTACAATACTGAGAACATTAGGTTCTGGGCACAAAAGAAAAACGACACTCATCGTTTTTCCAATGATACCACTTTTTCCAGACCCAAGGCTGAGAGACCATCCACATCTCGCTATGCCCAGCAGTTCCACAATTCCTCTAATAGACACCCATCCAAGAGCACACGTGACATTCCGATTCCTCCACTCATGGACCTTAATGTCAAACGTGTGGACCCCAAAATCCCACGCTCCTACATTTCTATGGGAGCTCGTCCGAAGGCGCAAGGACATCTGCTTAGATCCAGATTAGGGATCAATACCATGCCATCAAACACACCAACTCTACAAACTCTTAAAATACAGAACAAGTCCAAAATACAGAGCGTATCAGGCCAGTCAGACAACTCATCTAGTTCCCAAACAGGGACTCTAATTTTATCCTCCCCTGTTGACAGCGAAGAGGCGCTTGACTGTCTCATTGAAGAGGCCAAGGCCCTCTCTTCGCTTTCACTTCCACCTACAACCTTTCCTACAGTTATGAATCTTGCCGATGATACTAGCATACAATCACTAAGGACCACAGATCCCAACACAGATACGTCCACTATTGCCATTTCCTCTCCTACATTAGAGGATTCCTTGATCACAATATATAATACTCCCAGATCTGATCCTCACTTGTTACGGACCACAAGAAATGAACTAGATATATGCCCCAATAGTCCATCCACCACTCTACTACTTAACAACTCAGAGTCTTTTTTAGACCTACCGGCCTCTCTCACCCCGATACCCACTTACCATATCCGACAGAGTCCGAAAACAACGAAAATCACAAACTATTTCAATCCCTTGAGTCAGAAAAGAAAGTTAGAGGACATAGTTACCAAAGGAAAACAAGGAGGGGCAAAAGAGGCTGTAGGAAAACCAAACAACCCCACCCCAAAAAAGAAAAAGTCAGCACCATAAAGATTTTCAACTTATCCCACCATACACTTTCCCGTGCAGAAGAAGACCTCCTCAGTAAGGGCCTTTCATTTTGCCCAAGCACTAAATTTAATGAATTCAATCTATTTGTCGATATAAATACATTTATAAGGAAACTTACTTTAACAAGACATTTTTCTATTCTTCAGTCCTCTCGTAATGAAGACATCCCTACTTGTTCGCCTCACATACCACCCACTCTGTCAATCTCACCAGAACCCATACATACTACTCTCAAACCGAAATCCAAGTTTTACCCTATTCACCATAGAGGAAATTTTATTGACACCTTCTACTCTTCTGTAGCATCAGAATTCAGAAACATTAACAAAACATGCATATTCAGAAATAATCTAAATAGAGAGGAATCCTTGGCCTTGAATTCCCTTACAGAGAATTCTGACCTGGTTATCCGCAATGCAGACAAAGGAGGTGGGATAGTTTTGCAGGATAGGTCCACTTACATCCAAGAAGCCATGCGGATATTGTCCGATACAGACTATTACATTCCCCTCCCTTCAGACCCAACCATCCCAATTCAAAAGAATTTTCTTGATCTTATCCAGGCAGCATACAATAGCAATATCCTCAATAAAAAAGAAAGGGATTTTCTCATTATTAGCCATCCTCGCACTCCTATTTTTTACCATTTGCCAAAAATCCATAAAGACACAATTAATCCCCCAGGCCGGCCCATAATCTCCGGCATAAACTCTATTACTTCAAACCTATCTCAATATATAGATATCCTGCTCCAAGGATATGTAACAAGCCTGAGGTCCCACCTCAAGGATACCCCATCACTTATAAAATTACTATCCCCAATAGAATGGAAACCCGCTTATGTGTGGGCCACCTTGGATGTTTCTGCTCTGTATTCCAATATCCCTCACGATCGGGGTATATCAACCATCATTTCCATACTTGCTGAGGACCCCTCAATCCCACAAAAACAGAAACAATTTATCACCGATTCCATATCCTTCATACTCAAGAATAACTTTTTTGCATTTAATTCTGGATTATACCAACAGATAAAAGGGACCGCTATGGGTACTCGATTTGCGCCAAGCTTCGCAAATTTATATGTGGGGGAGTTTGAACGACAATACATCTATACTGAACACATGTGGTCTAAGAAAATTATTTTTTATAAACGGTACATTGATGACCTTATTTTCATTTGGGAAGGGTCAGGGGAAGAATTTAATTGCTTTACGGATCACCTCAATATGAATGATTTTAACCTGTCCTTCACTGGTGTCACCTCTCCTATTTCTGTGGATTACCTGGACCTAACTTTGGGCCATGAGAGTGGGAGAATTATTACTAAAACTCATTTTAAACCTGTTGATGGAAATAGCTTTCTTGATTTTAGAAGCGCCCATTACAGAAAATGGAAGAACAACATTCCATACGGTCAGTTTAGACGCATTAGGCGCAACTGTACCAAGATCGAGGATTACAATACTCAGAGCTTGATTTTGAGACAAAGATTCAAACAAAAATATTACCCTAAAAAATTGGTGGACACAGCCTTTAATAGAGCTAAACATGACACTCCTGGAGACATTAAGATCCCTACTGAAAAGCTCACTGACTTTCACCATAATTTCATTACCACCTATAACCCATGTCATACTCGGGTGCGCACAATACTAGAAAAATATTGGCCAGTATTGCTCCAGGACCCATTCCTTTCCAGTCACTTACCACCTAAACCACGCATTACGTTCAGAAGAGCGCGCACCCTCAAAACCTCCTTAGCCCCCAGTAACCTTAGAACCAGCAGACTACATCCATTACAGGAGAGAACCTTTTTTCCTAAATTAGTTGGATGTTTCCGATGCGGCAAGAAAAGCTGCATGTGTTGTGACAATATCTGCCACAAAAGATCTAGTTTTACGAGTTGTACGACAAAAGAGACATTTTCTATTAAATCATTTCTAAACTGCTCATCTACGTATGTAATCTATCTACTAGAATGTCCCTGCAAGCTTCAGTATATTGGACGCACCACCCAGACCTTGAGAAGTCGCATTAACAAGCATAGATCAAACACCAAGAATAGCTATCCAAACCATAGTGTTTCCAGGCATGGGACCGCAGTCCATAATAATGATTTTAAAGTATTTTCTGTAACAGTTTTAGAACAAATACCCGCCCATGTAAGGAATAGATTTGAAATTCTGAGAAAACGAGAAATATTTTGGATATTTAAACTGAACACGCTTATACCTATGGGCCTTAATGAGAGTTTGGAAAGCATTTTTGACAGTTGATTGGTTTTATTTTATTTATATATATATTTTTTTTTTTTTTATTTATTTTTTTTATTTAATTTTTTTTTTTTTTTTTTTTTTTTATTTATTTTTTATATTTTATATTTTATTTTTTATTTTTTTTATTTATATTTTTTTTCCCTCTCTCTCTTTCCTTCTTTCCCCAGATTAACATTGATTTGCAGGATTGCTGCATTCCAACAGGTGTCACTGTAGAGACATTGTTTAGTTTTTCCTTATTTGCCTTACCCCCAGCATAGTCCTCTTCTTACTCCACACCTCCCTCCCTTTACTAACCAAACAATAGGAATTACTTTGTACATGAATCCCCCTCCCAACTCCCTAATCCATCCATGCACCCTGTAACCACGCCCCCTTTTTAGTCAAGCCTATCAACATTGAATTATTTTTCCCGCCCTCTCTCTCAGGTATTTATACCCCTGTCTTGTCCTCAGCTCCCTTGTTAAAGCATTTTTTTTTCTCCCCTGTCCTCCTGCACACAGGTAAGCAAACTTCTCTTTTATCCTATAACATAGATTTACACATCAATTCCTTTCCCTCCCCCTCCCCCCTTCCCCTTCCTTCCTAGTATGACTTTATCAGGAGCAAAAAAATCCCTCCAGTGCTCAGTTCATTCTAACTGTCCCCCTGCACTTAATTACCCTGCTAGAACCCTCTGCCATATATTATCCATACATCTTCCCTAATCTGACAATTCTTCATTTTCAGGACCTCCGACACATTCTATACATCTTTGGAATCGTGTCACCCCTAGGCATCCTGTTGGTGAGCCCCTTATCTCAATTTCTAATTAGTTTTATTCTCATTTTTGTTGGTTACATAAAGGTGTCCCTTCTCCCCCCCCCCCTTTTTTTTTTTTTTTCCTTTTTTTTTTTTTTTTTTTCTCTTCCTAACTTTATCCCACACCATGAACCCAATGCTGTCAATGCACACCATTCTGAAGTAGCTTTCCAATAGATTTTTTTTTTTTTTTTTTTTTTTCTTCTCTTTTTTTTTTTTTTTCTTCTCATTTTTACATACATATACACATTTATTTATGCACCCCCTTGGGTGTAGCAATCATTTCATATTTCCCAATAGGCTGTACATGCATTTTAATTCTGTAGTCATCCCATTCAGCTGAAAGCAACCACACGATTTTGAGTCCATCCGCTCTCATATTGGTACTTTTAAGATTGGTATTTTACTCAGGATTGTCTTCATCCTATTTTAACAGATATTTGTTTTGTATAAATCTCATGTTAATTTACATGTACGGATGCTCATATTCTTTTATGTTTTTTGTCTCATATATATTTTATCACTGTTTAGATCGATGTTTTCATCGTATATTTATTGTTCTTATTGACACATTTGTGAGACTTCATTATGTATATGAATTTTGTTCTTTTTTTTTTTTTCCCCCTCTCCTCCCCTTTCTTTGTTAATCACTCCTCCATTATCTATTTGTACTTATCACACAGTCCTATCCAGCCGAACTGACGAAGGGGTTCTTCCCCGAAACGCGTATTCCATTGCTGGTTTTTAATTTCTGAAAAAATAATAAAAAAGAAGTGCTTTCACCATCACACATTGGACTTTGATCTACATCTTCCAGTAGCTTAGAGTGTTGCGCCTCCATACCAGTTCTTTTCACTTCCTTTTCGCATCACATTATTGACTCATGTTCAATCTATGATCTATTAGTATACCCAAGTCTTTTTCACATGTGCTGCTGCTTAGCCCAATTCCTCCCATTCTGTATGCGGTTTCTTCATTTTTCTTGCCCAGATGTAGGACTTTGCATTTCTCCTTGTTAAATACCATTCTGTTAGTCGCTGCCCACTGTGCAAGCTTTTCTAGATCTTTTTGAATACTCTCTCTTCCCTAGTGTTAGCTATCCCTGCTAGCTTTGTGTCATCAGCAAATTTGATCAGTTTCCCATCAATTCCCTCCTCCAGATCATTTATAAATGATTTATAAATTTTGAACAACACTGTGCCTAGGACAGAGCCTTGTGCTACCCCACTTGATACATTCTTCCACTTGGATGTGCAGCCATTTATGACCAGTCTTTGAATATGATCACTCAGTCAGTTCTGAATCCACCTAACAGTTGCCTTCTCAATCCCATATTTAGCCTTTTTTTTTCCATAAGTATAGTATGAGATACTTTGTCAAATGCTTTACTAAGGTCAAGATATACTATATCCACCGCATTTCCCTGATCACCCCAGTCAGTGTTACTATCATAGAAGGAAATTAGATTAGTCTGGCATGACTTGTTTGTTACAAACCCATGCTGGCTCTGGTTAATTTCTCCATTTTCATCCAAGTACTTGCATACATGCTGTTTAATAATTTGTTCAAAGATCTTTCCCGGTATAGAAGTCAGGCTCACAGGCCTGTAGTTTTCTGGATCCACCTTCTTCCCTTTATGGAAGATAGGGACAACATTTGCCCTTTTCCAATCTTCTGGGACTTCTGTTCTCCAAGAATTTTCAAAGATTATGGCGCTTGGTTCAGCAATTACCTTCACTGCCTCCTTTAGTATCCTAGGATGTAGTTCATCTGGACCTCGAGATTTGAATCCATTTAGGTTAGCTAAGTGTTTCCTTAGTATGAATGTACTTTTTGCTTCTATTTTCCACCAGCACTGCACTATTTAGCTGCTCAATGCTCTCAGCCCAGCTGCAGCTTAATTAGTGATTACCTTCCTATTTAGCTGTGCTGGGAATCCTCTATCTTGGCCTCAGCATTGATGTGTTTGCTTCAGATACCCAGCACATCTAGGTCGTCTGTTACAAGACTGTTTTGTCTGTTTGATCCTGTTTCCTGTATCTGTTTATTCGGAGTGCTCTTTGCCTTGTGCTTTTGCCTGTGTGCAGTGACCAAGAAGCATGCCCTAGCTTTAGGAGAAAGCAGGGATGAACCTCAGGCCTTGTCACGGTGACACTACTGTCTCCCACCTGGAGGGTAGCCAGTGACACATCACCTAAGGGGAAGCCTTGAGAAAAGGGCAAACTGGGAGGTTAACCCACATAATAGATTACCTCTTAGTCCTTGTGTCATGGGTGATACCACAGTTCCTTCCTCTGTAATGAAGCTGTATGGTGAAATGATAGTCCACACACACAGAGTATAGTTAAAAACAATGCCAGTAACGGTCAGCAATGTTGCTTTACTTGCAAACTCCAACATTTACAGTTCAGTGGTACTGTGTAGCTCCACTCCTGGACACGACTCTCGACCTGTCAACACTCACTCGAAAGGCTGCGAATTCTTGAGAGTAGTAGTCCACAAACAGACATTAGGCCATCCTCTCGGCCTCCTTCCTTATGGGTCTCAGTAAGGTAAGGTACGGTTTCTCCTAAAGCATCTTAGGTTCTCTCATGCCCTCCTCTGAAGAACGCCAGACAGACTTGCCCTCCAGACTCCACTAGCTTACTCTCTTGACTTGCTTGCTTCCTCACTTGCACAGACTAATCCTCACTCTCTCCTACACTCACACTCTGCAAACATTAATAACATGAAGCATGATCATCTGACCACAGACTCACAACACAAAAGGATACATTTACAGACATAGATGGATCATTTGCAGATATTAACCTTTGCAGTGCTGCAGAGGTGCAACACATACTTCATGCCCATCGAAGTTGCAGACAACACAAAGGCAAAAGACAACCATGAAAGTCATTCTGTAGTTGCCTATAATTCTGGGCCACTACATGTGCATTTGTCCATTTCCTTCCAGTCTGTGCATAGTTCCCATTCCTGTGGTAAGTCAGATCTGTTCTGTGTGCCCTAATGCTCAGTACATCGTCCCTGTGTTTTTTCAAGGATAGTTAGCCCAGAAATTGCAGCACAGGATCTTCCTTATTGGGACGATTGCCCTGCTTGCAGGCAGGCAGCGTCCTATCTTCCTGAGTAGCTAATGGCAAGTTTCCCATTTGAGATTGTCATGCAGTGGTACATCTGACCACTGGGGTCAGCGGCCAACCACACCAGGTCTGGTCCAAAAACCAAGCTGGTTGATGAGCACAGTGGGTTCACACTCAGAGTCCCTAACAGTATACTGAGGCTATTGATTCCGCTGACCCTACCTGCGGGGGAATCCCAGACTTATTTCAAGAATTGGTTCAGCAGTGAGATAGCCAGGAAAAGATCTTGTCATACTTATACAATCTGAATGCTTGCCTGAATTCCATATCTACTGACATAGTGGTAGTGCAGTCTTCCGCAGCAGACACAACTCTGGCTCCGTGCCCACTGCTGGTTTCCGCGTCTGGATTCGGTCCTCGATTATCTGCCCCCCCCCCCCCCCCCCACACACACACATACACACACACATTACAAGGGAGATCCTAGTCAATGCCATCTGTTTATTAATCAGTGTTCATTACACTTTGAGCTGTTGTCCTACCAGTTCCTAACTGACGACACTATGATGTCTCACCTTTCCAGACAGGCATTGGCCTAGGCAAACCCTTTCTGGGAGAGAGAGAATTCTATAGTCAATGACCTAAGTTTTTTTGTGAAGACGTTTTGGAGGGTGTTTGATGAGCCTGGTCATACTGTTTCGGCTTCCTCCTCTCTGCTATGCCTACATCAAGGTAGTCTCACCATGGGGCAATACGCCATTAAGTTCAGAACCCTGGCCTCAGAGTTGAGTTGGAACAATCAGACCATGTTTGCAGCATTCTGGGAGGACTTGCCTGGTCGCATCAAAGACGAGTTGGCTGGTTGCGAGAATCCGGCTTCCTTGGACACCTTGATCTCCCTGGCCACAAGAATTGATCTCCAATTCCAGGAGAGAACCAAGGAAGCTATTCAGGAGAAAAGGATGATCCGCCTGGCACCCGAGTACCAGAGACTGGTTTTTGTCCTACCTACTACCTTCTTGTCTAGTGACTCTGAGCCCATGCAGGTTGATCATCTCAAACTAACTAAGCAGGAGTGTATGCACACATGCTCTGAAAAACTCTGCGTGTACTGTGGAGCTTCAGGTCATTATGTCAGTAACCTTCCTCATAAATCAGGAAGCTCTCGAGCCGAGGGTCAGTAGGAGTGGCTACCCTAGGTATAAACCAGTCCTCTCTAGGATTCTATTTACCTGTGCCATTGTCCATTTCTGGTATGCAGTTCCCTGTGTCAGCCTGTCTGGATTCTGGTTCAGCAGGAAATTTTGTGCATCAGGCCTTGGTGGGCTACTATGAGATTTCTACCCGACATCTGAAGAGACCTCTAGTGGTGATGACTGTGGGTAGAGGTATCCTTTCCAAGACCATCCAGTTTGTCACAGAGCCACTGGATCTGAAGGTAGGCACTCTCCACTAAGAGAAAATTTCCTTGCTAGTTCTCTGTTACTAGGCCAGCCCTGGCTTTGTCTTCATAATCCTTCTTTTGTTTGGAGCTCTAGGAGGGTGTTACATTGAGGGTCAGCCTGCTATTCTAAGTGCCTGCTTCCAATACAACCTGTTTGTCGCCCTTCAAAGTCCTCTGAGGTCTGCCAGAGAATTCTTTGTTATGGTATCTTACAAAGGTGATGCAGAGATTCCCAGTCAGCCACAACAGTGCTTTGGCTCCTCTCCACTCATCTAAAAGTAAGCAATGACAATGTCACTCCTTCCAAATAACCAAATAACTCCACCATTCCCCTGACCATAGCAGGCGTCAAGAGTGGAGTTATGGACAGCTCGGTCCTAGATGAGGTTCTCTGTTTTTAATTGGATGTTGCGTAGCAAGTTACGTGACAAGCTATCGACCTTCTCCAGAATGGGTCCACTCTCTGTTGATATTAGTAAATCTATAGCCCCAGGAGATGATTCCAGAGCTCATGGATCCAGGGGGAGGAAGGGGCATAATAGGGGAGGTACTGTTTAGGTCTGCTATCCGTGTCAGCCACCCTCTTGCTGTTCCATACGAACCTGGGTGTCATTCTGCTTCTTCTGTATGCTTCTTTTTTTCTACCAAGACTGCACTAGTTAACTCTGCTCAGTGGTCTCAGTGCAGCTGTAGCTTAATTAGCTTAATTAGTGATTACCTTCCTATTTAGCTGAGCTGGAAATCCTTTATCTAAGCCTCAGTATTCATGCGTGTTTGCTTCTGACACCCAGCACACCTAGGTCGCCTGTTACAGGACTGTTTTGTCTGTTTGATCCTGTTTCCTGTATATTCTGTATGTTCTTTGCCTTGTGCTTTTGCCTGTGTTTGTCCATTTTCTTTCAGTCTGTGCATCGTTCCCGTCTCTGTGATAAGTCAGTCCTGTTTTGTGTGCCCTATGCTCAGTACATCCTCCCTGTGTTCTGTCAGGGATAGTTAGCCCCAAGGTTCCAGCACTGCCCATCCTTATTGGGGTGATCACCCTGTTTGCAGGCAAGGGGCATGTTATCTTCCTGAATAGCTAAGGGCAAATTTTACATCTGAGATTGCATTGCTGCGGTACATCTGACCACTGGGATCAGCTGTCAGCCACACCAGGTCTTGTCCAAAAGCCAGGCTGGTTGGTGAGTACAGTGGGTCCACACTCAGAGTCCCTAACAGAGATTAGATCAGACTTGAACACTTGGACAAAAGGTTTATTCTTGTGTCTTAGTAGGTGTTCGATCTTTAAAATGAACATTCTTCCAAGACTTCTCTACTTCTGCCAGGCCTTCCCAGTGTCTATCCCATGACAATTTTTCAGATACCTTAATTCCTTATTGAACAAATTTATTTGGGCAGACAAACCTCCTTCATAACTGATTCCTTGCTCGTAAGGCCTAAATTGGAGGCAGGATTGAGTCTGCCTGACTCAATGGCATACCACCAAGCATTTTATTTACTAGAAGTAGTCAACTGGCATAGGCACGGGGATATCAAGCAATAGGTATCCATAGAGTGGGTGTCCTTATCTGTGCCCTTAATATCTCTAGGTTATGGCAACAGACTGTGCCTACTTCCATTTCGATATGGTTCAACATAATATGGGAAACCTGGAGATGGAGGACCTGACTGTATCGCTAAAAGGTACACAATATAAATTTATGAAGACATGGTATTGCTGGATAGAATTTCAAGATTATATGGAATTCCATTACCTCCACAATCTCTAAGTATCCAAGGGTTCTAAACTATGTTCTCCTCAAAATCAGGTACCCTGTTTTCCCGCGAAAATAAGACAGGGTCTTATATTAATTTTTGCTTCAAAAGATTTCACTTTTTTACACGCATAGCTGCCTGGGCACTATTTAAATTGACTTTATTAACTGTAACTAAGGCTTAATTTTGGAGTAGGGCTTATATTTCAAACATCCTCACAAATCCTGAAAAATTATTCTGCAAAAAAATCTGCTAGGGCTTATTGTCAGGGTAGGTCTTAATTTCAGGGAAGTGGGGTATAATCATTTCATTCCCTCACGTGTTTTGTCTTTCTCTGACTTAAAATGCTTTTTTTACAAAAAAAAGAAAATACAACTTATCCCACACGTGTCAAGCTCTCATACCGCTATGTCGAAAAAAAATCATATATGGCCCTAGGAATGTGCCAATGAAAAATTGATTGGTCATTAGGGCCTAAAATCTGCCCATCATTAAGCAGTTAACCCTATGCCATGGGCAGAAATGTAGATTATGTCCCTGCCAATTAATATGAATCGGAGTATTGTGTTGGTAAATTCAAAAATGTTGTTGTTGGGATAATAGATGTGGTTAATGTTGTTATTGTTGGTATCGTAGATATAGTTCATGTTGTAGATGCTCGCAGGGTAGATGAAGTTGAGATCTTTATTGGTATGGCAGATGTGGTAGATAATGTCATTTTTGGTATTGTAATTGTAGTTCATGCTGTAGTATGTGGTATGGTATCTGTGGTTGATGTTGTTGGGATGGTAAACGTGATGGTTGATGTAATTATTGGGATGGTTCATATTGTTATGGATCAGTAGTACTAATATACCTAATGAATATCTGCCCCCTTCCTAAATAAAAGGCCCTGTGCATGCACTTGGACGAAGAATCACTCTGACACACTGTTCAGCAAAAATTAAACTTCTTTTTTCTAATCAAGCTGCATTGTTTTTGTTTTTTTTAAATAACTCCTTTTTATTAACATTTTTCGTGGATTACATACATGGGTGTATAAATCAAATAGGTTAAAGGGATTTTATGTAATACAGCATTTTCATAAATCTGGGTCCCCTGTGTGCCAAAAAATAATAAAGAGCTCAAATCCACCACTCCCCACTTGTCCCCCACGATTGGCTCCAGGTCTCCCTACTGATGCTTAAAAAGTGCTGAACAAATGTTTACATTTTTTTTGGTTACCATATTCTGTTTATTTATTTTTGCTTTGATAGACCTGTGTCTTACTACAATCACCTTTTATTCATTTATTGCTGAAGACCCCACAAAATTCTGGCATTTTCTTCATGGTGTTCACAATGCTGAATTAGTAATACAATAACAAAACAGGACCAATAATTTTTTATGTGCAAAATGAATTTTGTTTTTTCACTTTTAATACTTTTTTTTAGTTTACTACACCCAAATTTTTCACTCACAATAAAAGGACTTTAATATGAGAATCTTTACATCTATCACAGAAGGAGGGAAGGGAGAGGAGGATATGATGGAAACCTTTATATATAGTACAGGAAGAGAGAAGGGAGAGGAGGACATGATGGAAACCTTTATATATGTTATGGGAGGAGAAAACAGAGAGGAGGAGACATGATAGAAACCTTTTTTAGATGTTACAGAAAGAGAGAAGGGAGAGGAGGGACATGATGGAAACCTTTATATATGTTACATGAGGAGAGAAGGGGACATGATGGAAACCTATATAAATGCTACAGGGGAAAAGGGAGAGGGGTGACATGATGGAAACCCTTATATATGTTACAGAAGTAGAAAAAAGAGGGGGGAACATGATGGAACACTATATATGTTACATAAGGAGAGAAGCGAGAGGGGGACATGATGGAAGTATTAGTGTATCTTGACGCCACCGCAAGCTAGGGGTTTGACAGGAGGAACGCCCCTGTCACACCCCTAGCTCCCGATAGGGCCAAGGGTGTAAGGTGCTGGTAGAACATTGTGGAAAAAATGTCAGTGTTACTTGCAGCCTTTGTCTCAGGGTAACATTTTTGATGAGGCTTACATTTAAATTTGCAAATGCTGTCATGTTACCGCTGTAACATGGCAGCATTAACATCTACCAATGTAAGCCTCATCACAAATGTTACCCTCACTCTAAGGTCCCCCGCTCACAGCTGCCGGACTCACCGCTTTGGCTGCGCTGTGCACATTGTCACCTCCATCTTCGCAACTCCCCTGATCATCCGCTGCCATGAGTGTCAGGTCCGTGAAGGACGCTCCCCCGCTGAGACATGCCGCCGTCACCGCTTGCTCTCCACTGCCATCGGAAGTGATTGATCCGTGCCAGGCACTCCCCCAATGACAACTGGCCGGCTCCTCGCTTCTGCTCCCCGTTAAAGACGCATCTGCTGGGGTTTGGGGGGTAGGGGGAAAGCTGGCGGCGTGTGGTCAAGCAGTGGCAGCTCACCGGATCACACTCTGTGCCCCCCCCCCCCCAGCCCTGTGGTCTCCCTGCACCCGTCGGTATGCACAACGTACATTGCTGCGTCAGACAGTTGTGGAGTGGCGCCGGACAACCTTTCTCAGGTTGCTTTGGGCTCTGTAAAATAACGCCTTGTGCTTAGGTGGCCAGGAAGGCCATGTGAGCTCTGGCGGTGCCTTTGCACCAGCCACCGCTGCATGTCTTTTCAAGGCAACTTCTAGTGCCCTTTCAGGACTTAGCTGGCAGGCTGCTGTGCAGCCAATCAGGTACAGGAGGTGTCACCCCCCTGTCAATCTTGACTCCACCAGGACTTCCTGGTGGCGTCAAGATACACTAATACCCATGATGGAAACCTTTATATTTGTTACAGGGGGAAGAGAAGGGGGCATTTTGGAAACCTTTATATATATTACAGGAGGGGAGAAAGAAAAGGAGGGACATGACATGACATTAAAAGAGGCACAGGGGCAAGAAATGAGAACATATTCTTCCACTATATAAGGCACTTGTCAGACCCCACATGGACATACAGTTCTGGTCACCGGTGCTCAGGAAAGATGTTACAGTGCTTGATGGGTTTCAAAGAAGGGCAACTAAATTAGTAGACAGAATGGGAGGACTGGAATACCCAGAGAGGCTAACAAAAGTGGAATTATTTACCCTGGAAAAAAAGACGGTTAGGGGCGTTCAAATAACTATGTAGAAAAACATTAGGGGACAATACAAGGATCTCTCCCATGATATGTTTATACCAAGTACTGCGACAGTAACAAGAGGGCATCCGCTACATCTAGAAGAAAGCAGGTTTCATCACTAACACAGAAGGGGGTTCTTTACTGTAAGAGCAGTGAGACTGTGGAACTCTTTGCCTGAGAATGTGGTGATGGGAAAATCCATAGAGGAGTTTAAGAGGAGACTAGATGTATTTCTAGAGCACTATGATATTACAGGATATAGATATTAGTAACATAGTAATATAGACATTAGGTGACCCGCGGGTTTGTTTATCTCAAAAGTTGATCCAGGGATTACTCTGGCAGCCACTAGATGGACATTGTCTTCATTCAGCCTAATGATGGAAACCTTTATATATGTTACAGGAGGAGAGAAGTGAAAGGAGGACATCATGCAATTCTTAAGGAGAGACGTGAGAGGGCATAAATGATGGAAAATGTTATATAGGTTACAGAAGGAAAGAAGGGAGAGGAGGGACATGATGGAAATTATATAATTTCCAGTGGGAGAGAAGTGAGAGGACATAATGGAACCTTTAGATATGCTACAATTTTTGTGTGTATCACACAGTGTTTTAACACCAGAGGAGAGCCAACTGTCGCTGCACATTACAGCCTACTTCATGCATACTGTCATGCACAGTGTGACTTTTTTTTTCTTTTAAATTTCCCACATTGTCTTATGCGTCATCATATATGTCCAATGTTTTGCGTATGTACAGCGTTGAATACACAACCCATAGAGATTAGGGCTGTATGTGCATGTATTACATGCGATAAATATTCGTAAGTGTGAATGGCTGAATAAAAATCAATGTACTCTCATTGACTCCATTCTACGCGTAGTACGCTGTAAAAAGCGTTGAAATATGTACAGCACTGCAGAGTGTACATGTACTATATAAATGCGTGAAATAGATTTTGCTGCCGATGCCTCTTTTGCTTAAGTATCTTGCATCAGTTTATTTCCTCATCCCTTGAAACAATTTAGTAAAACCATTTCCTGCCACGCTTTACAGATACAAGGAAGGAGCACAGGATACAGATAACAGGGAGGGCTCTGCATATACAGTATATCTGCACTGTACAGATATGGATGGCTATAGAGAACAGACCCATGATATCACTTGAAAGGATGGTAGACATGTAGAGGGCATGTTATCTGTACAGCGGTACACATGTAGAGGGGGTGTTATCTGTACAGCGGTACACATGTAGAGGGGGTGTTATCTGTAAACCATTACACAAGTAGAGGGGGTGTTATCTGTATAACGTTAAACATGTAGAGGGGACATTATCTGTATACCATTATACACGTAGAGGGTCTGTGGTCGGCACGTCACAAGTGACGTGTCGCCCACTGATTGGCCTAGCCGCATCTAACTTTTGCCGTCCTCAGAGAGTTAGCGGCGACTGCGCATGCGCACTCGCCGTCAACTCTCCGTGGACCACAGAGGTTAGACGCGGCCAGGACGGGGAGAGCGCGCAGGAGGAGCCGCTGGAGCTGACCCTGCACGCAGTAGGTAAACAGTGGAGGGAGAACAACAATGGGATTAGGAGAGTTATTTTTTTTTTCACTCTTCTTTTTACAGGTTTTAACCATACAGGGCAGGATGCAGGTGAGTATGCATTTTTTTCATTTTACTGACAGAACCCATTTAATGTACCTGCCATTTTGTAGACCAGCTACTGTTACTGCCTTTCTTAGTACAGCATTGAACTGGCAGCATGATAGTACTGTTCTATGTTCATCTGCAAGAATCTCCTCCCCCCCACCCGTTTCTCCCCGCTCTCCCCCGCCCCCTGCCGGCACCCGAATCTTTAGAGACGAGCGGGCAGGTACTCGCATAAGGCACTACTCGCTCGAGTAGTTTGCGTTAGCGAGTATGCTCGCTTATCTCTAAATGTGATCTTTTTCCAACACACAACTCCATACATTGATATTTGCTATACAAATATTCAAGCAATAAATCATAAAAAGCATAAAGACAAGACAGAGTTTTGGGGAGTTAGAAGCATTTTGGACCTGTGTTGGGAAATGCCCTCTCACAGTGTAGTTCCCCCTTTTTCCTAACTTCTTCCTTCAAAGTTTCATCAAAAACCCCAAATACCTCTTGTTCCGAACTTAGATACCACAGGTGATTTATAAATGAGCCTATTGCTTTTTCTGATTCCTCTATCATTTTTTAAAAAGAATTTATAAACAATTTTAATTATTGCAAATCTTGGTTGGGGGCCATAGCCGTCTTGGGAGCATTAAACCAGGCTTTCACGTAAATATTAAAAATAAAGAAATTTGGCCTAT
The DNA here is from genome assembly GCF_035609145.1 of Eleutherodactylus coqui. NCBI lineage: Eukaryota > Metazoa > Chordata > Amphibia > Anura > Eleutherodactylidae > Eleutherodactylus > Eleutherodactylus coqui. The sequence continues at coordinate 189,997,411 of NC_089844.1, read as the reverse complement.
TCCATACTTTTTCACATCATTCAAAAGAAACTGATCCCTAAAAATATACATTTTTTATTTAATAAATGGCTTTGGCCATCAACCTAGCATGATGATTGGCACCGAATACCCTGAAAGAAATTTCTTCTTCAGTAGTACATCCCCAAAAAATTAAACCCAATTTGAGAAATTCTTTATTGTCATCCCTGGGGTGCTGCGGTTTTAGTTGTTCTAAAAGAAAGCTCTTCAGGATCATTTATTTTATTTTTAACCCCTTAAGGACCAGGCTGTTTTGTACCTTAAGGACCAGGCACGTTTTAGGAATTTGACTGTGCTACAGTGGAAGATAGCGTGACGGACGGCTTCAATTGACTGCAATGGAAGCCGTCCGCGCGTACGCCTGCGGCAAATACAACATGCTGCAGGTGATTACTAGTGCTTTCACGGTGCGGAATTCCATGGTGGTTCCACAGAACCTAATAGCTGCGGGGCAACGCCGTGGAAATCTGCCCGTGGGAATTAGGCCTAATAAATATGAGTGATTGAGAGTATAAATATTGACAGTATAAATATGAGTGATATTATCTGTATATTGTTACACATGTAGAGGGGATGTTATCTGTACAAGCACATCTAGTGTTCTCCTCCCTGACCGTCTACTGAAAAGCTGTGTTTCCTGCACGTGCTGTATTGTCTTCAAGTACACAGTAAAGTTTACCAGTCACTGCTCGATCCCAGTGATTGAGTTTTCAAGTTTAAGGAGTGTGTGTGGACGCTCTTTATTCTACCGCCGGAGAATCAACGGTGTAAAAGAATGGTGTTGTCAAATGTGACAACTTATCTAGTCCACTATACTAATTCGAATAAACGCCACCCGGCGTTGCCTGGAAGAGGTTGAGCGGTGCCTTGGCCGAGGTTCCGTGCGTCCCTCTGGGGAGGAGTCTCGTAGAGCCATCGTTACAAGTGCCACCTGTGGGGGCTTGGGTAGAAAAATGGTAAATGAAGTTCAATATCGATCAATGTAAGGCTATGCACATGGGCAAGAGAAACGGATGTCACCAATATACACTAAATGGGGTACTCCTAAGGAAAAGTGATATGGAAAAAGACCTGGGCGTAATAGTGGACTGTAGGCTTACCTGGAACAATCAATGCCAGTCAGCTGCTGCAAAAGCAAGTAAAGTCTTGGAGTGCATTAACCCCTTCCCGCTCCATGATGTATAGGTACGTCATGGAGCAGCGGGGTATGTATGAAGAGAGGTCGCAGCTGACACCCGCGGGCAATAGCTGCTATCGGCTATAGCCGATCGCGGCTATTAACCATTTAAATGCCGATGTCAATTCTGACAGCGGCATTTAAATCCCCCGAACTATGTTCGGGGGTCCCGTACGGCCCCCCGCAGTGAGATTAGGGGAGCCGTGCAGGTGTCATAGCAGCTGGGGGCCTTCTATAGCTTGATAGACTGCCTGTTAAATGGCAGTAAGACGTAATGCTATAGCATTACGTCATACTGCAGGAGCAATCAAAGCATCGCTGGTTGTAATCCCCCAGGGGGACTTCAGAGTAAAGGAAAAAAAAATAATTAAAGTTTATCTAATTGTGAAAAAAAAAAGTTATAAAAGCTTAAATCACCCTCCTTTTGCCATATCTATTATTAAAAAATCTAAATCATAAAATGAAAATATGTATTTGGTATCGCCGCTTCCGTAAAAGTCCGATCTATCAAAGTAGTGCATTATTTTTCCGAAAAAAAAAAAAAAGAATGCCAGAAATGCACTTTTTTAGTTACCCTGTCTCCCAGAAAAAACGCAATAAAAAGCGATCAAAAAGTCGTATGTATTCCAAATTGGTACTATCAGAAACTACAGGATGTCTTGCAAAAAATGACGGAAAAATAAAAAAGTTATTGCACGCACAAAATGACCGCAGAAAATAATTGAAAAAGATTAAATGTCTTTGAAAAAAAAAATGTAGTATAGTAAGAAAAAACCTATACAAGTTTGGTATTGTGGTAATCGTACTGACCCATAGAATAAAGTTATCATGACGCTTTTGTTGCAGTTTGTGCGCCGTAGAAACAAGACGCACTGAAAGATGGCGAAATGTCGTTTTTTTTTTTCATTTTACTCCAATTAGAATTTTTTAAAAGTTTTTCAGTACATTGTATGGTACTTTAAATAGCACCATTGAAAAATACAACTCGTCCCGCAAAAAACAGGCTTTTATACAGCGACGTTGATGGATAAATAAAGGAGTTACGATTTTTTTTTTAAAAGGGGAAGGAAAAAATGAAAATAGAAAAAAAAAAGGGGCCGCGTCATTAAGGGGTTAAAAGAGGCATAGGGGCGGGGGAGGAGAACATTATTCTTTCACTATATAAGGCACTTGTCAGGCCTCACATGGAATAGAGAGTACAGTTCTGGACACTGGTGCTCAGGAAAGATGTTGCAGTGCTTGAGGGGGTTCAAAGTAGGGCAACTAATTAATAAACAGAATTGGAGGACTAGAATACCCAGAGAGGTATGCAAGTACTTGGATGAAAATGGAGTAATTACTAATTAACCAGAGCCAGCATGGGTTTGTAACAAACAAGTCATGCCAGACTAACCTAATTTCCTTCTATGATAGTAACACTGACTGGGGTGATGAGGGAAATGCGGTGGATATAGTATATCTTGATCTTAGTAAAGCATTTGACAAAGTATCTCATACTATACTTATTGAAAAAAATGACCAAATATGGGATTGACAAGGCAAATGTTAGGTGGATTCACAACTGGCTGAGTGATCGTACTCAGAGTGGTCATAAATGGCTGCACATCCAAGTGGAAGAATGTATCAGGTGGGGTACCACAAGGCTCTGTCCTCGGCCCAGTGTTGTTCAACATTTTTATAAATGATCTGGAGGAGGACATTCATGGGAAACTGATCAAATTTGCTGATGACACAAAGCTAGGAGGGATAGCTAACACTAGGGAAGAGAGAGAGAGAGAGTATTCAAAAAGATCTAGAAAAGCTTGAACAGTGGGCGGCAACTAACAGAATGGTATTTAACAAGGAAAAATGCAAAGTCCTACATCTGGGCAAGTAAAATGAAAAAAGCACATCCAGACTGGGAGGAATTGGGCTAAGAAGCAGCACATGTGAAAAAGACTTGGGTATACTAATAGATCATAGACTGAACATGAGTCAACAATGTGATGCAGCAGCCAAAAAGGAAAAATATAATTCTGGGATGTATAAAGAGAAGCATAGAGACTAGATCACGTGAAGTAATTAACCCTCTCTACTCTCCCTTAGTCAGAACTCACCTGGAATACTGTGTCCAGATCTGGGCACCCCACTTTAAAAAAGACATAGACAAACTGGAGCAAGTTCAGAAAAGAGTTACCAAGATGGTGAGCGGTCTGCAAAACATGTCCTATGAGTAACAGTTAAAGGATCTGGGAATGTTTAGCTTGCACAAAAGTTGTCCGAGAGGAGATTTAACCCATTCCCGCTGCAGGGCGTAAGTTTACGTCCTGGGAGCGGGGTACTTCCCGCAACAGGGCGTAAACTTACGTCCTGGAGATAGCGCTGGATCATATGTGATCCAGCGCTATCCCGCAGCGGGAGCCGGCTGTCAGTCACAGCCGGCGTCTCGCTGCAGCAGCGGGGGGACATCAGAGATGCGCCCGCCACTGTTAACCCCTTCCCTGCCGCGATCTAAGTAGATCGCGGCAGGGAAAGAGTTCACAGCGGGAGCGCGGCTCCCTCTGTGTCTCCGGCCGGAACCCGCGATGTCATCGCGAGAGCCCGGCCTGTCACCATGGCAACAGGACGCCAGACACTGGCGTCCTGTATTGTTATGCCTGAGATCGCTGTATGAGCGATAAGGCATGGGAGAGCAGTAGCTCTGCCATGCCTTATGACAGCGATGATCAGGGCAGTGATTAAAGTCCCTCAGAGGGACACAAACAGTGTAAAAAAAAGAAAGATTTAAAAAATGAATTAAAAAAATGTAAAAAAAAAGAGTAAAAAAACAATTTTTTATGCTTTTTCTCAGATTAGCATAAAAAAAGGTAAAAAAAAAATAAAACCCCACATATTTGGTATTGTCGCGTCCGTAACGATGCGTACAATAAGTTGCACATGCTTTTGACTGTGCACCGAAAAAAAAACGCTAAAAAAAAAGTCCTATGTACGCCAAAATGGTACCAATAAAATCTACAGCTCGTCTCGCAAAAAATAAGCCCTCATAGAGCTCTGTACATCAAAAAATAAAAAAGTTACGTGACTTTGAATGCAGCAATTTAGAATAGAAAAAAGATTTCCAAAAAAAAGGGTTTTTATTGCAGAAAAGTGGGAAAACCTAAAAAAAATGTTAGAATTTTGGTATCGTTGTAACCGTACCGGTCTGCAGAAAAAATGGAAAGTCTCATTTATGCTGCATGATTAACGGTGTAAAAAAAAAATAAAAAAATCTATGGCAGAATTGATGCGTTTTCTCTCTCTGCTATCATTAAAAAAAAAAAAAAAATTTTACAATATAGTCTATGTACCCAAAATTGGCATCGATAAAAACTACAGTTCGCCACGCAAAAAACAAGCCCTTATACGGCCACGTCCACGGAAAAATAAAAAAGTTATGGCTTTTGAAAAATGGAGATGGAAAAATACCAAAAAATCGCTTGGTCCTCAACGCCAAAATAGGCCATGTCATGAAGGGGTTAATAGCGGTCTAAAAATATTTGTCACAGTGCAGAGGGATTAACCCTATCCACATTTGCACAAGGAAAGACTATAAGTAATGGGATTAAACTTAAAGGGAGGAGACACAAATTAGATATTAGGAAAAAACTTTCTGACAGTGAGGGTGATCAATGAGTGGAACAGGTGAGTTCTGGGAGATGGTGAGTTCTCCTTCAATGAAAGTCTTCAAACAGAGGCTGGACAAATATCTGTCTGGGATGATTTAGTGAATCCTGTACTGAGCAGAGTGTTGGAGGTTCCTCTGCTCAGGTCCCTTCCAATTCTAACATTCTATGTGATGTTTCTACATTATAAATATGAGTGATTGAGAGTGAGGTGGGGTCCTTCTACTTTAACGACTGAGAGAGGAGGGAGAGTGCCAGCCACATGAGGGTACCTTCAACCCTCATGTGATGAAGTGATGGAAGATGGGCAAAGGTACCCTGATGCCCTCAATGCCTGGAACCACCTCTGAAGAGTCAAAGAAGTAAAGGAGTCCGCCATGCAGAGTCTATAATACTAATCTTAATTTGTATAGCGCCAACAGCGCTATACAAATACACAGCGGGAATACAGAAAGACAAAAGTACAAAAATTACAGAACCACGGTTACATAGTAATCAGTTAATGGAAACAATAGGGGTGAGGGTTCTGCTCCAACGAGCTTACATACTACAAGTAATGGGGTGATACAGAAGGTAAAATGGCTGGAGATGTGCACAGTATGGCGAGGTGGAGAGTGAGGGATGCTATATACAGACAATGGTCATACATTTAGCCTTGTGACGGTAGGATCAGTATGACTGCAGGAGCGGTTAATGATGGCTAGCAGGGATTGCAGTCAGTAGGTCAGGGAGCATGTTATCAGGCTGCGTACAGAGGAGTTTGTTTAGGGAATGCGGTAGGCCTCCCTGAAGAGGTGCGTTTTTAGAGCACGCCTGAAGTTTTTCGAGTCCTGGATTGCCCGGGTATCCTTTGGTAGTGCGTTCCAGAGGACCGGTGCAGCTCTGGAGAAGTCTTGGAGGTGGGAGTGAGAAGTTTGAATTAGATGGGTGCGCAGTCTAGTTTCGTTAGCAGAGCGGAGATGGATTGAGATGAGGGAGGCAATATAGCGGGGCGCTGCGCTGTGGAGGGCTTTGTGGATGAAGGTGGTAAGTTTAAATTGAATTCTGTATTTAACGGGCAGCCAGTGCAGTGATCGGCACAGGGCAGAGGTATCTGAGTAGCTGCTGGACAGGAATAGGAGCCTGGCTGCCGCATTCAGAATGGATTGAAGAGGGTAGAGTCTGGAGTAGGGGAGGCCGATCAGCAACGAGTTGCAATAATCGAGCTGCGAGTGGATGAGGGCAACAATAAGCGTTTTTAACATGTCTACGGTGAGAAGAGAGTGGATTCTTGCGATGTTCTTGAAGTGCAGCTGACATGTTCGGGCGAGAGATTGGATGTAGGGGGTAAATGAGAGATCAGAGTCGAATATGACCCCAAGGCAGCGGGCATGCTGTCTGGGAGTTATGGTGGCGCCACACACTGAGATGGAGATGTCAGGATGAGGTCGGTTAGTGGAAGGAGGAAACACCAGTAAGTCAGTTTTAGAGAGGTTTAGTTTTAGGTAGAGAGAAGACATAGTGTTAGAGACAGCGGACAGACAGTTGGTGATGTTTTGGAGGAAAGGTGCAGAGATGTCACGGAAAAAGGTGTATAGCTGGGTGTCATCAGCATAGAGGTGGTATTGGAGGCCAAATCTCCTGATTGTTTGTCCAACAGGGGCTGTGTAGATAGAGAAAAGGAGGGGGCCGAGGACTGAGCCTTGGGGGACCCCAACAGCTAGGGGAAGAGAAGGAGAGGTGGAGCCAGCAAAGGAGACGCTGAAAAAGCAGTCAGACAAGTAGGAGGAGAACCAGGAGAGAGCAGTGTCCATTAGGCTGATGGAGCAAAGCATACTGAGGAGGAGTTTGTGGTCGACAGTGTCAAATGCTGCGGAGAGGTCGAGGAGGATTAGTAGGGAGTAATCGCCCCTCGATTTGGCTGTCAGTAGGTCGTTTGATACCCTTGTAAGGGCAGTTTCTGTTGAATGTTGGGGTCGGAAGCCAGACTGTAGGGGGTCAAGGAGAGAGTTCTCTGATAGATAGCTTACAAGGCGGGAGTAAACCAGCCATTCTAGTAGTTTGGAGATGTAGGGGAGATTTGAGATGGGTTGGTAGTTGGCAGCATCAGTCGCATCAAGAGTCGGCTTCTTTAGCAGTGGGGATATGATGGAGTGTTTGAAAGAAGAGGGAAAGATGCCAGAGGTCAGAGAGAGTTTGACTATAGTGGTGAGATGGGAGATGACCACTAGGGGGAAGAGGGATCGGAGGTGGTATGAGGGGAGAAGGTCGCTAGCGCAGGTGGTGAGGCGAGCAGAGAAGAGCAATTTGGAGACTTCTTCCTCTGTCGTTGGTCTGAGTACAGACATTGATCAGGAGCTAGATGCAGTGCTGACAAGACTTGGGTTAGGGCTAGTCTGGGATTGGGAAGTTATTTATTGACGGATGTCATCAATTTTCTTTTTGAAGTAGGCAGCCAACTCAACAGCACTGAGATCCGTCACAGGGGGCTGCGGTTTAGGGCTGAGAAGGGAGTGAAAAGTATCAAAGAGCCGTTTAGGGTTGTGCGATAATGAGGAAACGAAAGAGGTGAAGTAGACTTGTTTGGCATGATGGAGGGCAAGGTTGTAGTTCTGAGCATGAATTTGTAGTGGAGAAAGTCTGCGGATATTTGTGACTTCCTACACAGCCATTTAGCACTTCTAGAGCACCGCCGGATGAAGCGCTTTTGAGGCGTGAGCCAGGGTTGCTGCATTTTACATCGGATGGCTCGGGTCCTGGGGGGCGCCGCTTCATCCAGGGCATGTTTGAGAGCGGTGTTGTAGTGAGCGGCAGCCAGGTTGGGGCAGGTGAGGAGAGAGATGGGGGACAGAGAGGACTGTAGGGATTCAGCAAAGTCTTGGGTGTGAATGGCCTCAAAGTTCCTGTAGGTACGGTAGGTAGGTGGGTCTGGAGAGATGTTAGGGAGCATGACAGAGAAAGAGAGGAGGTTATGATCTTAGAGCGGGAGAAGGGAGTTAGTGAAGTTGGAAGCAGAGCAGAGCCGGAGGAAGACCAGATCCAAAGTATTGCCATCCCTGTGAGTGGGAGAGGATGTGAGTTGAGAGAGACCAAGGGAGGAGGTGAGCAAAAGAAGCTGAGAGGCAAATGGGGAGTTGGGGTCATTAGTGGGGATGTTAAAATCACCTAAGATGAGGGTTGGGATTTCGCAGGATAGGAAGTGGGGGAGCCAGGCAGCAAAGTGGTCCAAAAACAGGCGAGGAGCACCTGGGGGGCGGTAGATAACTGCTACTCGCATGGACAGTGGGCAGAAAAGCCGTAGCGTATGTACCTCAAATGATGGAAAAGTGAGTGAGGGTACAGGGGGGATGACCTGGTAGATACATTTCGGGGAGAGAAGAGCACCTACTCCTCCGCCACGCCTGTCATCTGGTCTTGGGGTATGGGAGAACTGCAGGCCCCGGAGTTGGGCACTTGAAAGAAGTTCTGAGACTGAGAGCAAGGCTTAGAAAAGAGGTGACAGCATTAGCGATAGCTTTTCAATTGCAAAGCATTTAAGCAGAGTTTGTGGCCTACCTGTCTCTTGCCCTGTTGAACTGCCATGTTAAACTGCATAGAAGTCACAGTTGATCATGGGCACACTTCATCACAGGGACCACATGCGTACACTGCCACATGCGTGTCAGTGAAGGGATATGACTTTTAAAAACCAAGCAACAGCCAACACCTGGGAGGGACTAGTTCAATTGAGATTCGTTAAGCAACTGGCTAGTGACCCATCCAGAGGTTTTATGGCTTGCTTACATAAATAACACCTCCACACTAAAAGCTGGACATAGAAGTGGGGGATGATACTATATGGGGGAGATGCACAAATATGGCCAGTAATCAAGCTAGGCAAGAAACACATACCATAAACATAATAGTGAGAAGATGCAAGAAAATAGCAATGGTGCAGTTTAAGCAGAGATGAAAGTAGCGGGAGGGTGGGTGGACTTCAATTGCAGGAGAAAACACATACCATAAACATAATAGTGAGAAGATGCAAGAAAAGTCTACTTCAAGAATACTGAGTATGCGCGGAGTGCTGTGCCCCCCTCCGGAGTTATTCAGAGTCCCGGAGTGTGTGTGTCCAGGAGTGGAGCATTACAGTTAACCCTTTCCAATCCAATGTCGGACCTGCCCCAACATCATAATTTCCCTCCACAGCTCCGATGTCGGGGCAGGCCCGACACTGCAGTGCAGGAGTGCATCTGCACCCGATCGTCAGACACATCCGATGCAGATACACTTCTGCACTGGTCCTCATCGAGGACCCCCGAGGAGAAGGCAGAAAGGGTTTTTAACCCTTTCTGCCTTCTCCTTTACACATTACGTAGCGCTCAATTAGCGCTATATAATGCAGGAGATTTCGGCCGGCGATCATGTGACCGCCGGTGTCACCTGACCCCCAGCGGTCACATGAACACCGAGCTGGGAGCCTGCACCGTTGGGGAGGGGAGGCCTGCTCACCTGTCCGGCGTCTTCCGCATTCTCCCTTCTGCCTCCCGGCCCGGCGATTATGTGACCGCTGGGTGCCACCTGACCCCAGCGGTCACATGATCGCCGAGACGGGAGGCAGAGGGAGAATGCGGAAGACGCCGGACAGGTAAGCAGGCCCCTCCACGGTGCAGTGAGCACCTGCACTCTCCTGAACTCTATCAGTTCAGGAGGGTGCAGTGAAATGTATTTTTTTCTCATCCATTCTCACCAGCTCCAATTTATTTGGAGCTGGGGAGAATGAATGTGAAAAAATAATTGGATTGTAAAGGGTTAACTTAGACTGTAGGCCTAGTTTCATCTTGCGTTCTCCTCTCTAAATGTCTGCTGAAAAGCTGTCTTTCCTGCATGCGCAAGTAAGCTGTATTGTCTTCAAGTGTACAGTAAGGTTCACCGGTCACTGCTCGTTCCCAGTGATTGAGTTTTCAAGTTCAATGCATGTGTGTGCACCCTCTTTATTCTACCGCCAGACAATCAATGGTGTGAAGGAACGATGGCATCACACATGACAACTCATCTAGTTTACTATACTTATTCAGGTAACCGCCACCTAGCATTGCCTGGAAAAGGCCAAGCGGTGCCTTGGCCGAGGTTCTATGCGTCCCTCCGGGGAGGAGTCTGGTGGAGCCACCATGACAAGTGACAACTCCACCCCCGTCAGCTTCTCAGCATGCACCTTGTGTCTTGGTTGCCGTGGGGCACCACATAAATAGCAGCCATTCACTACATTTTCACTTAATGAAATTTCACTCTGCAGTAGCTGATATAATTCGCACTGCGTACCTGTCTGAAATATTACATCTATCCAACAATTCTGACAACTTTTTGATAATTTCTTTACTGCTGCGAGAATACTTTATTTTCTTTACACTTGGCTCCTCTTCCTGATAGGTTACTGGGATGTCCTCAAATTCATCTTGTGTCGGCTTCTTGTCTTCTGATGAGCTACTTAGAAGAAAGTCTAAGTCTACTTCTTTGTCGCAAGGTTGCCTGTAACACAGAAGCGGGGGGGCCGGGAATATGGTTTTCAGTCATCCTTGTGTAGGGTATGGTTGAGTTTCTTTGCGGTTTTCCTTAGTAACTCTAGCTGCCCATTGTAGGCCACTACTAGAGGTACACAATTGTTTATTTCCTTCTCTGTGTATCGGAGTACTTGATTCCTGTGTATCCTGGTGGCTCTGGTGATTTGGTCATCAATTGAGGTGGGATGGTAGCCGCTATTTAAAAACGTCCTTTTAAGATGGTAATATGTTCCTCTTTGTCTGTTGGGTTGGAGCAGATCCGGTTGTATCCAATGGCCTGGCTGTAGACGATGAACTTTTTGATGTGTTTAGGTTGGGAACTGTCCCATCTGAGGTATGTGGGCCGATCAATTGGTTATCAGTATAGGGATCTCTGTATTGAATTGTTTGAAATTTCTATAGTGGTGTCCAAAAAGTTGATTCCAGTATACAAGTAGCTTAATGTCAGGTTTGTATGGGTTTGTAACAAACAAGTCATGCCAGACAAATCTAATTTCCTTCTATGATAGTATCACTGACTGGTTGATAAGGGAAATGCAGTGGATATAGTTTTTCTCGACCTTAGTAAAGCATTTGACAAAGTATCTCATACCATACTTATTGAAAAAATGACCAAATATGGGATTGACAAGGCAACTGTTAGGTGGATTCACAACTGGCTAAGTGATCATACTCAAAGAGTGGTCATAAATGGCTGCACATCCAAGTGGAAGAATGTATCAAGTGGGATACCACAAGGCTCTGTCCTAGGCCCAGTGTTGTTCAACATTTTTATAAATGATCTGGAGGAGGGAATTGATGGGAAACTGATTAAATTTGCTGATGACACAAAGCTAGGAGGGATAGCTAACACTAGGGAAGAGAGAGTATTCAAAAATATCTACAAAAACTTGCATAGTGACTAACAGAATGGAGACTAACATATGGAGACCTGGAAAATTGCCTAATATCTTCAAATCTGGAAGTCTCACCCAAAAGTGTTTGAAGTTATATTTGCAAGCAAGAACATTATCAATAAAATGAGACCATCGTCAAGTTTCTAGGATGAATAGTTTTAGTTTTATAGAAGTACCAATTTTTTTAACAAAAATGCCCCAAAGTCATAACTTTAAAGGGGTTGTCCCGCGAAAGCAAGTGGGGGTATACACTTCTGTATGGCCATATTAATGCACTTTGTAATATACATCGTGCATGAAATATGTGCCATACAGAAGTTATTCACTTACCTGCTCCGTTGCTAGCGTCCCCGTCTCCATGGTGCCGTCTAATTTCAGCGTCTAATCTCCCGATTAGACGTGCTTGCGCAGTCCGGTCTTCTCCCTTCTGAATGGGGCCGCTCGTGCCGGAGAGCTGCTCCTCGTAGCTCCGCCCCGTCACGTGTGCCGATTCCAGCCAATCAGGAGGCTGGAATCGGCAATGGAACGCACAGAGCCCACGGTGCACCATGGGAGAAGACCTGCAGTCCACTGTGGGTGAAGATCCCGGTGGCCATCTTAGCAAGGTAAGCAAGAAGTCGCCGCAGCGCGGGGATTCGGGTAAGTACTATCCGTTGTTTTTTTTTTACCCCTGCATCGGGGTTGTCTCGCGCCGAACGGGGGGCCTATTGAAAAAAAAAAAAAAACGTTTCGGCGCGGGACAACCCCTTTAAGGTTGACGAGGCACTTATTAATATTATCCAACTGATCTGAAACTTTGGGAACCTCATTTTCTTACCAATTGGCAAATTTTAGGAGGGTCCTCCAAAAGATATTGCAAGGAATTTTTTCCCCATATACCCTGCGATCCCCCTACTATATATCCTATATTTAGTGATATAGACCATGGTGGTATAACCTAGTATATCACTAAATACAGGAGATGTGTAACTTATACCAGCTGTAGATATATAATTATATACAGGAGATACGCAGGCTACATCAGCATGCTCCATATCACTATATACGGTATGTTTGCGATTCCAATTTCTGCTCCATTCAGGGAGCTGGAAAGGGGAATTCCTGCAGACAAATGTGTCTGTCTCTGGACGGAGCCAAACCGCGTAAGACAGACCCCATTAACCATAATGGGGTTCGTCTGCTTTCCACGCAGCTGGTTGGCTTGGGGATGGAAGTAAAAGTGCTGCATGCAACACCCATGCAAATTCCAGTATTTTTAGCCGATCTGTGGCAGAATCTCCGACAGGTGGTTCCAATACAGATGTGAACCCGGCCCTACACCAGCATGGTTGATATCACCGTATACAGGAGATGTACACATCTCCCAGTATATAATGATATGGATCATGCTAGTATAACCTGGGTATCTCCAGTATATAAAATTGCACACTTAACACACAAGTAAATATGCATCAAAAACCTGCATGTAGATTAACCCCCACAACCAACCACCTGCAGTTTTTTATGTGTCTTTTTTTTCCCCTAAATGTGGTTCAAAAATTAAACAAAAAACATGAACACAACCCAATGCTGGGCTCACTTGGCCGCAAGCGGAAACCACTGCGCGGGTTGCGCAGCATTTTACCGCTGTGGAGCCACCGGTGACCTGCCCTCTCGCTACGTATCACAGCAAAGTTGTACTTCGAATGAGAGATTATCCCATGCACGCTGTTATGCACAGTCCACCTGTTTGTTTAGTTTTTATTTCCTGTGCCATCGCTACGCAATGTAATTACATGTGGACGGTGTTGATTATGCGTCAATAAAGAATAATGGGCTCTGTTGTGCGTAATACACTGCATAATAGAACAGGCTGCGCTCTTTTTAGCGTTCGAATATTACGCCAGACCTACTCGCAAATAGGAGCAGAACTGCATATGACAATGTATTTGATTGCCAGCGAATTACCACTTATCAAATGCACGTACAACGCACGCATAATATGCATTTTGCAGCTGTATGCTGCACAGTTTAGGTATGGGTACAGGAAGGGGGGCCCCAGCTGAACTTTTGCACCTGGGCCCCTGAGTCTTTAGTTACGTTCCTAGCCCCAGATATGTATGAATTTGGTGACTGCCTTCCAAGGGTATAACAGGCGGCCTCTTTTGTTCAGGGTGATCCAAACCCCTGCCCCTTTTGATCAGTTTTGGGGCTTGGGACAGAACACATAACCCTCCATAAGGATGGTGAAAGCAGGCACAAGGAGCTAGATGGTTTAGATAGGGAGAGGATGGCCAGACAAAGGTGCTACCTTCTTTCCCTTTCCCCCAGGCTCCCCTCTTTTTAATGGAGGAATAAAGACATGTCCAAGATGGCGTAGGAGACCAACTTAGCGGGTGGTGGTAGATGGGGGGCTAGCTAAGGGGCAAGGGATAAAGGTGCTGTTTAGGGATGAGCGAGTATACTCGCTAAAGCACTACTCGCTCGAGTAATGTGCTTTAGCCGAGTATCTCCCTGCTCGTCCCTGAAGATTCGGGAGCCGCTGCAGCTGACAGGTGAGTTGTGGCGGGGAGCAGGGGAGAGCGGGCAGGAGAGAGGGAGAGAGAGATCTCCCCTCCGTTCCTCCCCGCTCTCCCCGCCCCGCGGCGGCCCCCGAATCTTCAGGGACGAGCAGTGAGATACTCGGCTAAAGCACATTACTCGAGCGAGTAGTGCTTTAGCGAGTATACTCGCTCATCCCTAGTGCTGTTCTTCCATATTAGTACACATGGATGATACATGCATGAACTTAGTTTTTCCCTGATCATTGGTAAGCAATGCTAGGGCAAAAATTAAACCGCATTCCATTTTTTATTTCATGCAAGCAACAAAAAAGGGATGACACAGGGAAGTAAAAAATGGATATATGCAATGCATACAGGTGCAATACGGATAAAAATTGGTCTGATTTTCAAAGAAATTGGAAATGCTCGTCTGAATAAGCCCCAATAGTAAAGAACCATTCCTATATAGATTTTGGTCAAGTAGTAAAAATTAGGGTAGCGCTCCGGAGTTACGGGTATGTCGTTCCTATATTATGCTCTTATATGTATAGGTAATGAACTTACCCGGTGTACAATGGAGATCCCTTCCTGGATGATCTCCACTGACACCCCTTATCCGGAAAGACCTTCAGAAAGTATCGGTTGTTCCCTTGTATCCTGCCGGGCTAGTCAGCAGGAGAGGGTGCGTAGTCCTCCGTCTCTCCTGTGGAGAGCCGCTTGAAGTGTTTAGGCAAAGGATAAAATCTGGACCCGCGCTCAGGAACCACTCCGATGTCGCTAATACCATTAACATAAATTTATTCCGTACAACACGTTTCGTCCTTATAGAAAGGACTTTGTCAAGTACATGCTTCAACCGTGTTAAAAACACTCCATTTATAAATAAAAATAGTAATTACCTTATTCCTAGGTGTCCGCGCCGTCCCATGCCTCCTCCAGCGTCCTGTGGCGTCCCGCCCCCGTGTGCGTGTCAGATGACGCATGGTCACGTGGTGCGCTGACGTCACCTACTCGGGCGCTGCTCCTTGTGTGGGAGAGAGAAAAGATGGTCTGGATTTCCACCTTATAATACAAAATTTACAATAAAAACATCAATAAAAGCATCAGTATTGGTGTCTAGCCTACACCAAATGCTTTGATTAAAACTTATTTATGTATAAAATTATAATGTGTATATATATATATATATATGTATTAATAAATTAATAAATAAATTAGTCAATGCTTATATACACTGCTCAGTTTGTACAATATGTATTATAACATCCCATAAAATATTTATACCTATCTATTATTGTTTTTTTCTTATTTTTTTATTTTTTCCCTATATATATAAAAAATTCCTGAGGTGTTATGTATTAATCACAGTTTTTCCAGGATCTCATTTAACCCTTTAGGGACTAGGGTGTTCAGCCTAAATATCCAGAACATCTCTTTTTCTCTTAATTTTTCAATAGAGCTGTTCTGGATACATTCTATCGGAGTAACTCTTAGACTTGAGGGGTCTTTAGTGTGTTGATTAAGGAAATGTCGTGATATGCTATGTTTTGTATATCCTTTCCTTATGTTGCTGCGGTGTTGATTTAATCTTTCTTTTAACATGTTTTTAGTCCTTCCTACATATTTCAATCCGCAAGAGCATTCCAACATATAAACGACATTTTTGGCTTTGCATGACATCTGTTGTTGGATCGTAAAATTTTCACCACTCGGTAGTTCGATGTTTTTAATTCCGTGAGCAATGCTTATGCAGCACAAGCATCTCTTTTCTTTGCATCTATATACTCCTCCATCACCTCCTTGTTCTTGGTTTTTTCTTTTCTTTTTCTCCTTTTTTGGACACGATGGTGCTATGAGGTTCTTTAAGGTTTTATTCTTTCGGAAGATGCATGAGGGAGTTTTTGGCAATATTTTATCTAGAAAAGGACCTTCCTTTAAAATAGTCCAGTTCTTTCTCAAGATATAATTGATAATGCCCGATTGAGTGCTGAATTTTGTTATGAATGCCGGTTCATATTTTCCTTTTGATGTATTTTTACTCTGATTAGCCTTCTTGTCCCATTTCAATGCCTTAGTGTAAGCTGCTTCTACCAGTGTTTTGGGGTACCCCTTGTCTAGAAATCGTTTTTCAATGATTTTTGCTTGTACTTTCTAGTCTTCCCTTCTAGTGCAGTTTCGTTTAATTCATTGGAATTGGCCGAAGGGAATATTATTCCTCCAATTCCTATGGTGGCAGCTTCGATAATTTAGATAGCTGTTTGTATCTACTGTTTTGAAATGGGTTCCAAAAAAACGTTCCAAATACCCAACAACAACAAAAAAACAATACGACACAGAGGGGGAAAACAAAAATTCACCAATTTTATCAACCCGTGAAAGTCACATCAACCAAGCTAAAAACAATAAGAGAAAACGGAGAGGCAAGAGGGGGAGCAAACGTATCTCAAAAATCAACAACAGGACAGAACCATCAGAGGAAGAAATAGTGAGCTTCGAAGAAGCAAAGAAAAATGGGATATTTAATATATCGGAATACCCCCTAAAAAGGAGTGAGATGGAAATACTTGCAAAAGGACTTTCATTTAGCCCAACTAGGGGATCGAACCTATTTGATCTCTTTATTGACCTAAACGCATTTGTTCGTAAAATCACATTGAACAGATATTTTCACATCCAAGAGTTGAAGAACAAGGTAACCATGAAGGAACATGAAATAAAAGAAAGAGAATTCAATCTAGATGAACCGATAGTTACAGATTTAAGACCGAGGAGTAAATTTTATCCCATAGAAGCCAGAGGAGAATACCTGGATCTTTTCTATAATAAAACAATGAAGGACTTCACAAGAATGTGCAAAGAGAACGTGCCCACACACCACAATTTGAGTAAAGAGCAGAGGAAGATCCTAAAAAATCTGATGGAGGAAGAATCCATAGTAATAAGGAATGCGGATAAAGGGGGTGCCACCATAATTATGAGCTACAAGCAATACCATGAGGAGGCCAAAAGGATCCTGGAGGACCAGAAATATTATGAAGAACTTAAAGAAGACCCAACGAGCATAATTACCAAGGAATTCTATACGCATGTACAGACAGGATATAATAATAACAGCATATGCAAAATGGAGTACAATTATATGAAGGAAACTCCAATAGGAACACCTTATTTTTATCATGTACCCAAAATACATAAGGATCTGCATAATCCCCCGGGAAGACCTATAGTGGCAGGGATGCAGGCAATAACCCACAGATTGTCGGAGTATATTGATCATCAACTCCAAAAATACATTCTTAATTTACCCTCTTACATCAAAGACTCAGGACACCTGTTAGAGATAATCAGTGATATTGAATGGCAACCGACATATTTGTGGTGCAGTATAGATGTTGAATCATTATACTCTAACATCAGGCACGAAATTGGGGCGAAAGCCGCAAACAAAATCCTTAGAGATGACATCCTAATGCTGGACCACCAGAGGGATTTTCTTATGAAAAGCATAACCTTTACTCTAAAAAATAACATCTTTTCGTATAATGGAACATACTATAGGCAGTGCACCGGAACAGCTATGGGCACAAAATGCGCACCAACATTCGCAAATTTAGTAATGGGTACATTCAAGAAAGAGAGATTCAATGATGAGCGAATAATACTATATAGAAGGTTCATAGATGACCTGCTCATCATATGGAACGGTGAGAAGGAAGACCTAATCAAATTTATCAAAAATCTAGAAAATAATGAATTCCACTTTAGATTCACACATGTGATTGATTCTAGAAAAATAGTTTACCTAGATATAGAATTAGAAGGGGAAAACAACAAAATAGTCACACGAACCCATTTCAAAACAGTAGATACAAACAGCTATCTAAATTATCGAAGCTGCCACCATAGGAATTGGAGGAATAATATTCCCTTCGGCCAATTCCAACGAATTAAACGAAACTGCACTAGACAAGGGGTACCCCCAAAACACTGGTAGAAGCAGCTTACACTAAGGGATTGAAATGGGACAAGAAGGCTAATCAGAGTAAAAATACATCAAAAGGAAAATATGAAGCGGCATTCATAACAAAATTCAGCACTCAATCGGGCATTATCAATCATATCTTGAGAAAGAACTGGGCTATTTTAAAGGAAGGTCCTTTTCTAGATAAAAGATTGCCAAAAACTCCCTCATGCATCTTCCGAAGGAATAAAACCTTAAAGAACCTCATAGCACCATCGTGTCCAAAAAAGGAGAAAAATAAAAGAAAAAACCAAGAACAAGGAGGTGATGGAGGAGTATATAGATGCAAAGAAAAGAGATGCTTGTGCTGCATAAGCATTGCTCACGGAATTAAAAACATCGAACTACCGAGTGGTGAAAATTTTACGATCCAACAACAGATGTCATGCAAAGCCAAAAATGTCGTTTATATGTTGGAATGCTCTTGCGGATTGAAATATGTAGGAAGAACTAAAAACATGTTAAAAGAAAGATTAAATCAACACCACAGCAACATAAGGAAAGGATATACAAAACATAGCATATCACGACATTTCCTTAATCAACACACTAAAGACCCCTCAAGTCTAAGAGTTACTCCGATAGAATGTATCCAGAACAGCTCTATTGAAAAATTAAGAGAAAAAGAGATGTTCTGGATATTTAGGCTGAACACCCTAGTCCCTAAAGGGTTAAATGAGATCCTGGAAAAGCTGTGATTAATACATAACACCTCAGGATTTTTTATATATATATAGGGAAAAAATAAAAAAATAAGAAAAAAACAATAATAGATAGGTATAAATATTTTATGGGATGTTATAATACATATTGTACAAACTGAGCAGTGTATATAAGCATTGACTAATTTATTTATTAATTTATTAATACATATATATATATATATATATATATACACATTATAATTTTATACATAAATAAGTTTTAAACAAAGCATTTGGTGTAGGCTAGACACCAATACTGATGCTTTTATTGATGTTTTTATTGTAAATTTTGTATTATAAGGTGGAAATCCAGACCGTCTTTTCTCTCTCCCACACAAGGAGCAGCGCCCGAGTAGGTGACGTCAGCGCACCACGTGACCATGCATCATCTGACACGCACACGGGGGCGGGACGCCACAGGACGCTGGAGGAGGCATGGGACGGCGCGGACACCTAGGAATAAGGTAATTACTATTTTTATTTATAAATGGAGTGTTTTTAACATGGTTGAAGCATGTACTTGACAAAGTCCTTTCTATAAGGACGAAACGCGTTGTACGGAATAAATTTATGTTAATGGTATTAGCGACATCGGAGTGGTTCCTGAGCGCGGGTCCGGATTTTTTTCCTTTGCCTATATAGATTTTGCATTCCCTCCACACATAATGAGTGTTCTCTAATCCTCTATACAGTCCAGGGGAAAAATATATATCCTGTGCCCATTCTTTGCACTCATCACACACATGCAGATGAGATGGCCTCCCAGGAACTAAGAGTGGCTGGGACCTTAGGAGGCAGGGATCATGCTATCCTTGAATTTTGGATAAAAAGGGGATGAAGACCTGAGAAAACTCAGACCTCAAGATTGGTGTCAGGATAACGAGGGAAAGCAGAGGTCGGGGGTCCCTGCAACGTAGCCCACAACCCCTGTCCCAGCCTACTTGTTCCCCTGGGCTAAGCCCCAGGGCGGCAACTGGGAGACGGTCCCTACCCTGGCTAGGGAAAATGACTGGGAAAACCACAATCCCTGGAAACAGAGAAACAGACAGACAAACAAACAACCAGAGCGAAGCACAAGGGAAGACAGCAAACCAGTCCAGGAGCAAGCCAAAGGTCAAGCACTAAAAGTCAGTCCAGAAAACGCAGTACAGGCAGGCGGAGACAAAGTCAGGTCAGGGGAAAAGCTAAAATCAAATACACTAATAATCAGGAATACAGAGTAAACCTGGTGAGTAACAGGAAGCCTATACAAACACTGGCAGTGAATGAAAGCAACTGAGGGGTTTAAATGCTGTCAGAGCTTCCGCCCCAGCAGCTGATTGGGGTGGAGCACCTGACAGCAGCAGGATAATCAGAGAGTGCTGGGAGAACCTCCTTCAGCACTAGCAGACCCAACTAGGTCAGAGGAGATGCAGCAGGCTGCCATACCAACAGGAACGCGGCGCTGGGCAGCAGCCACCACGTTCCTAGCGCTCCTGCGGCGTATAGGAGCGGCGCAGCCAGGAGTGGTGACCAGCGCCGGAGTCCCCCTGCGCCGCACACCCGCTGCAGGAGTGGCAGTCTCAGCGGTGCGGGCACGGCGGCCCCGATAGCCGCCCATCCTGACAATAGGATTTCAGAAAGGCAGATTTTAATTAACTCAGAAAAAGGGTAGGAAAAATCCAATGGCTGGATGTTCTTAAGGACAGAAATGTCCAAGAAGTTTGGGAAATAATGCGAAATGAGATTCTCAAAGAACAATTGTTAACAATTAGAGATGAGTGAGTCTACTCGGTAAGGCAGTTATTCGAACGAGCATCACTCTTCTCGAGTAACTGCTTAGTGATCCGAGTAGGCTCGGGTGGGCTGTGGGGGGCGGGAGGAAGAGTGAGAGAGATCTCTCTCTTCCCCCCGCTCCGCTCCCCCCCTCCCCCCGCAGCCCACCCAAGCCTGCTTGGGTCACTAAGCAGTTACTCGAGAAGAGTGATGCTTGCTCGAGTAACTGCCTTACTGAGTAGGCTTGCTCATCTCTATTAACAATCCCTAAAAGAAGGAAGAATGGGAAGCATTTAAAGAAACCAGGATGGATGAACACAGAACTTGCACACATTAAAAACGAAGAATGGAAAGAGGGAGGAATATCTAAAGAAGAATATAATGCAGTCTGCAGAAACTGAGCAAGTGTCAGAAAAGCTAAAGCGAATGAATTGAGGCTTGAAATAGAGGCCAAAAGCAATAAAAAAAAGGATTTGGGTGGTATGTCAAAAGAAAAATCAAAGATGCTATTGGATGCTTACAAGGTGAAAATGGTGAATTGGTTAAGAATGATGTTGAGAAGGTCGAACTTTTAAATTCCTATTTTGTATCTGCTTTCTCTCAGAAATTAGATGAAACATCAACTGATCTTCCCTGTGCTATTGGGGGAATAAAAGAATGCAGGCTATCTATAAGCAGAGAGATGGTGAGGGAACACATAGCTAACTTAAATGAATTCAAGTCTCAAGGTCAAGATGAATTACATCCTAGGATACTAAAGGAAGCAGTGAAGGTAATTGCTGAACCACTTGCCATAATCTTTGAAAATTCCTGGAGAACAGGAGAAGTCCCAGAAGACTAGAAAAGGGCATATGTTGTCCCTATCTTCAAAAAAGGGTAGAAGGTGGATCCAGGAAAGTACAGGCCTGTGAGCCTGACTACTATACCGGGAAGGATCTTTGAACAAATTATTAAACAGCATGTATGCAAGTACTTGGAGGAAA
The DNA here is from genome assembly GCF_035609145.1 of Eleutherodactylus coqui. NCBI lineage: Eukaryota > Metazoa > Chordata > Amphibia > Anura > Eleutherodactylidae > Eleutherodactylus > Eleutherodactylus coqui. Next base: position 189,976,175 of record NC_089844.1, on the reverse strand, counting down.
ATGGAGTAATTAACCAGAGCCAGAATGGGTTTGTAACAAACAAGTCATGTCAGACAAATCTAATTTCCTTCTATGACAGTATTACTGACTGGGTTGATCAGGGAAATACGGTGGATATAGTCTATCTTCACGTTAGAAAAGCATTTGACAAAGTATCTCATACTATACTTATTGAAAAAAAAAAAAGATCAAATATGGGATTGACAAGACAACTGTTAGGTGGATTCACAACTGACTGAGTGATCGTACTCAAAGAGTGGTCATAAATGGCTGCACATCCAAGTGGAAGAATGTATCAAGTGGGGTATCACAAGGCTCTGTCCTAGGCACAGTATTGTTCAACATTTTTATAAATGACCTGGAGGGGGGAATTGATGGGAAACTGATCAAATTTGCAGATGACACAAAGCTAGGAGGGATAGCTAACACTAAGGAAGAGAGAGAGTATTTAAAAAGATCTAGAAAAGCTTTTACAGTGACTAACAGAATGGAATTTAATGAGGAAAAATGCAAAGTCCTACATCTGAGCAAGAAAAGTGAAGGCACATCCAGAATGGGAGGAATTGGGTTTAGCAGCAACACATGTGAAAAAGGCTTGGGTATACTAATAGATCATAGACTGAACATGAGTCAACAATGTGATGCAGCAGCCAAAAAGGCAAACACAATTCTGGGATGTATTAAGAGAAGCATAGATTCTAGATCACGTGAGGTAATTATCCCCCTCTACTCTTCCTCAGTCAGACCTCATCTGGAATACTGTGTTCAGTTCTGGGCACCTCATTTTAAAAAAAGACATAGACAAACAGGAGTAACTTCAGAGAAGAGATAGGCCGCCTGCAGATGGCCGGGTCGGATCCCACTGAGAGAATTCTCGCAGCGGGATCTGGACCCGTGCTCCTGCACAGCTCTGCAGCTCACCCGCTCTGTGCGTCTCTTCTCTGTGCCGGCTAGCCAGCACATGCGTAGAGAGGAGCCGGCCCGTCACCACTGACATTTCTGTGCAGGTCTCACAGAAATAGAACATTCCGCGATTTGTTTTCCGCGTGTATTTTCACGCGAACAAATCACGGCCGTCTGCCTAGGATTGCGTTATCTAATGCAAATAGTATTCAGGCGGGCATGAGCGAAGGCACATCCAGAATGGGAGGAATTGGGTTTAGCAGCAACACATGTGAAAAAGGTTTGGGTATACTAATAGATCATAGACTGAACATGAGTCAACAATGTGATGCAGCAGCCAAAAAGGCAAACACAATTCTGGGATGTATTAAGAGAAGCATAGATTCTAGATCACGTGAGGTAATTATCCCCCTCTACTCTTCCTCAGTCAGACCTCATCTGGAATACTGTGTTCAGTTCTGGGCACCTCATTTTAAAAAAGACATAGACAAACAGGAGTAACTTCAGAGAAGAGATAGGCCGCCTGCAGATGGCCGGGTTGGATCCCACTGAGAGAATTCTCGCAGCGGGATCCGGACCCGTGCTCCTGCACAGCCCTGCAGCTCACCCGCTCTGTGCGTCTCTTCTCTGCGCCGGCTAGCCAGCACATGCGTAGAGAGGAGCCGGCCCATCACCACTGACATTTCTGTGCAGGTCTCACAGAAATAGAACATTCCGCGATTTGTTTTCCACGTGTATTTTCACGCGAACAAATCACGGCCGTCTGCCTAGGATTGCGTTATCTAATGCAAATAGTATTCAGGCGGGCATGAGCGGAGATTTTGCGGGAAATCCTGCTGCAGAATTTCCGTCCGTGTGCTGGAAAATTGGTACAAAGATGGTGAGAGGTCTGCAAATCATGTCCTAGGAAGAATGGATAAAGGATCTGGGAATGCTTAGCTTGCAAAAAAGAAGACTGAGAGGAGACTTAATAGCTGTCTACAAATATCTGAGGGACTGTCATAGTGAAGAAGGTTCAGCCCTATTCTCATTTGCACAAGTGTTACAAAATTTAGCTGTGCGCTCAAATAAGAGAACGATGACAATGATCTGGGTACTCACTCTGTAGGGGGAGGTTCCCCAAGGATTAAATAATGGGGTGTAACCTCCTCATTTGCGGTCCCAGAGCAGCCTGTCAAACAGTAAAGGTGATATTTCGTTGAGATACTGTGATCCCACCCAGAGGTAATTCAAATGTTCTTTATTCCAAATGTCACAATCACACATGTACAAATGTTATCCCTACCATGGGAGGTCTAACGACGGATGCAACGCATTTCAGCCACTTGCTCGTGAACGTGTTTGTGTCATTATCCATGAACATTTGAACATTAAGAAGCTATCTGCAAAGTGGGTCCCCAAATGTTTGACAACAGATCAGAAAAGCATGCGAGTGAAAACTTCCCGGTCCATTTGTTAGCGTTTCCGGACTGATAAGAACTTCCTGGATTGACTGGTCAATATGAATGAGACCTGGATTTATTTGTATTACCTGAAACCAAGGAGCAGTCAAAAGAGTGGAGACACAGTGGTTCCCCTTGCCCAAAGAAGTTCAGGGTGCAAAAATCAGCCACTAAGGTGATGGCGTCTGTGTTCTGGGATAATGTGATCGTGCTGCTAGTGGACTGCCTTCAAAATGGTTCCACCATCAATGCAAGGTATTACATTGAACTTTTGGACCAATTGAAGGCACCTCTGAAGGCCAAAAGGCACGGCAAGCTGTCCAAAGGAATCTTGTTCCTACAAGACAACGCCTCACAATGCCCACTCATACTGCACTAGCGGCCACGGCAAAACTGGTGGAGCTAGGCTTCCACACCATGTCTGATGCCATGGCTGCTATGGATGACTGGTTTGAAACACAACCGAAATCCTTCCTTTTGCAAGGCTTACAGAACTTGGAATACCGATGTAAGAAGTGTGTTAGCATGAGTGGAGAGTATGTGGAAGAAATGTAAAGTTTCATCTTCCTATCCCGTTTCTTTCTGGGTAAAGCCAAAGACTTATCAGCAGCCCCTCGTAGTAGATGCTTGGAATAAAAACTTCCAGCAGCTGTGGTTGGAAAATCAGCAATAAATGAAGTCAAGCTTCCTCAGATAACCATAGATCTATATATGGCAACTAAGAAATATGTATGGTTTTGGTTTACAGGCCGCATACTGCGACGGTATTGGTTGGCGTCGTCTTTGTGTTATTTTCTTTCTTATGTATGTATTGTTGTTTTTTTCTGTAATATTGTTCTACTGATGTATGTAATTATGTTTTGTCACTATCTATGTTGCCCATGATGTCATATAAGATCTTTGGGGGACATTCATTTTTTTTTTTTTTAATTTGACACTTTCCTACTGTAGCTGGGGCATCCATAGGAGCTCCAGTTACAAGGGAAAGAAACCCCTGTAGTGACATTAGTCACTGGCAGAGCTGGCCAGGGTCCAGTGTGACCCTACAGCTTTGCTGTAGCAGGGAACCCCAGCGGTCACATAACCCCCCAGGCTCCCGGAGTGAAAGTTACACTGTACTTTCACTTTCTAGTACACAGGGCTCATTGAGCGCTGTGTACCTGGAGAAGGAAAAGGCAGGGTTAAAACCCTTTTCCAGGTAATCAGCTTTAATTGATTGCAGAGGCAGGCGGCTTAAAGCCCCGCCGTAATTTTACAATCGGTGGTGCTTTAAGCCTAGGACCAGGCGCTGTAAATTTACTATGCCTGGTCCTAAATGGATTAATTTTCCCAGTCACATCTGTCTTTGTGATAAGTTAGTGATGTTGGACAGAGAATGCCAATTACTGTGCCCCCCATTTATCTGGCATTGTGTGTTATCTGATGAACACAGAAGAATACTGTAATATTGTAATGTCTCTGCCTTCTCCTTATTCTCGACAATTATATTCCTGCCGTTATCCTTTTAAGCTCAATATTAGATTTTTTACATTTTTGTTATGTACATTGCAAACTTTCTTCAGATTACTTTAAAATTAATCAGTAATTTGCTTCCCTGTGTTAACTTTACCTCATCTTTTTTTTTTTTTAAAGGAACGTTTATTTAGCCAAAATAGATACATATACAAAAACAGCGGACATCAAAAAGAATGCACATCTTGTTGATACATCACAGTATATGAGAATTGAGAGAAAAAGAGGACAAAAGTAAAAACACTGAGTGTCTCGCATATGCGTGTGCATTTCTCATAAAACATAGTATTTGGCTGTTCATTTTCGCATTTATTTATCAACTGCTCATAATAAAACAAACCCAAACCAGGTTAGGGCTCCAAGCCTCAGAGTCCCAAAATACTAGGAGAAAAAGAAGGAGAAGAAAAAGAGAACGGGGGTCCTCCCAGATGAGGTCTGACTAAGAAAGAGTAGAAGAGGATAATTACCTCACGTGATCTAGACTCTATGCTTCTCTTAATACATTCTAGAATTGTTTGCTTTTTTGGCTGCTGCATCACATTGTTGACTCATGTTCAGTCCTTGATCTATTAGTATACCCAAGCCTTTTTTACATGTGTTGCTGCTCAGCCAAATTAATCCCATTCTGGATGTGCTTTTTTCAGTTTTCTTGCCCAGATGTAGGACTTTGCATTTCTCCTTGCTAAATACCATTCTGTTAGTCGCCGCCCACTGTGCAAGCTTTTTTTAAAACTTTTTTTTCAATATTTTCCTTCTCTTCCCTAGTGCTAGCTATCCCTCCTAGCTTTGTGTCGTTGGCAAACTTGATCAGTTTCCCATCAATTCTCCCCCCCCCCCTCAGGTTAAAATAAACAAAGGGACATAAGAAAAATTAGAGAAAACACCCCCCCCCCAGAAAGAATTTTAACCATCCCCCCTTAATCCCTTAAACAACAAACCTGCGCGACTCTTAAGGAAAAAAAAAAAAAAAAGGATTAACCTAAACAGTAGATCGGTTCAAGCGGGTGTACCTTATTTTATCCCTTCCTAGTTTCTAGACAGGCATCTCTGCTGCCGTTGCAGGACAGTTTACCCAGCCCCCCCAAATTTTGTCAAACTTCCTAGGACATCCTCTCGCCATATAAGTCAGTTTGTACATTGGAAGCACAGAGTTCACCACCTGGATCCATGCGTTTCTGGTCGGCTTACCAGGGTGTTTCCAATTCAACAAAATCACCTTTTTAGCATAGAAAAATAGTAGCTTATATAACGTGCGGGTTGCCGCTGCCACTGATAGGTCTCCAACAAGCCCAAAGAGGCACACCCCAGGGTGCATGATCCTCGGGGCTCCCAGGCGAGATTCCATAAATATGAGGACATCCCCCCACTAGTCTCGCATGACACCGCAGTCCCAAAACATGTGTATGATGGTCCCATCGGCAATTAAACATCGGGGGCAGGTCGCCGAGGGGAGTAGACCCATTACATGTAGCCTAGATGGGGTGTAGTATATCCGGTGTAGGAACCTTACCTGGATGAGCCTATCTCTAGCACTAATCAAGGGAGGACCAGAGCTCGTCAATATGTCTTCACCCTCTCCCTCCAACAGATCAGGAATGTCAATGATCCATTTTTGGGTGGCTCTCTCTCTCAACGGGGCAAGACACTGCACTAAGTGGGCATAGAAACTGGACAATGGTCTTACTATGTTGCAAATCTGTGCCAAACCCTCCAACCGAGTCAGGGACAGCGGTATGGACAGGCCCTGAAACTGAGCCCTGATCACATGTCGTAGCTGGTAGTATCTGAAATAGGAGTGTTCAGGCAGGTTATAGACTATCTGCAGTTGAAGGAAGGTGCAGAAGATGCCCTCAGTGACTATGTCAGATAGTAGATTAATACCATGAGCTCTCCAGAATGCATACTCTGTAAAGCGCAGCAGAATTTTAACGTCGTTGTTAAGAAGCGAGATGGGCCTATAGGAACCACAATCTGCAGGATCTTTTCTAGCTTTAGGAATCATGACAATTATGGCCTTGCGCATGGTGTCCGGCAGGGCACCATCTCGCAGAACAAAGTTATATAGCGTTAGAAGCCGGGGAGCTAGGAAATCCGCATTCTTTTTATACCACTCCCCAGGGAGTCCATCCAACCCTGGCGATTTCCTATTGGGAAGTGACTTGATAGCATTCATTACCTCCTCTATACTCAAGTCCCCATCCAAATAAGTGGCACTACTTGGGCTCAGCGCTGGGAAGGGGATATCACCAAGGTAAGCTATTAGCTGTTCATCCGAGCAGCTAAGTTTGGAAGTATAAAGATTACTATAGAAGTGGGCAAACGTTAGATTGATCAGTTTGGGATTATCCACCAGGGTCCCCGAAGCATCGCGCACCACCGTGATGGGCGGCAATGTCTGATCCTCCCTTGCTAAATAGGCCAGCAGATGACCGTTCTTATCTCCCTGGTCAAAGACCTGGTGACGAGTGTAAAGAAACTTCTTTTTGGTATATTCAGTGAGTAGTAGCTTGTATTCCCGCCATAGGTTATTTAAGTCCAGGTAGGCCTCTGGGGAAGGATCTGCTATGTGTCTGGCCTCCGCTGCAGCAAGGCGTCGTTCCAGGTCCAATCGGGCAGCCTGCAGCGATCTTCTATACTCAGCAATGGCGGATGTGAAAGACCCCCTAGTAAAAGCCTTAAAGGCGTCCCACACAGTCAGCTCCGAAGCAGTCCCCTCATTGACCTCCCAGTATATCCCTGCTTCCTGCTCAGTGTACTCATGTACCTCTCCCTGCGCCAGCCATAGAGGGCTGAGTCTCCACAAAGGGCGAGAGCCCTCCACACCAAGGTCAAGGACCAGCTGGAGTGGGGAATCATCCGATATGCCCCTGGGCAGATAGGAAACATCCCGCACCATAGGAAGACAGTCCGGGGAGCCAAAACACAGGTCGATGTGGGAAAAAGCAGTATGTGTTAGGGAATGACGTGAATAGGCAGTGTCATGCGGGTGTCGCAGGCGCCATATTTCCTGCAGCAAGTAGGAGTCAGCCCATGTCAGCAATCTGGTTGACACCGAGGCAGCTGGAGTGAACCGGTCCCGCACCGGGTCCAAAATCAGATTGAAGTCCCCCATAAATATTATTGGAGCAGGTTCGAGCAAAACCACCTGGGCCATTACATCGGAGAGGATTTTAACATCAGCGGGGGGCGGCAGATAGATATTGATTATTGTGAGGAGCCGGCCATGGAAGGTGCCCTGAAGGATCAAAAACCGACCCCCAGGATCAATGTGGATTTGTCGGAGTACAAATTGGGCTGCTTTAGTTACCAGGACGCTGACTCCCCTGGCATAGTTGGAATAAGTAGCGTGGTATGCAGCGCCTATATTGGCCCTCTTAAGAGCCAGTATCTTTGAGCCCTGTAGATGTGTCTCCTGAAGTAGTATGATGTGGGGAGAATGGATTTTTAGAAAATTGAAAGTTAAAGCTCTCTTAAATTTGGAATTCAAACCCCTAACATTCCAGGAGATCAGCTTGAGATGCGTGTTAGCCATTGTCATAGAGTTGGACATTGTTTGCGCAGGACACCCGCATAACACCGAAAGAAGAGTCGCGCCAAAACAAAGTGCAATAAAGTAGAATGGTTATCTTAGATGTATGAACCATAACAAAAACCCCTTCCCACCCTACCCATCCCCCCGAACTTAGGACAGGTTTGGATCCCAGAATACAAAACTTTGTGAGGGGCATTAGGCCTGCCCCAGCGAACCAACAGAGAAACTTAAAACAGAGAGGCCTGAGAGAACAAATATGGTCCCCCTGCGAAAGAGCGTGAGACATAATCGCGTCATTGGGCTGTATCTCCTTAGCTTGCATATACCCGGCTATAACCTGGGATACTGATATGTGGGCTGGTTGCCCAAGGAGGGGGAGCCCCCCCCTCAGGCCATTGGCCATGAGTTGGGGTCCACTAGGGAAGGCCACAGAGAGTAACATTACCAGGTCGCTGGGAAAGTCAGAGGAAAAGAATAGCATAGTTAAATCCACATCACATACCAAAGACGATTTTATCATAAGTGGCTGGCCCAAAGGGCTAAGGAGGTGGGTAGGGGAGAGGAGGCGAAAAGGGGGAAAGGAAGCGAAGGGGAAAGGAAACCAGAGAGGGCAGGGAGCGGTAGGGAAGAGGAGAGGAATTTCCTTCAGTTGTTGCCACAGAAAAGAAAAAGTAGGCCAGCCACGGCATCAATTTCGTAATGTCTCACAAACAGGATTCAATTTTGCTTGAGCCAATTTAGGACATCTCCTGGACTCTCGAATAAATGGGAGCGATTGTCCTTGATTACTTTTAGCCTAGCAGGGTACAACATGGCGTAGACAAGCTGTTTAGTGCGCAGAGCTTTCTTTGCCTCTGCAAACTTTTGTCACCTCTGCTGCACCTCCAAAGAGAAGTCTGGGAAGATACGGACTGTTTGCCCTCCGACCTTCAGCGGATCTTTCATGCAGTTAAGCGCCAAGACTTTGTCCCTGTCCCTATAGTTGAGCAATTTAGCTATGAAGGTCGAGGGGGTCCTCCAGGTGGCGGGGCTCTAGATGGAATACGGTGGGCTCTTTCCACACCGAGCAGAGGCGAAAGGGAATTTGGGCCGTATGTCTGTTTGAGGAGTGATTCCAAGAAATCGCAGGGATTTTTGCCCTCTGCTCCCTCCGGCAGTCCCATAAACCTGAGATTACACCGACGCAGACGGTTCTCCATGTCATCGATTTTCTTCTGCTGTGCTGCAAAACTGGTGTTTAGAGTCTGCACACGATCCGAGAGCGGTGTAGTGATATCCTCAAGGTCAGATACTCTGGTCTCAACCTCGGTCGTGTATTCCCGCAACGTTTGAACATCCGCTCTCAGCAGACTAAAGTCTGATTGCAAGGCATCGATTTTCTCGGTGAGGGCAGAGCGGGACTCTGTAATTGCTTTCAACACATCAGCAATGGTCGGGGCGGGCACAGGAGGTGAAGCTGGGGCAGCCCCCGCAGGTGATGTGCCTTGTGGGCTGCAGGGCTTGTTAGATCGGGTGTCCGCTGAGCCGCTGGGTCGGGCATACTTTTGCAGCTTGTTGGCTATTTTATTTTGTTTAATGGGTGCCATCTCGTCAGAGGGGTACAATTGGAGATATCCGTCAGCCCGAGCTTGTAACGTATCGCAGGGGGAGTTCACATGTAGTTTAGTGGTTAGTGCATAACTGTTGAGGAATACTCATGATGCAGTGAACTGGCGCCACACCACCACTAGGTGTCAGCAGAGAGCAGGTCAAGAGTCAATGGGTAGATGCTAGGCTTTGTGGGTTATGAAACAAAGTAAAGGCTGCAAATGTGGACTTGTGCTTCTTTCTCTGGCCCACAGAATATAGCCCCAGTGTTGTACTGTGGTGTCTGATGCGCTGCACAGGCTTTCAACAGTCCCAGCTCTGCTGCATCTCTACTGTGCAGGCTGTATATGTGTGGCTTGCTGCTCACAATAAATGGCAGTCCCAGAGAGTAGAGGATGACCCCCTCTCTGGCCTCAGGAGCCTCCTGGACAGCACTCCCGACAGAGGCCCTCAGTGTAGATGGAGCTCCCAACCTCTTCAGCCCCCCCCCCCCCTCTCAGTCTGTGGCAGTCTCAGCCCTCCCAGTGCCTGCAGGCAGATCCAGGGTTTTCTCACCTCCCCTCCGGCGCCACCACCACCACCTTCTCAGCTGGCCCTCTCTCTCCAGCAGCCGTGCCTCAACTTTACCTCATCTTTACATGGCCTATTAAGGCCTTTGTGAAAGCCTGGAACGTCCTTTCAGAACCCTCAGCCTTCAATATAACTGTGTTTGTTCTACTGTATTCAGCCATCCAGCTTCTGTGTTATAATATAATAATCTTTATTTGTATAGCGCCAACTTATTCTGCAGCGCTTTCAGGCATGGATAAATGCAAAACAATACAATTACAATGTGAGATACATTGGGTTAGACACAAATGGGTTGAGGGTGGTACAGGAGGTGCAGGGGTTGGGGAACACAGGCAATAGGAAATTTCATGTACAGATCATTTATTAGAAGGCAAACAGGGTGGGCCACTATAGGGAGGGGCGAGGGACTAGGTCAGGAGATTTGGTATGCTTCCCTGAACAGGTGCGTTTTTAAGGCACGTCTGAAATTTCGTGCATCAGGAACTGTCCGGATGCCTTGGGGTAGAGCATTCCAGAGGATGGGTGCTGCTCTGGTGGAGTCCTGTAGGCGAGCATGTGAGGTTCATATTACAGGGGCGTTTAGTCTGAGTGTGTTAGCCGATCGGAGTGAGCGGGCTGGGTGGTGTACTGACAGTAGGGAGGCGATGTATGGTGGCGCAGCGCCATGCAGAGCTTTGTGAGTGAGGTAGAGCAGTTTAAATTTAGTTCTGCAGTGGATGGGCAGCCAATGCAGCGACTGGCATAATGCAGAGGAGCCTGAGTAACGACTGGATAGAAAAATGAGCCTAGCTGCTGCATTTAGTATGGATTGGAGTGGAGCGAGGCTAGTGTGGGGGAGGCCAATGAGTAGCGAGTTGCAGTAGTCAAGCCGGGAGTGGATGAGGGCAACCACGAGCGTCTTTAGCGTGTCCGTGGTTAGGAACAAACATATTTTAGCAATATTTCTGAGGTGCATGTGGCATGTTTGGGCCAGAGATTGGATATGGAAAAAAAATCACTGAAGCAGGACGAACACCAGATGGCCAATTTAGACTAATCACTGTAGGGTTCGAGAAAAAAAAAACTAAAATATAACTTTTATTAAATATTACTTTAAAAGGGAACTTGGAATACAAGTTTCCGAGGGACACACAAAAAACATAAAAAAATTGCTCCCCAGCGGGTGATCCCGACAGTGCTCTAGTGAGGGATGACGTATTTCATAAAGAGCAATTAGCTCCAGTTTAGTACGAATAAATGTTACGGCTTTGACGATAGTCAAAGGCTACCCTGTAATGCAAATGGTGTAGCTATAGCCGTTTGATTAAAGGGTCAACCAGACTAGTATATTCAGAGTTTACGCAGAAATTTCCTTGGTCTACTGATAGATAATTCCTTGGTCTGGTTTGTGCCTGGGATATGTATACTTTCCCTTTTATAGCACCCTTTCTAGTTAGGACCAGATGGAAATTTCTACTGAAAGGAATGTTACCCTATCAGGAGATGGTGCACGGGATATAGATAAATCCCTGTTTTGTGCACAATCTAACTGCTAATCACAGGGACTATGGGTAGACTCCTTTCACGAAAGAGGACGATATCGATGGACCGTACTTAACAGAAAACAGCCATAGGCTGCATATAGAGGATAAAGACGTCGCTTTCAAATGAAATCCGCGGTTCAACGCGTTTCTGCTGCAATCATCGCAGCGTCATCAGGAACCTATTTCCTAGCAGTACGTCAGACAGAAAGGTAGAAATATCCTCAAATGCTTAACAGTAGCGCAAGCCAAACTGTAGCTAGAGATATAGAGAGGAGAGATAGAAAATGCTATCACTAAGAAGGATTAGAAATTCCCCCAGAGATTCCCCCCTCAAAATAAAAAAAAACCAGAGTGGTAGCAGCACCAGCCCTTGTGGTAGGCTGACGGCTAATGACCCATTGTGTGTCTCAGAGGGGTTTAAATAGTGGAGTGGTTCCTCCCCTAATTAGGTTGTCTGATGTTTTTAACCAGTGGGGTTTCAACTTGGTGTAGCTCCGCCCAACAGGGCGTTCTGTATCCAAGAGGGCTTTGCCTGCATGAATGACAGAGATAATAAAGAGCTTACACAGAGGAATGTATTATGCAGCAATTCAAGATCTCATGTGCTCCTTGCAAAAGGGAACTGTTTCGGTGCCGATTTTTATTTCAGCAGCAAACGGCTGTGCTATAACCATGCCGTTGCTAGGGGGCTTGGAGTAGCATCCCACATCACCGCGTGGTCACGTGTACCTGGTTGGTCACGTGATCCGACGCGTGACGTCAGCACGCTGTATAGGAAGAATGACAGGATCTGTTTACACTCCGCGCCGTCATGTGCGCGCTGTAGCGATACTATGACCGGGCGCATCGCGCGGTCACATGCACGCAAATCAGAACAGCGGACCCGCTTTAGGGGCGTGGAGTAGGCGGAGTGATTTCATTCACCATATTGTGCTGTCGATGACAATTGCAGTCTAAGAAAAGCATCGGACCCGCTTCGGGGGCGTGGAGTGGGCGGAGTGGTTTCATTCACCATGTTATTCTGCAAGTGACACTTGCAGTCAGAACCGAACATCGGACCCACTTCGGGGACGTGGGGTGGGCCAAATGATTACATTAACCATGTTGTTATGTAAGTAACACATAGTGTAGCCCTATGTTACAACTGAGATAAAAAACGGCGATTTAGAGGCTGTTACTGCAGTAAGTCATAACTTTTTTGATCCCATGAAGGGCCTGAAGTGGTTCTATGCAAATAAAGCAGAACCACAACGGCCGGAACACTTTTGTTACAAGGTTAAGAGTGTCAGAAAAGCACAGATATACAGATGCAAAGATAAACTGCCTTAATGCATTATAGCACTACGAGTGCCAGCCTCTGGGTGGAATATTGACATATTGGATGGAGTGAAAGAGACCCATTCCAGCCCATGATGTATATCAAATACATACGCAAGGATTGTAATCTAAATAATGCATGCATATTTTCTTTCCCCAATGCAAATAGAGTTATCTGTACTCTGTTGGTACCTGAGCCCGTCAGTTTTTGACTCCAGTATGGCTCTGTAATTAGGGGAGATGGTCACACTGTGGCGCCTTAAACCACCTGTTTAAGTATCCACAAAGGGATTCTAGTTCATGAAGGCTAGTATTGTATTGATATTCGCTCAACACAGAAAACGATATAGAGGCAGGATATAGTTTAGACCCAGTTTAGAGAAAACATGCAAATGATAAGTTCTCGTTAAGGCCCTTTGGTTGTAGACAGTCAATGCGATACGTCCATTGTGATTCCTTTTGGAGGAGTTTCTTATCGAGGTTACCCCTCCTTCCATAACTCCTGATGGATTCCACTCCCTGAAACTTGAGCAGGTCTGGGTTACCCCCGTGGTAATCCCTCATGTGATTTGCACAGGCGTTTTGTCACCCCTCGAATATTACCCACATGGGCCAAGATTCGACGCCTGAATTCCTGCTTTGTCTTCCCTACATAGTTCTTCTTGCAGGGGCACGTTGCCATGTAGACCAAATAGGAGGAACGACAATTGAAGAACTCCCTCAAGATGTATTTTTTGCCTGTACAGGCGCTGATGATCGTGTCTCCCTTTAGTATATTGCGACACGCTAAACAGTCAGAGCAAGGAAAAGTGCCTGTGGGTCTGGACATAGTGAGCCAATTTTCAGATGATTGTGTCTTCAGGTGGCTCTTTACAACTCTGTCCCTGATGTTGCGACCCCTTCTGAAGGTAAGTAGTGGATTCGTGGGTAATGCAGTTTTGAGATCTGGGTCCTCTTGGAGGATCCCCCAATACTAGGACAGAATGTTACGCATGTAAGGGACTCCGTTGTCAAAAGTGGATATAATACGTAGTTGACTATCGGAGTTCCTTATCTTCGGGACTAACAACGCTGGCCTACTCTGTTGTTTGGAGAATTCGTATGCCGTTTCGATAGAATTGCTGGGATAACCTCTATCCGCAAATCTCTTTTTTAGATCCGTGCTTTTGGTTTCAAAATCCTTTAAGTTTGAACAGTTACGTCTCAGGCGCAGGAACTGCCCCTTAGGTATCCCTTTCTTAAGGGAATAGGGATGGGCACTGTCCCAGGTTTCGTGACGGCGTTACCATCATACGTCGGTGACACCACTGATGTACTAAGACTGATAGATGGCATTCATATCGAACCAGGCACCCTATTGGCTAGTTTGGACGTAGAAGGGCTATATAGCTCAATTCCTCATAACATCGGAATTGAAGCAGTCGCATACTTTCTAAAACAGAGAGGGAATGCTTTCCTACACCATAATCAGTTTGTTCTAAATCTCCTAACTTTTGTACTAACAAAAAATTTACTTCCTGTTTGAGGGCCATCTATTCCACCAGCTCAGGGGCACCGCGATGGGGAGTCCATGTGCCCCATCGTACGCAAATTTGTTCCTGGGCTGGTGGGAGGCACGGATGGTCTTCACAGAGGAGCACGCCAAATAGACGGAAAATATTCCGCTTTGGCTGAGGTTTATTGATGACATTCTGATTCTGTATAAGGGAACGAAAGACTCCTTCGCTGAGTTTGTCAACATTCTGAACATCAATTCAATAAACCTCAGACTAACCATGGAGATCCAAGAAAATTCCATCTCATTCTTGGATGTGCGTCTCAGTAAAACAACTGATGGCTCTCTTGAATCCTCCCTCTATAGGAAACCGACGGCTTCCAATAGCCTCTTAGCCTGGGACAGCGCCCATCCCTATTCCCTTAAGAAAGGGATACCTAAGGGGCAGTTCCTGCGCCTGAGACGTAACTGTTCAAACTTAAAGGATTTTGAAACCAAAAGCACGGATCTAAAAAAGAGATTTGCGGATAGAGGTTATCCCAGCAATTCTATCGAAACGGCATACGAATTCTCCAAACAACAGAGTAGGCCAGCGTTGTTAGTCCCGAAGATAAGGAACTCCGATAGTCAACTACGTATTATATCCACTTTTGACAACGGAGTCCCTTACATGCGTAACATTCTGTCCAAGTATTGGGGGATCCTCCAAGAGGACCCAGATCTCAAAACTGCATTACCCATGAATCCACTACTTACCTTCAGAAGGGGTCGCAACATCAGGGACAGAGTTGTAAAGAGCCACATGAGGACACAATCATCTGAAAATTGGCTCACTATGTCCAGACCCACAGGCACTTTTCCTTGCTCTGACTGTTTAGCGTGTCGCAATATACTAAAGGGAGACACGATCATCAGCGCCTGTACAGGCAAAAAATACATCTTGAGGGAGTTCTTCAATGGTCGTTCCTCCTATTTGGTCTACATGGCAACGTGCCCCTGCAAGAACAACTATGTAGGGAAGACAAAGCAGAAATTCAGGCGTCGAATCTTGGCCCATGTGGGTAATATTCGATGGGGTGACAAAACGCCTGTGGCAAATCACATGAGGGATTACCACGGGGGTAACCCAGACCTGCTCAAGTTTCAGGGAGTGGAATCCATCAGGAGTTATGGAAGGAGGGGTAACCTCGATAAGAAACTCCTCCAAAAGGAATCACAATGGACGTATCGCATCGACTGTCTACAACCAAAGGGCCTTAACGAGAACTTATCATTTGCATGTTTTCTCTAAACTGGGTCTAAACTATATCCTGCCTCTATATCGTTTTCTGTGTTGAGCGAACATTAGTACAATACTAGCCTTCATGAACTAGAATCCCTTTGTGGATACTTAAACAGGTGGTTTAAGGCGCCACAGTGTGACCATCTCCCCTAATTACAGAGCCATACTGGAGTCAAAAACTGACAGGCTCAGGTACCAACAGAGTACAGATAACTCTATTTGCATTGGGGAAAGAAAATATGCATGCATTATTTAGATTACAATCCTTGCGTATGTATTTGATATACATCATGGGCTGGAATGGGTCTCTTTCACTCCATCCAATATGTCAATATTCCACCCAGAGGCTGGCACTCGTAGTGCTATAATGCATTAAGGCAGTTTATCTTTGCATCTGTATATCTGTGCTTTTCTGACACTCTTAACCTTGTAACAAAAGTGTTCCGGCCGTTGTGGTTCTGCTTTATTTGCATAGAACCACTTCAGGCCCTTCATGGGATCAAAAAAGTTATGACTTACTGCAGTAACAGCCTCTAAATCGCCGTTTTTTATCTCAGTTGTAACATAGGGCTACACTATAAGTGTTACTTACATAACAACATGGTTAATGTAATCATTTGGCCCACCCCACGCCCCCGAAGTGGGTCCGATGTTCGGTTCTGACTGCAAGTGTCACTTGCAGAATAACATGGTGAATGAAACCACTCCGCCCACTCCACGCCCCCGAAGCGGGTCCGATGCTTTTCTTAGACTGCAATTGTCATCGACAGAACAATATGGTGAATGAAATCACTCCGCCTACTCCACGCCCCTAAAGCGGGTCCGCTGTTCTGATTTGCGTGCATGTGACCGTGCGATGCGCCCGGTCATAGTATCGCTACAGCGCGCACATGACGGCGCGGAGTGTAAACAGATCCTGTCATTCTTCCTATACAGCGTGCTGACGTCACGCGTTGGATCACATGGCCAACCAGGTACACGTGACCACGCGGTGACGTGGGACGCTACTCCAAGCCCCCTAGCAACGGCATGGTTATAGCACAGCCGTTTGCTGCTGAAATAAAAATCGGCACCGAAACAGTTCCCTTTTGCAAGGAGCACATGAGATCTTGAATTGCTGCATAATACATTCCTCTGTGTAAGCTCTTTATTATCTCTGTCATTCATGCAGGCAAAGCCCTCTTGGATACAGCGAAAAGGATGTGAAAAGAACTGGTATGGAGGCGCAACACTCTAAGCTACTGGAAGATGTAGATCAAAGTCCAATGTGTGATGGTGAAAGCACTTCTTTTTTATTATTTTTTCAGAAATTAAAAACCAGCAATGGAATACGCGTTTCGGGGAAGAACCCCTTCGTCAGTTCGGCTGGATAGGACAACAGGATGCCTAGGGGTGACACGATTCCAAAGATGTATAGAATGTGTCGGAGGTCCTGTGTGCAGGAGGACAGGGGAGAAAAAAAATGCTTTAACCTTATAAACCAATAATAAAAAAGAAGTGCTTTCACCATCACACATTGGACTTTGATCTACATCTTCCAGTAGCTTAGAGTGTTGCGCCTCCATACCAGTTCTTTTCACATCCTTTTCGCTACACTTACGCCCACACTGGTGGAGCGTCATCTGGTTGGCAGCACCTCCACCATTCAAAATACTCAATCATTGAAAACTCTTTGCACTCCATAAATATTCCACTACCCTCACTGGGTCTTGCTCCACCCTCCTTTTTCATTTCTTTTACTCTTGGATACAGAACGCCCTGTTGGGCGGAGCTACACCAAGTTGAAACCCCACTGGTTAAAAACATCAGACAACCTAATTAGGGGAGGAACCACTCCACTATTTAAACCCCTCTGAGACACACAATGGGTCATTAGCCGCCAGCCTACCACAAGGGCTGGTGCTGCTACCACTCTGCTCTTTTTTTATTTTGAGGGGAGAATCTCTGGGGGAATTTCTAATCCTTCTTAGTGATAGCATTTTCTATCTCTCCTCTCTATATCTCTAGCTACAGTTTGGCTTGCGCTACTGTTTAGCATTTGAGGATATTTCTACCTTTCTGTCTGATGTACTGCTAGGAAATAGGTTCCTGATGACGCTGCGATGATTGCAGCAGAAACGCGTTGAACCGCGGATTTCATTTGAAAGCGACGTCTTTATCCTCTATATGCAGCCTATGGCTGTTTTCTGTTAAGTACGGTCCATCGATATCGTCCTCTTTCGTGAAAGGAGTCTACCCATAGTCCCTGTGATTAGCAGTTAGATTGTGCACAAAACAGGGATTTATCTATATCCCGTGCACCATCTCCTGATAGGGTAACATTCCTTTCAGTAGAAATTTCCATCTGGTCCTAACTAGAAAGGGTGCTATAAAAGGGAAAGTATACATATCCCAGGCACAAACCAGACCAAGGAATTATCTATCAGTAGACCAAGGAAATTTCTGCGTAAACTCTGAATATACTAGTCTGGTTGACCCTTTAATCAAACGGCTATAGCTACACCATTTGCATTACAGGGTAGCCTTTGACTATCGTCAAAGCCGTAACATTTATTCGTACTAAACTGGAGCTAATTGCTCTTCATGAAATACGTCATCCCTCACTAGAGCACTGTCGGGATCACCCGCTGGGGAGCAATTTTTTTATGTTTTTTGTGTGTCCCTCGGAAACTTGTATTCCAAGTTCCCTTTTAAAGTAATATTTAATAAAAGTTATATTTTAGTTTTTTTTCTCTCGAACCCTACAGTGATTAGAGATTGGATATGAGGGGCAAAGGAGAGGTCAGAGTCCAGTGTGACCCCAAGGCATCGGGCATGCCGCCTGGGGGTTATGATGGAATGGAGATGTTGTGGGGAGGTCGGTTAGAAGGTGGAAAGACAAGGAGGTCAGTTTTAAAGAGGTTTAGTTTGAGAAAAAGGGAGGACATAGTGTTAGAGACAGCGGACAGTCGGTGATATTTTGGAGGAATGGTTCAGAGATCTCACGAGAGGAGGTGTATAGTTAGGTGTCATCAGCGTAGAGATGGTATTGGAGGCCAAATTTGTGGATGGTTTGTCCAATTGGGGCAGCATAGATAGAGAAGAGAGGGGGACCAAGGACCGAGACCTGGACATTTAAAATTCACTACATAACTCACATAATAGGTCGTTGACCACTCCTCATTTACAAGTACATGATCCCACTCTGCACTACTAAGCCATTGCCTTAGTTTTTTTTCTTTCTAAAACTTCCAAGTTTTTTTGGTCCCTTTTGTAAGGTTTTATTAAATCTTGTTTTGAAATCAAACATTTGTACAAAAAAAATAATTGCACACAAACAATGCATATGGATAATGTTTATTCTACACCCAATATGGGCCACGCTTGTAACCGATGAAGTCCTACACCAAGAGTGACAGAGCAGCCGAGAGGAGGATATCTTACGCAGTAGGGTACATAGAGGGCAAGGGGAGCAGAAAGTGCTGAGAGGTAGGTGAATTGGAAGACTGGCCAAGGCACCATAAGTAATTCTGAAGCTTTGTGAAGTGAGTAAACAAAATTGTAAATTATAAATAAATATATATATTTAATTTTTTTGGTATTAGGGTGGACCTTATTTTTCAACATTCTAAGGGCTGTTTCAGACGACCCTATATCGGCCGGGGATTGACGCTGGCCGATATACGGCATCTCTATCTGCAGGGGGAGGAGGCTGGAAGAGCTGGGAGCAGTGCTCTAATTCCTGGAAACTTAGCCCCACCCCCTCTCATTGCAAATAGTGCAGAGAAGCAGAGAGGGGGTGGGAGCTCAGAGCACTGCTCCGGGCTCTTCCAGCCTCCTCCCCCTGCAGACAGAGACGTCGTATATCGGCCAGCGTAAATACCCGGCCGATATACGGTCGTCTGAAACAGCCCTGCGAGCTTAGCTTCCATCCCTCTAACTCGTTCCAATCAGCAAAAAAAAACACTGTGCAAAATTTTAATTCAATCAGACAACTACGATGCGACCCTTATTGACCATAAAGTTTTGAAATTTAAGCCCAGGTTGTTTATTTAAAAAAAAATTTTTATAGATTTTATTTATAAATCACTTGTAAGCATTAGTAAAGGCAATTAATGCAAGCTTTCGTTAATTTAATTAGCATTGCTTTGCTACATTATATCTTTTCCTATACCAGGAGCTGCAAGTCATGCTAGGTGGATGACAACGGCAATTAATGCATTCAAGATATACCAGTTTCAAGATCAATTTTAGTTATCTTAAAAGAAAAAGAACTCTTTGAGAATAATATGTATTCTTCTTGCTCAAGTGTACGTTCCAGCCTGGTTTCAGTCATCAGACGCAATTAAAAGTACCTTATCATGATTTCCTATTCATTTGTCAAATAATAAATCATCAGGATATTGTTCTGGAAAACAATAAAGCTGCGGCAAAAAAATGTCCAACTATCACTGGTACTTAGTTCCCAAAACTGTGGCTCTATCCTTACTTGATGGCAATGTTCCAATAGCGGTTAAGGCAAATATGGCTCAAGTGATGCTGGAAGCAGACAAAAAGGTGAAGAGGAAGAAGAAAAAAAATAAACTGAAGAGGTACGTTCTACACAAAAATGATTTTGCTTCCTTTAAAAAAAAAAAAACAAAAAAAAAAAAAAGGAGAGATTTTCTATCGGCACTGATTTAATCAACAAAACCCCACATTAATTTATGTATCCACAAAAATTTCACTAGACAAAAAAAAAAAAGGGGTCCAGCTGGGGAAGAGTAAAACGCTTTCGAACTGAATTAATCATTGCGTAATGCACATACCATGTTCCAGTTTCAAGGCGTTTGAGAGTTGCATAGTTGTTCGATTGAGCTGAAGTATTGCAAGGCCCGTTTTTTTGTTGATTGGAACAGGATTAAGGGGTGGGCGCACAAAAGTTTAACTTTTGGAAAATTACCTATAGTTAAGGGCCATCCTAGTATACATCCTTAGTTTCTGTCTTGGACAAGTTCTTCTAGGACCTGGGAAAGCCGCTGCTTGTCTTGAGCCCTTTCACACAACTGAAGAAGAGTGTGTGCTCTTCTTCGCGGGGGGTGAAGCCCTCGTAAGAGATATGAGCAGCAGTCTTTTCTAAGTGGAGCACTTTCATAAATCTCTGCAAAGCTGTAGACAGAGGGCAGACTCTCCAAACTTAATAGACAGTCTCGTACTGCATTTTCCAGCAAGCTTTGTAGATCAGGTAACAGGAACCTGCCAGCAGCAGCCATTGTATGCCCAAGTGGAGATTGAGACAGCTCTTCACCTGACACACTTCTTAGTCCCTGCAAAGTAGGACACAAAGATTCTTGGGAACAACCATGAAGGTAGTGGAGCAGCGGTAAGAAGGCACAGGAAGGAACTTCACGCACACAGACCTCATACTGCTGGGATTCCAAATAGCCACCTTGCAACATGGCTCTGAAGACGTCACATTTTTTAGAAACTGCCTCTCTACTACCCGCTACACGGTCTCCTCCATCCAAGACAAAGACCATATCTCCCTGGCCCTGAGAAAGGAGTTCCAGGTAAGAGCACTTTGGGGAGGACAACGAGGGGGATGTGTCAGGGACTGAGTAATCCTTAGGGGTTAATAAAGAGGAAAGACATTCTGAAGCATGGAAGAAAAATACTGGATCCAAAGAAACCATCAGTGTCTCCAAAACCAGCTGAAGAGCTCCACTAAGCAGCGGCTGCTGATGGGGAGAGTGTTTCCTAGAATGCAGGGTAGAGATAGGACAATGTTAGGAGCAGACCCTGGATAAGCCAATCAGAAGAATTGAAACACATGGACAAAATTTTCTAAATAGTATCGGGGGACGCAAACCAAACCAAACAAGGCCAACAGTCCATAAACAGAACCATAGTGTACCTTCATACCAGGTGGAAATGTGCATATTTTTGCAGCGGAATAGTACAAGTCATGTGGATGAGATTTAAAAAAAAAAAAAAAAAATTTACACACTTTTGGAGTTCACGTTATATAATGTACGCTGCACCCTCTACCTTGTCAATTTTTGATGCGGATTTTGGCAGCGAATTTCAACTTTTGAAATGCACCGTTGACCCCCGTGGCAAACTCCATATCACTTGTGTAGTTTCTGCACATGCACTGCAGTTTTTCCACTTTGGAAAGTCAGCAGCAAGAATCCCCATTGTGACTGCACCCGTAAGTCACTTACTGGAATTGAGAGAGATCGGGTCACACTCAGATCCTTAATATTGTTCTGCCATGGAGGGCGATATTACATGGAACAATTTTAAAAAAATTTCTTAAAAAAAAATATATATATAGTCGCTGGATTATTCTAATTTGAATTATAATTAGAGATGAGCGAGCGTACTCGGAAAAGCACTACTCGCTCGAGTAATTTGCTTTATCCGAGTATCGCTGTGCTCGTCCCTGAAGATTCGGGTGCCGGCACGGAGCGGGGAGCTGCATGGGAGAGCGGGGAGGAACGGAGGTAAGATCTTTCTCTCCCTCTCGCTCTCCCCTGCTCCCCGCTGCGACTCACCTGTCAGCCGCAGCGGCACCCGAATCTTCAGGGACGAGCACAGCGATACTCGGATAAAGCACATTACTCGAGCGAGTAGTGCTTTTCCGAGTACGCTCGCTCATCTCTAATTATAATCCTTCAGCATGAATGCAGCCGACATTTCAATGATGATTCATTTGCCTCTTGTTTATTTCATGCAAGCATGAAAATAGTGGGCTCATTTGCTAATCGTTTTGTTTAAATACTGATCGTTCAGTCATTCCCATTCAAACAACTGAATTATTTGCATACGCATGATAAATCGCTCAGTGTAAGAGCTCCCTGACTAAAGGCCCATTTAGTCACAATGATTATCGCTCAAAAGATGATGCTCAAGTGAGCGATAATCGTAGTGTCATTTGCAGCCCAAAATGAGCGATCACCTTGCGCTGCCAGCGGAGGATGCAGAAGACAAGGGGGGTGTTTCTGCTTGTCTTCTGCATCCAGCTGTTCCGCAGCTCCGAGCGCCCAGCAGTTATACAGCCGAGTGCTCGGAGCGGAGGATGCAGGGTGTCCCCGATTGTCTTCTGCATCCAGATGTTTTCTGCACAGAGTGCCCAGCTGTTATATAGCCGAGCGCTCCGTGCCAGGTATGGAGAACAGAGCTGGACTGCTGTTTTTCATACACAGCTGTCATCAGGGAGCGGGATACAGCTGAAACAATAGTATCTGCTGTATCCTGCTGTGAATCCCTGATAAGGCTCATCGTTGTCTTGCAGCATGCTGAAAGACAACGATGAATGATGGCTTAACGAAAACTGCACAATGTAAGTGCAGTTACACACAGCGATTATTGCTCGAAAGATGGCTTTTGAGCGATAATCGTTGCGTCTAAATGGGCCTTTACAGGGTGCTGTGCGTGTGAAAATATATGATTAACTGCTTAAGGACCGGCCATTGTTCTTCATTGCTGTTTTCGCCTCTGCACTTTAAAAAAATATAACAACTTGTTTTTTGCAAGAAGAGTTGTATTTTTCAAATTGTACTATTTAATGTTCCATATAATTACCGAAAACGTAAAAATTTCTAAGTAGAGTGAAATGGAAAAAAACCCAAACAAATTCCGCCATGTTTGGGGCGGTCTTGTTTTTATGACGTACACACTGCGGCAAATTGACGGGACACCTTTATTCTGTGGGTCAGTACAACTACGAAGATACCAAGTTTCTTGAGAGATTTTAAATGTACTGCTTTTAATAAATAAAATATCTTTGGAAGAAAAATAAGAAATTCTGTCGCCATCTTCTGACCGCCATTAAGTCTAGTTTATTTTTCCTTCGACAGAGTTGTTCGAGGGCACTTTTCTGCCTTGCGGGACCTCTTGCAGACAACTGCGGTATGGTTCATGCCCCTGAAGCTATGTAAGGGAGAATCCCTGTAGGAATAGGTAGCTACAACCTTTCACTAACTGCAGGGTGGCTAGAATCAATCCAGCCGACCTGAAGGGCCACCCTGAAAAGGTGAACAACCAGCATCTTACTTCAAAGAGATGCAAGAGGTACTGGCCTAAGATTTCACCCTGATGTAGGGGATAGTCCTGCAGCTTCTGGCCAGCCTGTTTGTTCCCCTAGTGAGAGGATGGGAGTTGTAGTGGTCAGGAGAGGGGAAAAGAATACTCAACTCTATGCAGGGGAAAAAAAACTTACGTGAAAAAAAGAGACAGATTCCGAAGCTCCAGCAGTGTAATCTGCCTGCCTTTAAGGAGTAAAGGAGTGCTCCAGCAAAAGGGGGACACTATACCTGGTGGGTCACTTGCAAATCAATGCTTGGATGCACCTCATTATTTTTTTCTGAGGTCAGGGCTGGCAACAGAATGGCTAGTTCTGTTCACCCTTCTCGATGGGGTAACGGGGAGAGCCCAGACTCCCTGTATTTCTCGAATCAAAGAGGTTCTTGAAGATTGGCGATAAATAGGTCTGATTCGTACGGACACTACTGATCCTTTTAGATGGATCGAGCTGTGGGACAAACAATGTTCGGCCCAGTAAAGCTGTTACACAGGAGTGAGTTTCGCTGGCGTCGCTCACAGCGCGACCGGAATGGAGGTGGAGCAGGCCGAAGAGCGTTCTTCCCCCGCAGCCTCCATTCACAGTAAGTAGACAGTCGTTCAAAAGTAATCGACTGCTGTGTACACTTATCGGCGTGTCATCCAGTTTTCAGCATGCAGGAACTGAATTGTCATTCAGAATCCAATGGGAGCTCAGGATTCTGAACAAAAATCGTTCTATGGAAAAGGGCCATAAGCGAAAACTGGTCAGCTTGGTGCCTGCAGGAGGGTATAGCTAGTGGGAGGGGCTAACACTTTTCTGCTTAGGATCGCCTCTTGTAGCAGTAGCTATACCGACAGTTTTCAGCTGCATCCCCTAATGATATGGATGAGAAATTAAAAGGTTATGACTCTAGGAATGCGATATAAAATAAATAAACTAGTTAATTGGGGTCTTACTCTTCCATGAGACCTGTCTTCTATTAACCTTTTCAGTGTCTGGTTTCTTACCACTCTGTCTGCTCACCCAGGGCAGTTTAAAAAAAATAAAAATAAAAAAATAATAAATAAATCAGCCACGCATTTAATTTCAATTCATTTTCTAGTCGCATTACAAGAGCCATAACTTTTTCATTTCTCCATTGACACAGCGCATGAGGGCTTGTTTTTTTTACGGGACAAGTTGTATTTTTTCAATGGCATCATTTTTAGCTATATATAATGTATTGGATAACTTTTGTAAAAAAAAAAATTTGTAGGGAGACTGGGTTTCCCCAGTCTTCCTGCAAATTGCTTTTATTTCATTTTTACGGCACTCAGCATGCAGAATAAATAATGTGATATTATTCTGAGTCAACACGATCTTGGCGATACCAAGTTTATACAGTTTTTTTTATGTTTTGCTATTTTTGTACATTAACCCTTTCCAATCCACTGTCTGACCTCTGAAGACATTATGATTTAAGGCTGTACAGCTCCGATGTTGGAAGACATCCGTCGGGGTTCTCTCACTGTATATTGCCAGCCTCTCTGCTGTTGGAGCCTAGCCAACGTGTCACCTCATGCAGTACTGGCTTTAGCCAGCAGATAGCGCCGTTGTGTAACGGCAAAAAAAAAGAATAAGCCCCCTAGGAAAACCAGGATAGAAATTGGATTGGAAAGGGTTAAAAAAATGTTTTCAAAGGTTTGCTTTTTATTCTATTTTTTTCTAGGGGCAAGGTAAACAAACTCTAATTCTGGCATACTTTTTATTTAATTTTTCACTGCATTCTCTGAGCTGTATAATATAATAAAATAATTACAGTACGATTATGCCAATACCAAATTGTAATAGTTTTTTTCGCTACTTTCATATTTTAAATTAATCAATGGAATGGTCTAAGAGTTTTTACTTTGCGGGAGGAGTTGTACTTTTTATATTAGTACCATTGTTTGATCCGTGTAGCATTTTGATCACTTTCTATTCCATTTTTTGCATGAGGAGATAGGCTAAATTAGCCATTGTTGACATGTTTTACATTTTTTTTTCCATGCAGTGCACCCTGCTGATTAAATAATGTACTAACTTCCTTCTTTGGGTAATTACGAACGCAGAGATACCACATGTGTAATTTTGCTTTTAATTTTTTACTTTTCTTTTTACAAAGTAAAGAGAGAAAGGTGGGGTTTTGGAGTTTTTATTTTTTTATAATTTTTTTTTACTATTTTTTTTTTTACTTTACCAATTTGTTTTTTTTTTATTTTAGTCCCTTTAGAGGACTTGCTTAATACTTATTTTCTTATACTTCTAATACTCTGCTATGCTGAGGCACAGCAGGGTGTTAAACAGGCTATGACACAGAGTCTGAGCGTCATAGCCTAATTTAGCTGTCAGACCCGGAGGCTATATTCAAGCCTCCAGGTGTCACAGAGACCCATCAGGACCCCCTAATTACACTGCGGGGACTCAGATGGGGACAGAGGGAGCCCCCTCCCTCTGTTAGTCCTTTACAATGCTGCGGTCGCACAGACCATGGCATGTAAAAGGTTAAACAGCAGAGATGCGAGGTTTTCTCTGTTCTCTGCTGTAAGAGCTGGTGCTTGGCTATCATCTGACAGCCGATTACAAGCTCTCCCTGCCATGGGGACTAGCGGCCGGCTTCTGACAGGCCGATGGTCTCGGTGGCAACGTGTAGGAGTTAAAAGAAAAAATAAAGGGGGAAGTTGTCGGCAGATAGGTTATATCTCCCAGTCCTGCAGTGGTGTGGGCAGAACACAATGCCACAGCGTTCTCCACGGTCCCATAGTAAAACATAGCCCAGAAATCTTCCGGGCTATATCAATATGGGCAGTGGAGCTGGTCCCGGAAAATTTCTGGGAGTGCCACTGAAAGGATTAAAGTGTGGTGGGTCACTTCCGTTGCTCCTCTACTGGAAATCATATTAATCACCTTTTGGCTAGTCCTTTTTTCTTGTTTGCTGTGGTCCCAAGACTTGGCGGACAGACAGGGCAGCTCATCTTCGAAGACTCATCTTTCCTATTGCAGAAAGCAATCCTGGTCCTCCGGTATGGTGGTGCATCCATTTTGGATATCACCATCATACCATGCGAGTCCCTGCTTCATTGTTATATTTCCGGCCCCCATTTTGTTCCTCTTGTACAGCAAAATATCAATATTTGCAGATGACACAAGACTATACAATATAATTAATGCAATGGAGGACAATGCACGGCTACAAAAGAACCTAGATAAGCTGGGGGCTTGGGCAGAAAAAAGAGCAAATGAAGTTCAATGTTACTAAATGTAAGGTTATGCACATGGGCAGCAAAAACGGATGTCACCAATATACATTAAATGGGGCACTGCTAGGGAAAAGTGAGATGGAAAAAGACCTAGGGGTACTAGTGGATTGTAGACTAAACTGGAGTAACCAATGCCAGTCAGCTGCTGCAAAAGCTAATAAAGTCTTGGGGTGCATTAAAAGAGGTATAGGGGCGAAGGACGAGAACATTATCCTTCCATTATATAAGGCACTTGTCAGGCCCCACATGGAATACTGCACACAGTTCTGGTCACCGGTGCTCAGGGAAGATGTCACAGTGCTTGAGGAGGTTCAAAGAAGGGCAACTAAACTAATACATGGAATGAGAGGACTGGAATACCCAGAGAGGCTATCAATATTGGGACTATTTACTCTAGAAAAAAGACGGCTAAGAGGTGATTAAATAACTATGTATAGATACATGAGGGGATAATACAAGGATATCTCCCATGATCTGTTTATACCCAGGACTGCGAAGGTAACAAGAGGGCATCCGCTACATTTAGAGGAAAGCAGGTTCCATCACCAACATAGAAAAGGGTTCTTTACTGTAAGAGCAGTTAGACTGTGGAACTCTCTGCCTGAGGATGTAGTGATGGCAAAATCAATAGAGGAGTTTAAAAGGGGACTTGATGTCTTTCTGGAGAGGAAGGATATTATAGGTTATAAATCTTAGGTTAATTGTTAATCCGGGTATATAGGCAGGTAGGAACGATTAGGGGTTGATCCAGGGGTTGCCATTAGGGAGTCGGGAAGAAATTTATTCCCCAAAAGGGCTAATTGGCTATTGCCTCTTGGGGTTTTTGCCTTCCTCTGGATCAACAACACAGGAGGCTAACAGGCTGGACTAGATGGACATTGTCTTCATTCGGCCTTACGAACTATGTTACTATGTATGTTACTGTTAGCTCGTTTCCCTATTTACTCGGATTGTAAGAGCGTTCCTAACAAAAAAAAATCCTACCCCTATTTCTTTATAGATTGTAAGCAAGGATCCCCCCCCCCCCTATTGTAGTGTATGCAACATTTGATAGCTGTACATGTTCCCCCTGATTTGTACAGTGCTGTAGAAAATGTTGGTGCTATATATAATTCTTAAGAGACTGAAGTGCTCACCTGAGTGCCATGGCCCCTTCAAACACCCGATGGTTGTAGTGTCTGTGGCTGGACCCCCACTAATCTGATCCTTCTAGCCCTTTTACACGGAATGATAAATTGTCCAGATTGCAGCGTCCACCAGGAATCTGAACAATTATTGTTTGATGTAAAGGCACGCTCCGACTGAACGAGAATTTGTTCACTTCTCATTTATCATTCAGTTTATACATGGAGGGTTCGCCCGTTTAACAGGCAGGTGTTCATTTATGAACGACTACCTGCTGACTGAACGGAGGCCGCTGGAACGATCAGCAGCCACTCCGTCTCCATTCACTGATCAATGCTCATCAGTGTGTAAGAGCACCGGATTGATTATCGCTGGGACGATCAGCCAGGCATCTGCACCCAACAGCTGGCCCTGTGGAAGAGGGCCCTTAGTGTCATTAATACTTGAATCCCAGAAAACCCCTTTGGTGAGTGAGAAGTCCAGTATTTACCTGTAAATAAAGGGCAGGCAGAGAGCGCACTGATGTCTCTCATTTGGAGATCCTGACACCAACATGTGAGTAATTACCCCAACGCCAAAGGGTGACTCCGCCTGAATCTGAAGATTACGGAGAAGTGTGTTGCCTGTAAAAAAAAAAAAAGAAAAAAAAAGGGTCACAGCAATGAATCAGTCCACTTTACGACAGAGTCCTAATCCGGCTCCATGTCTCTGCAGACACAGCGTTTACATTGTTGTGCTCCACAAAGCAAAGCAGATTTATCCACCCTTTAATACTAAACAATTCCATTGTGATCTAAATCCCGCACCCCTTCCCATCTGCTACCGCTAGGAAGATCTCACTGTATATGTTGCTAGCACAGAATTCTGTGTATAAATTGTATTAAGTGCCGCGGAATAAGTTGGCACTATATAAAGATTAATATAAATCAGATGCAATAACTTAGTGCTCCATGACATAGTTACGTAATGCAGCACGAAGTTTGTATAAAATGGAATAAGGAGCCGATTCCACTCCATACCTGCCATGTGCAGGCTGTCAAAGACTCCATCATGCAGCAGCCACAATCACTATTCATGCTGATCATGGCTGTTACGCATTTAAATGTCCCCTATCAGTAGTCGGGGGTCCCAAACCCCCCTGCAATGACATCTTAAGCTGCCATTTGGTTGTCATGGCAGGGCTGCAATGAATGATCACCTATTAAGATGTGCCTTGATAGACTGTTAGAATACAATATAATGCAATACTATGGTATTGCAATGTATTGTATGAGCAACCACAGCGATCGCAAATTGAAGAAGTGTGCTCTAAAAGAGAACAGGTGGGGGAGGGGGGACAAAAACAGTAAAATTTTTTCAAAAAAAGTTACTGCAAACAAGTCGTCGTCGTCGCCGCCGCCGTCGTCATTACACAACGCCACAATTGCACTCTTTTGATCACCCAGTCTCCAAAAAAAAGTTATGGCTGTCAGAAGATGGCTGCAGAAAAAGTCACCCCCCTCCAAAGATTTAGTTTTTTTCTTTAAACTGTACAGCAAAAAATAAAAAAAAAAAAAAAAAATTAAATATAATAATAATTTGGTAACTTTGTGATTGTACTGAGCCACAGAATAAAGTTGTAATTTTTGCTGCAGTGTGTACGCCATAAAAAACAAGTGTCACCCCCCACCCGCCACCTAAAGATGGCAAAACTGCTTTAATTTTCTAAAGTTTTAGTACATTACATGTATTTTTCAATGTTACCATTTAATGCACAATGCATCCCACAAAAGACAAGTCCTCAGCCTCAGACAGCCATGTCAATGGAAAAATAAAGTTATGATTTTTCGAAAGTGGGGAGAAAAAAAAAAGTAAGGGGTCAACTTTCCCTCTGGTTGTTGTAAACAGCCTCAATTTTGTCGTCTTTTAGGCCTTGTTCACACGGGCGATACGGCATCACCGCGAGAAAAAAAACAAACACGCAGCGATATTGCATCGCTGGTCCATGCGATATCGCTGCAGTTTCTCATGGCGATACAGCGATTTTGTAACACTACAAAGTGGTACAACTTAGAAATATAAGCCGTAGTTGCAGAGAGAAAAAAATATATAAAAAATAGATATAAAAAGGTGAAAGCCCTCATTGACTGACTACTAATTCTCTAACTTCCCAGTGTCATACGAACATGAAGTTTGGAAGGAGTATTCTTTAGGTCCTAAATAGGAAAAGTAAAGGGTTCACAACTCTTATTCAATGCTAATTTTAAAAGTATTGGCACCCCTGCGTAATGTAACTTCCCGGTGTCATACAAACATGAAATTTGGCATGACCATTCTTTAGGTCCTATATAGGAAAAGTAAAGGAGTCACAACTCAATTATTCAATTCCAATTGCAAAAGTAAGTGCACCCCTATCTAATGTAACTTCCCATTATACAATCGTAAAATTTGGCATGAGCATTCTTTTGGTCCTAAATGAGGAGAGTGGGAGGGGGGGGGTGGCACATTCTGCAGAGGGACATCAGTACATGCAGCCTGAGGAGAATCTATCGCTCCTCTATGTGTATAAATATTTTATTACTCGATTACTCTAAAGTAACCGTGACTTCATAAAGTTTTCTATGCAAACAACATGTCAACACCTGTATCAGATTAACTCGGGCAAGGCCAGGTATTTTAGCATAATCATCTCTTCTGGACGGAGATTGAAAAAGTCCCACCGGCTGTGATTGGATGACGCTTAGCCAGTCAGAGCAAACACTTGACGAATGGCTATGAAAGGCCAATCACAGCCAGCACTTCCAGGAGGCAGGATTTTTCAATCCCCGGCAACAAGAACTAAAGAGTAGTGCCAGGGAGCGGGGAGAAGATGCGGCGGCACTGACAGTGCTTCTTAGGTGATGTGTGTTTTATTTTTTTTTCCTGCAGCTAGGGCTTAGGTTATGGCCTTGACAGTAGGATTTCCTACCGTTAAAGTTGTATCACACAGCATGGAAAAAAAACAAAAAAAACCAAAACACATCACGTTGTTTGCGCGACGCAACAAAGAAAGGCTCCATAGGAAAACATCGGCCACAAGGTTTTTGTGTCGGGATGTTGCATGCCACAAAACATCGCATATGTGAATTAACCCATAGGAAAACATGGGGTTTACATACATGTGATTTGTAGCATTCTCACAACATGACAAAATTGCGCGACTCGTCGCCCGTGTCAATGTGGTCTTACACTTGGAGCACTATCTGTAAAGCTTCGACCTCCATTAAATTCCCCAGTTCATCAATGTAGATTTGTCTTCCTTTCCCCCCTTTTTCATTCTTACCCAGCTCTTTTGCCCTCTCTGGGTGCCGGATTTTGTGCTCCGCATCTCCATCTGGTGACTCGTTCAGCAGCAGTCGGCTTCTAAGAGTGCAGATACTTCCTGTCCTAATAAATGCTTCCAGGCAAGAAGGGTCACAGGTCAGACGTTGCAGAAGCCTAGCAGCACGACTCGAAGGTTGGGGGTGACAAGTGATATAAGTCAAAAGACCTCGTAATACTGGATGCGAGACCAAACAAGCACTTGGATCAGACAACTGAGAAAAACGAGACAAAAGAAGCAGAACTGGAAATTCTGGACCCCAGACTTCAGATTGAGGAGA
Source organism: Eleutherodactylus coqui (assembly GCF_035609145.1). Classification (NCBI taxonomy): domain Eukaryota; kingdom Metazoa; phylum Chordata; class Amphibia; order Anura; family Eleutherodactylidae; genus Eleutherodactylus; species Eleutherodactylus coqui. Next base: position 189,944,963 of record NC_089844.1, on the reverse strand, counting down.
CCAGGTCCCCAACGGCCACTGTGATGCCAGTATTTCTTGCATGGGGGACTGACATTGTACAGAAGAGAGAGAGGAGAAGTGCGGGCGGCAGATCAAAGACACCGGTGTAGGAGGTTTAAGATATTTCTCCTCCGAAGAGGTCGAAGTGTCGAGAGCATCGGAAGAAGCTCTATTACTAGATCCACCAGTAGGGATGTCTCGGTTATCTCGCTCCTGTATCCAATCTGGCGGTAGCTCATCCAAACTGTTAATGTAACCTTCCGATAACAGCCAAGATCTGGAAGAAAGAGGCAAAAAGATCGGTATGGAGACAGATGGATACCACATGTAGACATGCCTAGATCAGCGAGGAACTCAAAAAGAGGATTTCAATTCCTTACCGGCACCTTGGAGATGGACCAGCCATTTCTAGCTGCATTCCAACAAGGAGCCACATGTTGTTGCGGCTGGTGAGGTTATAGGTGAGGGAAGGGCTGTTGCTTCATTATAATAATTAAGCAAGCCTATGACGACACTGGCCAGGTGCAATACCATGTCACGCCTTGTTGGAACGCAGTCGGTTCATCACAGAGGGGATATCCCTGGATAGCCCCTCCACAGTTTATCATTCAGCATTCATGGAACATTGCAAGCCTGCACATTTCCAAGTAAACATTTTTTATAAATGATCTGGAGGGGGGGGGGGGGGGGGGGGAATTGATGGGAAACTGATCAAGTTTGCCAACGACACAAAGCTAGGAGGGATAGCTAGCACTAGGGAAGAGAGGGAAAGTATTGAAAAAAAAAGATCTAAAAAAAGCTTGCACAGTGGGCGGCGACTAACAGAATGGTATTTAACAAGGAGAAATGCAAAGTCCTACATCTGGGCAAGAAAAATGAAAAAAGCACATCCAGAATGGGAGGAATTTGGCTGAGCAGCAACACATGTAAATAAGGCTTGGGTATACTAATAGATCAAGGACTGAACATGAGTCAACAATGTGATGCAGCAGCCAAAAAAGCAAACAATTCTAGAATGTATTAAGAGAAGCATAGAGTCTAGATCACGTGAGGTAATTATCCTCTTCTACTCTTTCTTAGTCAGACCTCATCTGGAATACTGTGTCCAGTTCTGGGCACCTCACTCTAAAAAAAAGACAGACAAACTGGTACAAGTTCAGAGAAGAGTTACCAAGATGGCGAGTGGTCTGCAAATCACAGTCCAAGAAGAAAAAGCAGCCAGCGACACACCGTAAATATCCACACAGTGGGGGAGAAATATGTTAGGTGCCAGCAAAATAATGACAGTTGACCCACAGATCTTCAGTGACGAATCCAGCAGTAGAAAGAGGTGCTGCACTCAGGAGCTCATATCCACTTCAAGCTTTTTTCAAAAAGTTCAAAAGGTTTGTTACTCCATAGTATCAAACAGATATGCGACATTTCAACCTAAATGGCCTTTGTCAAGCATAAGCATAACCTTTTGGACTTTTTGAAATCTGCTTGAAGTGGATATGAGCTCCTGAGTGCAGCACCTCTTTCTACTGCTAGTTTGCAAATCATGTCCTATGATGAACGGTTAAAAGATCTGGGAAGGTTTAGCTTGCAGAAAAGAAGGCTAAGAGGAGATTTAATAGCGGTCTGCAAATATCTGAAGGGCTGTCACAGTGTAGAGGGAGCAGCCCTATTCTCATCTGCAGAAGGAAAGACTAGAAGCAATGGGATGAAACTGAAAGGGAGGAGACACAGATTAGATATTAGAAAAAAACTTTGACAGTGAGGGTGATCAATGAGTGGAACAGGTTACCATGGGACGTGGTGAGATCTCCTTCAATGGAAGTGTTCAAACAAAGGCTGGACAAATATCTGTCTGGGATGATTTAGTGAATGCTGCACTGAGCAGGGGGTTGGACCCGATGACCCTGGAGGTTCCTTCCAACTCTACTATTCCATGAATTTACATAAACATCAGACTGATCGTAAGACCACTATGAGTACCGGTGCCCAAAACGGTCCCCAATATTCCATGTGTGGTCTGACCAGTGACTTGTAAAGTGCAAGAATAATGTTCTCGTCATGTGCTACTAGACCTCTTTTGATGCACCCCATGATCCTATTTGCCTTGGCAGCAGCTGCCTGACACTGGTTGCTCCAGTTAAGCTTGCAGTTTACTAAAATCTCCAAGTCCTTTTCCATGTCTGTGTCCCCAGTGGTTTCCCATTTAGTATGTAATGCTTCGGGAGGGACAACATCTCTGCTTAGGGAGCATCAAGAAGGTGAGTGAGGAGACTTATTAGCCCACCCATGCTCCTCTGGGTAATATGCAAATGAGGACTCGCATCCACGGGCAGGTTTTTGCTATGGAATCTAGAGCGCGCATTCCACTCCGTATTCCGCAGCAATAACCCTTTATAGCATGCTATGGAAAACTGATTTTTCATGCTCACGAGCGGAAATCAAATGCAGTTTCCACTTGCAGATGGGGGGTGGGGGGTGGAACGCAGCACACTTTATTTATTGTAATCAATGGAAGCAGTCCGATCTGTGGCGCATCCGCAATTGACAATGCTGACAGGCCGTGGATTGCACAGGATAAAACAGGAGTTTAAAAAGAGGAAAAAAAATTCTATACTATGCATGTGGCACCGGCCAGCACTTGCGCACACATCCACACTACAGAACTTCAAGACATGGACAGGTATACCTTCTCCTGGCAGCATGTGAGGTTTGTTTTTTTTGTTTTTAAAATCAGGGATAACAAAAAGCAACATGATAAATTGGTGCTACAGCTTGGGAGGATTATGAAAATACCAACATTTAATTTTAAATAAAAAAAAAATAATAATAATCCAACATAAGGGTTTTAATTGCTGCATTCAAGGTCTCATAATTTAATTTTTATTTCTTCATGGAGAGCTCTGCCAGGGCTTGTTTTTGACATGATGGACTATAGTATTTATTGGTACCATTTATATGGCTTTTTTTGATCACTTACTGCATTTTTAGGAGGTACAATAGAAACATTTTTGCTCCTTTATTGTTTCTTTTTATACCATTTGCCGTGAAGGATGAAAAGTGTATTCAATGTATTGTACGGGTCATTATCAATGCAATAATACCAATTGTGGGTTTTTTTGTTTTTTATGTTACTGTAGGGGACTTGAACATGCAATCCTACAATTGCTCTGATAATGCATTACAGTTATTCATAAGCATCACAGGCCATGGCAGACCCACACGCCATTATCTGGCCTGAGGTTGCCACGGCAACACAGCGGTCCGATGGCGGAAGGAGATCCCTCCCCTCTGTGAATCCTTTATATGCCATAATCAAAGAAAAATTGTAATGGCTTAAACAGCAGAGATCAGTATTTTCTATCGTGCCTGGATGGCACAGGCTCCGCTTCTGAACCCGTGCCATCCATAGGATGCAAGTTAAAGGGGTTGTCCCGCGCCGAAACGGGTTTTTTTTTTTTTCAACAGCCCCCCCCCCCGTTCGGCGCGAGACAAACCCGATGCAGGGACTTAAAAAAAAAAAACCGCACAGCGCTTACCTGAATCCCCACGCTCCGGTGACTTCTTACTTACCTGGTGAAGATGGCCGCCGGGATCTTCTCCCTCGGTGGACCGCAGGGCTTCTGTGCGGTCCATTGCCGATTCCAGCCTCCTGGCTGGCTGGAATCGGCACGTGACGGGGCGGAGCTACACGGAGCTGCTCTCCGGCACGAGCGGCCCTATTGAGAAAAGAAGAAGACCGGACTGCGCAAGCGCGTCTAATCCGGCGATTAGACGCTGAAAATTAGACGGCACCATGGAGACGAGGACGCCAGCAACGGAACAGGTAAGTGAATAATTTCTGATAACTTCTGTATGGCTCATAATTAATGCACAATGTACATTACAAAGTGCATTAATATGGCCATACAGAAGTGTATAACCCCACTTGCTTTCGCGGGACAACCCCTTTAATGTCCATTCGCGGGAAGCTCTTCCCAACCAGGACGTAATATCCTGGGACAGGAAGTGGTTAACATGCAGCTGTATTATGGCGCCTGGAACAGACCTTTGTGTGCTTTACTTGCATGTCCCAGAGGAGGCTGTAGTCACCTGCTGTAGCTCACAACCCCCTCCCCCCTCTTACTTCAGACTCTCCCCCGATGTCCCTCCTTGGTCTTTCGTCTTTGTGGGTTCCAACGGGAAGTCAAAAGAAGCAGCTCCAGGGTCCTCCACTCCATCGGCCATCTCCCTTACGCAGCACAAGTCACCTCGTTCCTCCAAAGCCGACACCACTTCCTCTAGTCTTCTTGCTAAGACAGGTGCGAGGCCTCCGGAGCCAAGAACGGCAAGGGCAGCAGGGTCATGGCAGTAGTGTAGGAACGCAGTGGTTATTTTGTGGTGCACAGACAGATAGTTAGTGTTGCACAGTATATCTAGAAGGAGTTCCAATCCTCCCAACTCTCTGACTCTGCGACGATTTAGTGCTTCTCGGCAGCACAGACACAGCGATCTCACAAATGGGAGGCATCGAGTAGGAGACTCCAGTAACACCTTGACTTCAGCTATAAGTAGTTTGATGGCCCCAGCACTGCCAAGCATCGGCCGCAGGGCTCCCTGATTACAAAGATTGGAAAGAGTTCCAAGTGAAGCTTGATGAACAGTCACTTTTACTTCCTTTCCACTGCATAGTACTATGAGGGTGGGCACGGCGGGGCTCAGCTGTTCGGCACAGTCCAGAGAACAGCCTCGGCTCAGCTCATACACGGCCCGCACGGCAGCGCACACAAGATCGGGGTCTGGAGAAGTCAGCATTTGAACACAAGGGGCCAGTCCTCCCTGTTCACAAACTGAAAGTCTGTGTGCCGGAGAATCCCCCAGGATACGGAGAGCTCGCAAACAGCTCAGCAAACAGCCGCCATCTTGGGAACTTCGTAGAATTTGCACCAAAGTAGAGACTGCGCCTACAAATTGACAAATCAAGAGGTGAAAACCAAAACTACACCCACCCAAAACCACTCAAGATGGTCAAATCTGAATCAAACTGCAAAATGAGGCACAAAGTAGTAAATTACTTATTTTATCATTATGATAAGGTTCAGTCAGCATCAAAACCCATTGTAAAGGAGCTGTAAGGGGGTGCAGAGCAGACACGTTACTTATAGCGCCATTACATCTCGCGTGCCGCGTACTAAACGCTTCTGTAGGCAAAAAAAAGGCAAACCTGAAGTAATAATGAGTGAAAGACTAATTCAGAGAACAGGTTGTATATCGATTACATGTGGGAGGTATCAGGATATTAGGTCAGAGATGTATGGAGGGGCAGGTTGTATATCAATTACATGTGGGGGGTATCAGGATATTAGGTCAGAGATGTATGGAGGGACAGGTTGTATATATTACATGTGGGGGGTATCAGGATATTAGGTCAGAGATGTATGGAGGGACAGGTTGTATATATTACATGTGGAAGGTATCAGGATATTAGGTCAAAGATGTATGGGGGACAGGTTGTATATAGATAACATGTAGAGGTATCAGGATATTAGGTCAAAGATGTATGGAGGGACAGGTTGTATATAGATTACATGTGGGGGGGGGGGTATCAGGTCAGAGATGTATGGAGGGACAGGTTGTATATAGATTACATGTGTGTGGGGGGGGGGTATCAGGTCAGAGATGTATGGTGGGACAGGTTGTATATCGATTACATGTGTGTGGGGGGGGGGGTATCAGGTCAGAGATGTATGGTGGGACAGGTTGTATATCGATTACATTGGGTGGGTATTAGGATATTAGTCAGAGAAGTAAATTTATATATCTCCTGTCCTCTCCATACATGTGGGGGTATCAGGATACTAGGTCAGAGATGAATGGGGGGGGGGCAGGTTGTATATAGATTACATGTGGAGGGTATCAGGATATTAGCTCAGAGATGTATGGGGGGACAAGTTGTATATCGATTACATGTGGGGGGTATGAGGATATTAGCTCAGAGATGTATGGGGGGACAGGTTGTATATCAATTACACGTAGGGGGTATCAGGATATTCGGTCAGAGATGTATGGGGGGACAGGTTGTATATAGATTACATGTGGGGGGTATCAGGATATTCGGTCAGAGATGTATGGGGGGACAAGTTGTATATCGATTACATGTGGGGGGGTATCAGGATATTAGGTTAGAAGATGTATGGAGGGACAGGTTGTATATCAATTACATGTGGGGGGTATCAGGATATTAGGTTAGAAGATGTATGGAGGGACAGCTTGTATATCAATTACATGTGGGGGGTATCAGGATATTAGGTTAGAAGATGTATGGAGGGACAGGTTGTATATATTACATGTGGAAGGTATCAGGATATTAGGTCAGAGATGTATAGGGGGCAGGTTGTATATAGATAACATGTAGAGGTATCAGGATATAAGGTCAGAGATGTATGGAGGGACAGGTTGTATATAGATTACATGTGGGGGGGGGGGGGTATCAGGATATTAGGTCAGAGATGTATGGTGGGACAGGTTGTATATCGATTACATTGGGTGGGTATTAGGATATTAGTCAGAGAAGTAAATTTATATATCTCCTGTCCTCTCCATACATGTGGGGGTATCAGGATATTAGGTCAGAGATGAATGCGGGGACAGGTTGCATATCGATTACATGTGGGGGGTATCAGGAAATTAGCTCAGAGATGTATGGGGGGGGGGGGGGGGACAGGTTGTATATCAATTACATGTGGGGGGTATCAGGATACTAGGTTAGAGATGTATGGGGGACAGGTTGTATATAGATTACATGTGGGGGGTATCAGGATATTCAGTCAGAGATGTATGGGGGGACAAGTTGTATATCGATTACATGTGGGGGGGTATCAGGATATTAGCTCAGAGATGTATGGGGGGACAAGTTGTATATCAATTACATGTGGGGGGTATCAGGATATTAGGTTAGAAGATGTATGGAGGGACAGGTTGTATATATTACATGTGGAAGGTATCAGGATATTAGGTCAGAGATGTATGGGGGGACAAGTTGTATATAGATTACATGTGGGGGGGGGGGGTATCCGGATATTAGGTCAGAGATGTATGGGAGGACAGGTTGTATATAGATTACATGTGGGGGGGTATCAGGATATTAGCTCAGAGATGTATGGGTGGACAGGTTGTATATCAATTACATGTGGGGGGTATCAGGCTATTAGGTCAGAGATGTATGGGGGGACAGGTTGTATATAGATTACATGTGGGGGGCATCAGGCTATTAGGTCAGATGTATGGGGGAACAGGTTGTATATAGATTACATGTGGGGGGGGTATCAGGATATTAGCTCAGAGATGTATGGGGGGACAGGTTGTATATCAATTACATGTGGGAGGTATCAGGATATTAGCTCAGAGATGTATTGGGGGGCAGGTTGTATATAGATTACATGTGGGGGGGGGGGGGTATCAGGATATTAGGTCAGAGATGAATGGTGAGACAGGTTGTATATTGATTACATTGGGTGGGTATTAGGATATTAGTCAGAGAAGTTATATATATATATATAACACCTCTCCTCTCCATACATGTGTAAGGTATCAGGATATTAGGTCAGAGATGTATTCAGGGGACAGGTTGTATATAGATTACATGGGGGGGTAATCAGGATATTAGGTCTGAGATGTTTGGAGGGAAGTCCTTGCTAGAGATGTGTTGCACCTTACAAAGAGCTTGAAGCTGCTCAGCAGATCCCTGCTTGCCATCTGCTGTTTTTATCAGTGATTACGGCCGTTTTCCAGGGTTCTCTGTAGCGAGACCCCCTGCTTCATCTCTCATAGGTATGCAGTCTTCTCCACCATATCAGCTCTTGGTGTCTGTGCTCCAGCGGGACAAGGCTGTGACAATAGGGCGACAGTGGAGGAGTCATTACCATCTTCTGAGCCTCGGGTATGGAGACTCCAGCCTGCGTTAAACCTGAGTGTGAAACTACTGAACTCACCAATGAGGATTGAGCAGGTCAGGCCGTGGGGTGGGGAGACAGACGGACTGTTTGCACATAGGGACAGCCATGAATATACTGGATAGATTTACTCTGTACCAGTCTGTGCGGTTAACTCACCTGATTGGTGGATGATTAGACTGTTTTGGGGGTCCAAGGCCAAGTTTCCCAGCGCACGAGAGACCCTGTTCCATATGGAATCAATGCAGACCGACTGCAGGATGCCAACTGCAACACAAGAGAGCTGCGTTTAAGACCTGGCAGCAACTGCCATCGCACTAATCATGTAGCACCCTAGCGCTGTAATGTAGTCTCCGTGAAACACCATGCTGACCCCCTTGCCATCCAGCACTACACAGTAAGGCCTCATTCACACAGGTGGAAATATGCTCTGTAAACCTTCCATATTCCACATGTAGAAAAAAAACAATTACTCAATCTGCATTCATTTGCATTGGGCTTTCAGAACTGCATTTCTTTTTATGCGCGTGACAATAATGCAGCATGTTCCATTTTCTAAAAATTACACCCCCTGAACGTGATTGGCTGCAAATCTGGTTGGCCTGTAGGTCCTGGAAGGCCACTAAAGATTCCCAGCTCTGAACCACAAGCGTGGAGTGCCGCAGCATTAGGAGCGATGAGCGGCCATCATCACAGAACGCAGCTGACAGCCGGGACACAGCAGAGAGGAAACGGCGTCCGGCTGCCTGTCCCGGCGCCGAAGCACATGCACGGCCAGTGGCAATATTGGAAGAGCTGAGCGGGGGAGCTGCCATCAGGGAGCAGAGCAGCCGTAGCGGGTGCCAAGACACAGCTGTGAGGTAGCCATCGGACGGCTGTCCCGGCGTCGGACCATACGAGCAGCACAGGGGCTGCGGCAGCTGGTCGCTCACAGCAGCGTGTGCATTGATTACTGCGTGCCCTGCTGCCTTAGGCTGACTGTTACTTCTCTTCTTAGGCTTACATTATCAGATGTTAATGCTGCCATGTTACAGCGGGAACACGGCATTTACAGCTCATAATGTAAGGCTAAGAAAAGAAGTAACTGTCAGCCTAAGGCAGCAGGGCACGCAGTAATCTATGCACACGCTGCTGCTAGGACCTTGCAGCCTTGACCCTATCGGGAGCTGGGGGTGTGAGAGGGGTGTTCCTCCTGTCAAACCCCTAACTTCTGGAGGCGTCAAAATACAATAACACCGAGTGCAGGTGCTGCGAGGACCGGAAGGGAGGGAAGAGCCACACCAAGTGCAGAGCAGCGGAGCCACGGAACGGTCAGCAGGTATCGGCAGCAGCTTATCTCTCTACTGCTGCGAGTTACATTCATAGATGTACAAGTACCAGTGTTTCTGGTGGCGCAATATGCCACTTACTAATATAGTGAAAGGGATTGGAGTTGGTCAAACTATTTCATTTTAAGATTTACGAACTTCAGCTGATGGCTGAGGAGAAATTGTGGCTTGTCGTTGTGTCATGTAAGCTGCATTGCAGCGGTGAACCCTCTGTGGTGACATGTTTGCATGACATAGTACTGCTGTATCCCTAGTAACTGTGGTTTGTGGGGAATGTAGTCTGCCCATAATCCCTCATTCAGTGCACAGATGAAAGTACCTGTGATGATGTCACCGTCATGTGATCACAGCCCCCGGTGACTGATCACATGACAGTGACATCATAGGTCCTGCAAGAACACGGCTGCTGTCTAGATCTGCTGCTTTAGTGATAACCTCACCATCAATGCGCCTCTAGTGTGTTTGATACATAATAGATAGCTCTGCTACACGTACAACACACACCTCTGCTACACTAATGTAGTGATAAATGGTTTGTACTCCATTGGGCCACCGTCGCTAATGGGGTGCCACAGGGTTCAGTATTGGGCCCCATTCTGTTCAATATATTTATCAATGACCTGATAGAGGGGCTGCACAGCAAAATATCAATATTTGCAGATGATACAAAATTATACAATATAATTAATGCAACGGAGGACAATGTACGGCTACAAACGGACCTAGATAAGCTGGGGGCTTGGGCAGAAAAATGGCAAATGAAGTTCAATGTTGATAAATGTAAGGTTATGCACATGGGCAGCAAAAATGGATGTTACCAATATACACTAAATGGGGCACTGCTAGGGAAAAGTGAGATGGAAAAAGACCTGGGGGTACTAGTGGATTGTAGACTAAACTGGAGTAACCAATGCCAGTCAGCTGCTGCAAAAGCTAATAAAGTCTTGGGGTGCATTAAAAGAGGTATAGGGGCGAAGGACGAGAACATTATCCTCCCACTATATAAGGCACTTGTCAGGCCTCACATGGAATACTGCGCACAGTTCTGGTCACCGGTGCTCAGGAAAGATGCTGCTGTATTGGAGGGGGTTCAAAGAAGGGCAACTAAACTAATACATGGAATGACGGGACTGGAATACCCAGAGAGGCATCAAAACTGGGATTATTTACCCTGGAAAAAAGACGGCTAAGGGGCGACCAAATAACCATGTATAAATACATGAGGGGACAATACAAGGATCTCTCCCATGATCTGCTTATACCCAGGACTGCGACGGTATTGTTCATCTCAAACATTGATCCAGGGATTACTCTGGCTGTTATTATGGAGTCAGGAAATAATTTTTTCCCTCCAATATGAGCTAAATTAGCTCATTGGGTTTTTCTTGCCTTCCTCTGGGCCAACAAGGAAGGCCGCCTGCAGACGGGCGGGTTGGATCCGGCCCGAGCTCCTGCAGAGAGCAGCGTGTCACTCACCCGCTCCCGTGGCCCCGGATCTTTCATGTGCCGGCGCATGCACAGAGCGGGGCCAACGGCCGGGTGAGTGACATTTCTGTTCGGGGCTCTGCGAGCCCCGCACAGAAATAGCGCATGCCGCGATTTGTTTGCCGCGCGAGATTTCACACGGCCATCTGCATAGGATTGCGTTTGTTAACGCAATCCTATGCAGGCTTCCAGCGGTGGAAATTCCGTGGGAAATCCCGCCACGGAATTTCCGCTCGTGTGCAGGGGGCCGAAGGGGTTCAAACACACACACACATGCGCTCCGCCGCCACACACCCCACCCACGTCACACCCCGCCGCCCCACTACCACGCGACCGATCTCATGACAGTGACATCACATGGCTCTGTATGTTTCAGTACCTGTGAGGACGTCCCCGTCATATGATCAGTGGCGGAGGTTAGAGCCACGGTTACTGATCACATGACAGTGACACCACCTATAACTCACAGACAGGTGGTCATTAGTATATACCAGAGGGGCGGAGCCTGCAGCTGACAGCAGTGCAGACGCCCCTGTACAAGTCCAGACTCTCCTACAAACAGGGGATCTGTGCCAGGTTTACGCTAACGTTGGCGCCTTTTTGCAAGTTGCAGACGGCCCCTCGCAGTAAACCCGCACACTTCTCACTACAGATCCCATCTGGCAAGTGCCTAGAAGGCACAAACAGCGCCATCCTGTGTGCGACATAGTAACCTGTGCCAAAACGGTCATCGCAATAGTTACTGGCCGCATGTTCCTGTGATCTGGTCGATGCGTTGCCCTTACAGGTAGGGGGCTTCACCCCTGCACTCAGGGCTTCACTTGGCTACTCTGTTTGGGGAGCAAGAAAGGGGAATCCCCACGGCCGAGCAGCGTCATCTCAGGATGGAAGCGAACAGCGCCGGACAGACGGCCTTGACTATAATGGGGTCCGTCGGGTTTCTGCCCAGCTTTTGGATGCAAGAATGCGTGTTGCCTGCAGCGCTTTCTTTCGGTTATTGCGGCCACACCTGCTATGGAACCTCCTTCCGCAAGCAGCGACGCAGGCGTCAGTACGGCTGCTCCCCGGGCACCTCAGCATCAATGGCTGATGTGAACCCCTTAACATACGACAGACCATTTATAGTACATCTTCAAAAGCTAAACAGTGGTGGCCGGAGAATCACTGTGGACAGGAGGAGCTGTGCAGACATCACTCACCGAGAGCAGGGATCCCTCCGAGCTGCCGGACCTGAAAACAAGAACAGAGCAGAGTCAGGGCAGAATACAGGCTACCAGACGGTGAGCACCTCACCACAAGGGGGCGCCTCGCAACCTCAGCGGGATCTTCACTGACTGACACGACAGGGAGCCAATGAGACAGCAGTGGGCGTGACTCACCTGGGCGCGGCTTCCCGCTTCTGTGCAGCTATTGGCTAGCAGACTGAGAGCCAGTTCCAGGTTCCGCCGCGAATTGCCGAGCACCGCAGCCCGCGCGGGGTCCGTGAAGAGTGCGAGCAAAAGAGGGAGGCCGCCCTCCGTCCGAAACAGCCCGGCTCCCCCCGCACGGGACACATGGCGGCTCCGCAGCTCACTCAGCGCCCTTCCTAGACCCCCCGGGTCCTCCACCGCCGCCGCCAGCCGAGATAGACAGGAGGAAAGCGGCGAGCAGGACATACGTGCGGACACCGGAACAGAGCCAACGCAGGAGGCGGCGCACGCGCTCTCACAGCCATCACCGCCAAGCCTGCCGGGACTTGTAGTTTCCATTAGAGCGGAAATAAGAGCAGGATGACGTTAAGCGCTGACAGTGGACGGCGGCATGTCACGTGCTGCGGCTCCATCCACCATCTAGTGCTTGTGTATGGCGACTTATCGTGTGACACCATAGTCTGTGGGTGACCACTTTCTGTTCCCAGCGGTCACCCCTAGTATTACAAGCTGTCAATTCTGTGAGGAACCTTCTCGTGGTCACCTCCAGTATTACAGGCAGGTTGGTTCTTAAAAATTCAGAACTCGACTTGTAATAATGTTGCCATCCAATAGGTGGTGCTGCATCTTCTTCCATGTACAAGTTGAAGGAGAGATAAGACGCATCATAAAACTGTCCTGAGCTCAGTGGACTGATTTACGATTTATGTCTCAGCTCAGTTTGCTGGTGTTTGAGGCTTTGAGTGCAAAACAGTCTCAAATTTCTGTGTGTGAACACTTATTTATATCAAAACCAGTGTGTCCCCTCCCCTCTGCATCTGTATGTTAGAATTATGTGCCATCCAAACTAGTTGAATTCATCAGCCTGACGAAGGGGGCGAGATATCCGTGATAGCTTGCTTGCTGTAACATCATGCATTTTGTTAGTCATTAAAAGTTATCATATCTACAAGATCACTTGGGTACTGGTGTACCTTGATGCCACCAGAAGTGATGGATGGAGACAATGGAAAGTGTGTTGACAGCCAGTTTACACCCCCAGTTACTGATTAGCTGCAGGATCTTTGCACTGTAGTTGAAGGCCTGCCATGGAGCTGTGCTGAGGAGTTGGGTGCAGAGGTGCTGGGAGTGTTCATTCGTGCTCCGCTGGTGTCTGGGAGTAGCCCTGCCGCTCTCTGCTTCGCTCACAGTCAAGGGGCCGACACAGGGAGGTTGCAGGCGAGCGGAGAGACGCCGCTCTAGCTGTCGTGCAGCTGGCTCACTACCCCCACCACTGTCCTGCAGTAAGAGTCAAGGGCCCCACACAGGGAGCTTGGAGGCCAGCGGGGAAATGCCAACTGCTACAAGGCTCCGCTGTCAGTGTCCTGATACAGATGAAGAGGTCCTGCAGCACCACTATCAGTACCCAATCATGGGGAAGAACTTCTGTCAGTGTCCTGTGCAGGCGGACGCACTCCTTGACGCTCCACCCTGCGCTATGTTCTCACGCCGCCTGTCTGTGTGTCTGGGGGAAAGGGATGTCGGGGCACCGCGCGGACAGACCAGAGAGCCGTCTGCCAGCAAGGAGCGCACACCCGGCGGCCGGGAAGGACCACAGAGCCTGCGGGCGGTCGGGACGCAGCGAACAGTTCGTCATAGCTGCAGCGTGTGGATTGATTTTTTCCTCCCCTCCACGGTTAGGGTGAGGGGTTAGTTTTCCTATTAGCCTAACATTATTACAGCGATTAATGTAAGCCTAACAGGAAAACGGTCCCTCACCCTAACCATGGAGGGGAGGAAAAAAATCAATCCACACGCTGCTAGGACCTTACAGCATTGAGCCAATCAGGACCTAGGGGCGTCAAGATACACCAGTACTGATCACTTGGTTTCTCTCACTGAGATCAATCACACATTGCTCTACTGGCGAACAAGGTACCAAATCTTTCTTTTGTTTTACCAGGCAGGTTGGTCACACGGGTCAATATGGTTTCTTTCACAGGAACATTTCTGGGTGCTTCTTGGCGTTTTCCACCTGAATTCAAATCTATTGCTAGAATGTTTCATCAGCAGGTTTTATAAAACTAGTAGTTCTGTGAGTCAGCATCATGTGAGATCCGGTTACCTGGAGAGTCTGATGATTAATGGGAAGATTGTGTGAAGTTGGTGGTAAGAACCGGCCACAATCTCTGTTATTCATCATGTTGGGCTCCTTAGTGATCGGTAATCTGGCTCACATTGTCAGCCCGATGATCTGGAGGGATCGAAGGACTGCTTATCAGATTGTTATTTCTGCTTGACATTAAAGAATCACATCTGAAACCAGAAAAACCACTAATAATCCCGATGTGCAGGGCGCCGGTCTTAGGCCTCATGCACATGGGCAGATTTTTGCTGTGGAATCCGGAGCAGGTGTTCCGCCTCTGGATTCTGCAGCAATAACCCTCCATAACATGCTATGGAAAAGTGATTCTTCATGCACACGAATGGAAACCAATGGCGAAGAAGACAACAGGTACGCAGGGTCACCTGCCGCGGCCAGCACCGGATGCCATGCGGGATCCAACCTGCCGCGGTCAGCACCGGATTCCATGCGGGATCCAACCTGCCGCGGTCAGCACCGGATTCCATGCGGGATCCAACCTGCCGCGGTCAGCACCGGATTCCATGCGGGATCCAACCTGCCGCGGTCAGCACCGGATTCCATGCGGGATTCAACCTGCCCGTGTGGAAGCGGCCTTAAATGGGTGAAGAGGATGCTGTACCAAGTGGTCACATGGTGTGAGCTGCGACCTGACCGAAGAGGGAACATACAGCAATGTAAAGAGTTCATCACATCTAATCTCACGACAATCTCCATCATCTAATCCCAGATAGAAACTTGTCCAAACAACAATCACAACTTCTAAAGGACCATTTACAGAGGACGATTACTGTGCAAAATTTGTTGAAATGAACGATAATCTGCCATGTAAATGTAAAAACATTGTTTACTATTCATTCAGTTGTCATCGGTGATTTTCAGTCAGCATAAAACCATCTCTGAATCGCAGCTTGTCATTCCGTGTAAACGCTCCCCGCTCACATAGACGGTGAAGTGCTCAGCGAGAAGCCTGTCAGTGTAAACACTCTGCACGACCTCAGCGGTGACGTCAGCGCTCTGCAGTCAATTACCCGACTGTCAGCCATGTAAAAAGGGACACAAGGCTGAATGGATGGAATCTACTCCGCAAACATGTAATATACGCAGAGATCACAGCGGAGTGTGAACAGTGTCTTTCTGGAGACAAGGGTGTAGATTTCTTGTGATAATGTTTGTTCTCAGCGGGCAGATGTGAGGCGACTGTTCATAGACTCATCATACGGTAGTGGAAAGGCTGTTTTTCTGCATAATGGTAACCAATTCCCATTTATACCCGCTGATATGGAAGAGACATACGGAAATATGAAAATCCAGTCTGACAACTAGAACTGGAATATCTATGAGATGTGAGGGTTGTTGCTTTATTGTTTTGGAATACAACACGGGTCACTAAATTCTACTGTTTCTATGTGATGGGACTGCCGGGACAAGAAATTTCACTACATTAGAAAACAACAACCTAAGGCGGCCTGCAGACAGTCAGGTCGGATCTTGCTGCGAGAACTATCGCAGTAGTATGCGGTCCCATGCCCCTGCAGAGACCTGCGGCTTACCTGCTCCAGGCGTCTCCTCTCTACGCTGTGACGGCTGCCGGCCAGCCGGCGCATGCGCAGAGAGGGGCGGGCCTGTCACCACTGACATTTCTGTGCGGGCCTCTGCAAGACCCGCACAGAAATAGAACATGCCGCAATTTGCTGCGGGCACGGGCGAAAATATTGCGGGAAATCCCGCCGCGGACTTTCCGCCCGTGTGCAGGGGGCCTAAACGTGCATCTTATTCCTGGTCAAAAAGTGTCACATTTTCGTTTACTGAATCCGGAAACTGTATTTGTCTTTTCTACTGGGATGATGAAACAACTTGTAAAAGCAATTGATAGAAATTCTGCAGCATTTATGTATTTGAAATTTAAATGTCCCAAAGTTAGGGATGAAAAACTAGAAGAAGGAATTCTTATATGGCCACAGATCAGATCAGTGATGGAAAACTTCAGGAACTGATACATTTATTGCATACAGCAGCCTGGTTGTCACTCAGAAATGTCTACTCTTCTTCTTGGAAATCATAAATCAGAAAACTATTGTGATCTAGTGATGACCTTGTGAAAGCTTATCAAGCTGTGGGATGCAGTCTGTCCTTAGAATGTCCCTACCTGGACTTCTTCCCAGAAGATCTTGTGGCTGTTGGCATAGCGAGAATATCCATCAGCAGATTCCTCCGGGTGGCACGGCATTGCTGTGAGCAAATCACGGCTATATGGTATCAATGGTCCGTGCGATATCGCTGCGTCTTCTTGCGGCAATCCCACGACTTCGTAGCACCACATGCGAAGATTTTTTGGGGGGTAGGGGGCTTTCAAAATATAAGCCCCAACTGTAGAAGAAAAAAAAAAACTCTACACTTAACATAGAAGAACTGTCCCCGACACTGGTGTCTTCATTTCTTCTGCCCGGGGATTGAAAATTCCCCGCCTTCTAGAAGCGCTGGCTGTGATTGGCTGACACTTAGCCAATCAGAGTCAGCGCTTGATGAATGGCTGTGACTGGCTAAGCGTCAGCCAATCAGAGGCAGTGCTTGCAGGAGGCGTGGATTTTTCAATTCCAGTCCAGAAGAGACAAAGGAGAACAGTGTCAGGCAGAAGATACGGCCAGGCTGACAGTGCTTCTAAGGTGATGTATACGCTTTAAAAAAATTTTTTTCCTGCAGGCAGGGCTTAAATTAGGGCTTTGACAGTAGGATTTCTAACTGTCAAAATTGCATCGAACCGCACGAAAATCGCGTTTTCATGCGATGCAACACACGGGAAGGCTTCATAAGGAAATATGGGCTACAGAACCTCACGAGTCACGGCACCCGCTAGGTTTTTGTGTCGGGATGTCGCATGCTACAAAACATCGCATCGAATTAACCCATAGGAAAGCATGGGCTTCACATACATGCGATTCGTAGCATTGCAACAAAATCGCCCATGTAAAGGAGGCCTTAGGCCAGGGGTGTCAAACTCATTTTCACCGAGGGTCACATAAGTCTTATGTTTGCCTACAAAGGGCCGATTCTATACGTACGGACGTACACTATTGTATGTATAGATGCACACTATTGTACACATATACAAACAGACGCACACTATTATACACATATACACACAGACGCACACACTAATATATATACACACATACATACATACATATACACGCACGGATACTTTTGCATTTTTGTACTTACCTGCATCCAATATGGTCCCAGTGGCAGGCATACTGGCTGGCTTTCATTCCTTTTTGGGGCCCTCCTGCATACGTGGGCCCCTGATGTCTCCTCAAATCTGCTGCCATGAACAGAAGTAGGGCCGGTGAGAGGAGTTCAACGCGAATCGGCTCTCACCCTGCAGCTGTTCCTCCTGAGTCCTGCTTTCCTTGCACCAGAGATCATGTTATTTGCAGGCTTCTTCTCTCCTCTGTGGCTGTTGTCATGGTGATATCAGCACTCCTCTATTACTGTCTGCTCTACTGAGACAGAACAAGCCAATAGATCACATACTGACAACCGCACGGATGGTGAGGAAACGTGCTGCACATTCGGAGGGCCACAGAAAAAGAGGTGGCGGGCCGGATTCAGCCCGCGGGCCTTGTGTTTGACATGTGAGCCTTAGGCTGATATTATACTGCAGACTTTCTCCCCTGCAAAACCCAGGCGGAGCTCTGCTGATAGCGGCCGGCACCTGGACGGCTCACATTGTTTGAATGGACAGGTCCAGGTGCCGGCTTTAATCACCATTTCTCTGCCTGCGTTTTGCAGCAGACACCCTCCATGTGTTTATGGTGTATTCACAGGCGAGTTTTACGCACACGTTCTGCCTGATAGGGATATGGATGGAATTTACACGTATTATTGGATTTCAATGTGGATTAACATAAGCATTTTTTTGCCTCCTGTGATATTGGAAAATTAATGCATGACCTGTTGTTGGGCAATTCCTTGTAGGGAATCATCCATTATTTCCTGTGGGATCTTTAAGGAAAAAAAATCGCATCGCTCTGGCGTACCATCCAATTGCAAGTGAGATATGATTTTTACCACTGAGAACTATTGGAAGCACTTGTGATCTTTACACGTCTGTGAATTAATCGCAGACAGAATCCCATTCATCAACCAGAATCCCAATTTTACAAGCACGACCTCGGTCCATGGTGCTCACCCGTGTGAATGTGCCCCAACGCTACATTTAAGGCTGTGGCTTGTCTCTTTCCACAGAGATGTCGGCCATTAGAATACACCCCTCTGTACGGATATTGTAAATTGAGTAGATACAATAGGTCTCTTCGCAGGGGACATGATTACATTCACAGATCCGGCTACTGACTCTCTTGGTCAGGTTACATCAGTCATACAGGATGTTCAATTAGGAACATTTCCGTTTAAAGGTCAGTTACATGGGATGACTATCACGCAAAATTCGTTCAAACGAAAGACAATGTGCAATAATCGTTGCGTCTAAACGCGAACCATTGTTCACTATTCGTTTACTTTTTGCTTGTCGCTCCCTTTCAACCAGCATAAAAATCATTGCCGACTTCTCGCTGCGTCTAAACGCTCCAGCTCGGTGTATAGATATAGAATATGAAGTGCGGAGCAAGAAGTGAGCGATAGTTAGCGGTCATCTGCCTGTCTAAACGTTCTGCATGAGCACCAACAACTAGCTCTACCAGCACCCGCTCGCGCAGAATGTTTAGTCATCCCGTGTTAGTGGGGCATTACATGTTACATAGCCAGTCTCGGCTTGCTGGCCAGTTCTCCTGTGTTGGGTCTCAGACAGCGGCTGTCGGGTGTCACCATTACTGTATATTCGCACGGCCTGTGGGGACTCTTCATTTTGATATTTGAGGCTGGTGAAACTGGCGGGGACATTGCAGTGAAGGGGATCAGTTGTATAGGGGCTTTCTGGGTGCAAGGCAACATTTTAAAAATTGATGCAGGCCTGTTGAAACAATAACAGCAAAAGTCCTACCCCACCCTGTGCCTAGCGCTGCAGATCCACCATCCGAGCAGTGATGGCAGAAGAACGGCACCTCTTGCTGCAGCCTCTGATCAGCAGCAGTGGGCAGGCAGCTTCTGTTCCACAACAAGGATCCAGAGACAACGGGTGTGCAGTGCTGGAGCGCCCAGGCAGAAGGCAAGCAAGGACTGCTGCTAATATGGTATTGACAGGCTCGGATCAATTTTTAAAAAGATCTCTCACAGCCAGACAACCCTTCAATGATGTAGCTTTTTTTTTTTTTTTTTTTTTTTTAAATCATAACTATTTTTCAAATCAATGCAGCAGTCTGAGAACTTTTTTTTTTTTGCAGGACGAGTCGTATTTTTCAGTGTCTTATTTAATGTACCATATAATGTAGTGATAAACTTTTAAAAATTACTAAATGGAGTGAAATTGAAAAAAAAAAGAAGAAAAAACACAATTCTCCCATCTATTGCATATGCACTGTAGCAAAAATGACCAGATCACTATATGCTGTGGGTCAGTACAATTAGTGCGATATCAAAGTTTCAGACATTTTTTTTTTCTGTACTACTTAAAAAAAAATTGGGGGGAAAAAAAAGACAAAAAAAACCAAGATTGCCACCGCTATTATTTTTTATTTTTCTGTCGACATAGTCGTGCGTTGGCTTTTTTTTTGGGGGGGGGGGGGAGAGGGGGGGTTGGACGTCCTGTAGTTATGGAGTTGATGTGGCTTTTTGATCTTTATTACAATTTTTCTTGGAGATGGCGTGCACAAAAAAAAAAAAATACGAATTGTGTATTATTTTTTTTGATGACAGTTAACGTGCAGGACTTTTACGGAAGCGGCGATACCAAATATTTTTGAATTTCTTTTTATTTAAGTTTTCTGGGAAAGCTTTTTTTCTTAATTACACTTTACTTTTCTACTCCTTATAGGAGACTTGTGAACGTGTGATCGCTCATACAGTATAGTGCAATATCATAGTATTGCATAATGTCACATTTTAACATGCAGTCTATCAAGGACGTGACACATACAATTTTTTTAACAAGATATTTAAATTCCGCTGTTAGAATTGACAACGGCAGTTAAAGGGTTAGCTGCCACTACCAGTGTTCACGCTGATCACGTCTGTTGCAGGTGGTGTCAGCCCATAACCACCACGTGTGGAGCGGCATCATCAGCCGATCCCACTCCATACAAACCCCACTCGCCTGGGACACAAATGTATGCCCTGGGGCAAGAAGGGGTTAAAGAGTGTAGTTTTAGGTACAGATTAACATACAATTTAGTGTAGTCCCACCCTCTCCTGGAATACTATTCTGCGTGAAAATTCACCCTATCAAATTTTCAAAGTTCTCAGACTAGCGCCATCACAGCGCTATTAATGTCAACCGTACAGTGCTGATATGTGCGACGATGTACGTGTTAAGTAAGGGCTGACATCACTGAATTAGCCTCCTGAAATACTTTGCACTGCAATGTGCTCACCCACTTGTGTGCATTCCCCTCCATTATGACACTGATGTTACATGCAATCTCCTCCTCACTACCATGCACAGACTGCACACCCCTCGGATATGCTGGAGGAGCCTATAGTGTAACCAGAGAAGTTACATCCAGAGGGAAAGGATAAGGTGTCCAGCGGATGACGACTGTAGCCATTGTGAAAGCCCATTAGAGTCCATTATGCTTTATTCAATTACTTAAAACATGTGTTAGAGATCAGATTTCTGACCTGATGCACCCTCACTGCTGTCCCTGGAAGCTGCCTGGACAGTCCCGCTGCTTCGGCAGCTTTGCCCCATCACCCTCCCTCTGACTGTTTGCTCATTCTTGGAAGCAGCCTGTTCCCTCCAGACTCTACGAGTGTCCGGTCGCCTCCTGCCACGAGCTGTCCATCCTCTATCTCGCCAAGGCTGGCCATCTGGGTGGTCAGTACGGCAAGGCCTGTTTCCACACGGATGTGTTTTCATGCCAGGCTTGTGTCCTCCTACATGCGGGTTAGAGACAATGGGATGAGGAGTGGGGTCCAGCCTGGTTTCTGCACCTGGGTTGGTCTGTTGGGCAGAGACTCCATCCGCCTGTAGCACTTGGTATTCAGGTTCACTGGCAGGAGTCTAGAGAGGAAACAAAGAGTGAGCTTTAAACAAGGCAAAAAAAAGGAGGTAAAATAGAACGGAGACAATAGAACATCTCTCACCTCTTGGATACTGATAAAAAAGCGATTTTTTTCAGCTTCAATGTCAATTATTCCTCCATTAGCCAATTGACGCTCATAAACCTGCCGCAATTCTTTCTCCTTCTGTAATGTGAGCGAGTCTGGAATATATTGCTCCTAGGGATGAAAAAGCAATCTGAATCTTAGAAGGAGATAATATTGGTGGTGGAGGGTGAAAACTTCCTACAAATAGCTGGCAGAGAGCGAAGGTTTCCTACCTCTGGATGCTGAGGTGGTTTAGTTGCCTGAAGCTTGTTGAAGTCACAAGTCAGACTTTCACGACAAACCGGACACGCAACAAGTTCCTAAAAGAAGATTCCAGGTAGTAATGCATTATCATACCAAGTCAAATGTGCGCACAGTGTTAAGAGTCTACAGCTGCGAGACATAAGAAGTTATGACCTGCTGTACCAGAGCCCATTTACCTCTCCTTGGTTGCTATCCAGATAATGCTTTGCATAGCATCCCAGACAGTATGAGTGGAAGTGATGAAAACATGGCGTCTTCGTAAGGCAGTCGTCTTCCTACATAAAACAGAATAATGATGGCATAATAAGAGCAAGAGCCCCATACAGTACCCCATGCCACCGTGGTGTGCACAGAGCGATTGGCTAGATTCACACAGACCTTAGATCTGGTGGCAGTCGATGTAAGAATTACAAGCAGATTTCTGACTTCATTTGACCAAAAGAGTCATTGGGGCTTATTTATTATGGCTTGGATGCCAGAATTCTAGGGTCCAAAGTCACAGTTCTGGCGCACTCACGAAAACTAACTTTAGCCATTTACACTGCGCTCATCGGTTTCTCAAAAAGTGGACAAGGCCCAGCTTCATGGAGCACGGCCGCACGCAGCCCATCACTTGTACTATCTATTGCAGAAACTGGCACAGACTATAGCAAAATCCTACTGTAGCAACTACCTGTGGTAAGTTATCCACCTGGTGCGCGAAGGTTGTACCTGATGAAACAAGTGTTTTACAAGGCTTGCACCTATTAATACATTTGTCACTAGGAGATGGGTGCAGGGTATCCTTAAAGGTCCATTTACACCAGCCGATAATCGCTTAAAAAAAAAAAAAATATCATTAAATCGGCGATCTTTTTAGCAATAAATCGATGCATCTAAATGTGTGCCCATCGTGCGCTTTTCATGCACTGCTAGCTGATCGTTAAATGCAGTCTAACCTAAAAATATTTCACTCTCATCAGCAGTTCTCCATGGGGAGTTCTGATAGCATTGCTTCCCCGTGGAGAACAAAGGATTGGGCTATTGATTGCATTCAGGGAAGGCGTCATTTGCACACTTAATGGTATTTAGGTAGCTGAGTAGCTACTTAATAGTTTATGCAAAATGATCACTCAAAGCGATCATCGCGTTCGAGCGATCATCTGCTGGTGTAAATGGGCCTTTAGACTGATGTATGAAATGCAGATCTAAGTAAAGATGCCCCTTTGTGTATAAAAAAATTGGCTTTTTTTCATTTAACTAGACAGTTTGAAAAAGTATCTCCAAAAAGGGGCTGGGCTTAGGTGTCAAAAAGGGGTTGTACCAAGATTGCAAGTTCTCCCCTATCCATTGAGGGTCACTGCCGAAACCCCTACCAATCTACAGAATGTGACTTCTGTGTCCCACTCTGCTTGTTATTGCGGGGTTCACAGTGATGTCAGCATCAAGGGAGCACTCGCAGTGCAAGTGTGGGCAGCACTTCATTCATTTCAATGGGGCTGACGGGTACACCTGAGTGGGTGCCGCTCAGGTATCTCCCCAGCCCCACTAAATGTGAATGGAGTGCTGGTGCAACTAGTGCTCCATTCAGTCTCCTTCTCACTGTAGGGGCTGCAGTAACCTTGTAGTCAGGAACAGAGGGGATCTATGATCTTGAGATTGGTGGGGATCTCAACAGTGAGACCAGCAAGTTAGTGGCAATTTGCAATCTTGGTACAACCAGTTTGAAATGCACCAAATTGTACAAAAATTTAGACACAAAAGAACTGGTCTAAAGTAAGCCAAACGAGTTGGCAGAAGGAATAGAGAAAGGTCAACCATGTAGTTACATACACCAAATTGGTCACACAATGTAAGGCACTGATAACTGTGGCACATCACGTGCCTGCTTGATTTTAAACTGCCTAATTTCCCCCAGTGCTTTTTTGTTTGGGGTATTTTTACCCAGAACCTAGCATGATCTAGGTGTTTCTAAAGCAGGATCAACCCAATATGCAATTTTAATAAACACTGCACCTCCCTATGTGACCTGCAGTTTTGGGAGTGGACTGTTATGAAGTTTTTGGTTATTTGTTTAGACAACCTAAAAAAAATATATATTACACAAAGGAGGCGGGAGACAAGTGCAGATGGAGGTCTTCATTTTTCTGATATAATTTCCACTTGTCGGATTGGGAGTAATCTGCACACAACAACAAGATTTAGTACTGAGGTCTGCAAGATAAGAGCCCAACAGGAGATTACCTGAAACTCATAGAGGCAGATGACACAGTGGCCCCGAGGAAGATTACTGCAGGTCAGCATCTCTTTCCCTTTCTACAAAGACAGAAGTATGAGTTGTGCACACCTGATATTAGGAGCGGTCCGTCCCAGTCACAAGAGTCAATGGGAAGCTAACACAGAGTTCTGTCCATTATATAAAAAGCCCATCTCCCATCACACTCCCCAAGACAACTCTATGAGTGATGATCTAGGTCATAACCAAGATCCGTTTCCGAATAGACCTTGGTTATGTTGCAGATCAGTCTCCTAGAGGACGTCCCAGAGTTTAGAATGAGCTCCATAAATTATGAAGACAACTAACCTCAATAAGTGCATAGAGAATCGGATATCCCACTGACTGTACAGCAGTTGTCTGAAGAGTGCTAATAATACTGCAAGAGACACAGTGAAATTAGACATGGTAATGAGCAGTTACAGAACTACATAACACAGATATACCAAGAGACATATGCGGGGGCTGCCTAGTGTACATTAACCCCATAGTAATGCGCCTATTGTAGGCTCAAAATAAAAAGGTTTTGGCTTTTACCATCAACATGGTCATATGGGGGCCTGTTTGTTCGGTGGCAAGTTTTTAATGGTACAATTTTATGGGAGATCAAAGAGAAAAAAAAGCACATCAAATCAGTTTTTTGGGTTTTTTTTAAACATAGGATTGGTCAGGCAGCATAAATGTGGGTCAGTACAATAGCAACCCCCCCCCCCCCCCCAAAAAAAAAAAATTATATACACGCATACATAAATATAGACATACGTGCATTAGGTTTTCCCCTTTCGCTCAATAAAAAATAAAAATCCAATTTTTGGGGGAAAACATAGATGTTTTTGCATCGTTGTCGTGACAAACGCTCGTTTTTATTGTTACCATTTTAGTGTACATACTACTCTTGATTACTATTTTTGGGTTCTTTGGGATGCAAAATGAACAAATAAAGTATTATGACTCCATTTTAAAAAAATTAAATAAAAATGTTGTACCGTGCAGGATAAAAAAGGTGTTCATTTTATTGTACGGATCGTTAAGGATGTGATGATAACCAATATGGGTTTTAAAAATTTTATTAAACAAAGAGGGAAAGTACACAAAAAAAGTTTGTTTTTTTTAACATTTATCTTACGATTTTCATTTAAAGTTTTTCACATTGTTTATGTCCCTGTAGGGGACTTGAACCTGTGAATCTATGATCTCTAATCATAGGCTATGGCAGTCTCAGGTGCCATTGTCTGGTGTCCAGTTTCCATGGCAACCCATCGACCCTCTGTGATTACAAGGCAGAGGGCCAATGACGTAACAGAGGGACTGCCCTCCCTCTGTGAACCCTTTACATGCCGTGATCAACACTGATCATGGAATGTAAGAGATTAGCAGGAATTGTAATTCTCGCCAATTTCCACTGTTAGAGTGGGAGGCTGGCTGTCAGTCACAGCCGACTCCACTGTGGATAGCGCAAGATCTGAGCCTGCACCATCCACTGGGTGTAAGTTTACATCTATTAGCAGGAACCCCTTCACAGCCAGAGCGTAAAACACCTTTAATATTTTTCTATTAATATGCAGCGTTACCTGTTCTTGACGTTAGGTCCGAGTGCACTACTGTGTAATTACCAGACCCTTGAGCTACATAGCAGCACAAGTGAAAAGGTGTACATAGCAGGGCATATCACATAGCCAGAAATTAGGATTGGATACAGCTGCTGCTCCCCACTTCTAATGTAAAAGAGTCACCCCAAGATAAAAATGACACCCTGGATCTTATAAGGAAAAGTGGTATTACTTCCATTCACTAAGATCTCAAAACGTCCACTGTCAATCACCCATCCTGAGAGGGTTAGATGACTTCTGTTGGATCATCACGTAGATGCCCTAATGGTCGGTCTACACATATAGGTCTCTGTACCATCCTGCACATACTCGTCTACACACAGCTATCTGTACGTGGGGACTACTGACCTCTCTATCTGCTCATCGCACAAGCCACGGGGGTTGGTCACACGGATCTCAGGTGGCTCATCTGGATACTGAAGATTATGGAAATATCACAGTGTCAGCTTGTCAACATATCTGACTGCCAATGGTATGACTCTACAATCAAGGGCCATCTACAGAGCTATGCTTCCGACAAAGAGGAACACAACGCCACCGTATGAGACACACAAGGACCTGAACCCATAGTCATTACATACGCGGAGCAGAGGCAGGACACAGAGCCAGAGACGCCAGATGCACGGAGCAGAGGCAGGACACAGAGCCAGAGACGCCAGATGCACGGAGCAGGGCCAGAGACGCCAGATGCACGGAGCAGGGCCAGAGACGCCAGATGCACGGAGCAGGGCCAGAGACGCCAGATGCACGGAGCAGGGCCAGAGACGCCAGATGCACGGAGCAGGGCCAGAGACGCCAGATGCACGGAGCAGGGCCAGAGACGCCAGATGCACGGAGCAGGGCCAGAGACGCCAGATGCACGGAGCAGGGCCAGAGACGCCAGATGCACGGAGCAGGGCCAGAGACGCCAGATGCACGGAGCAGGGCCAGAGACGCCAGATGCACGGAGCAGGGCCAGAGACGCCAGATGCACGGAGCAGAGCCAGAGACGCCAGATGCACGGAGCAGAGCCAGAGACGCCAGATACACGGAGCAGAGCCAGAGACGCCAGATACACGGAGCAGAGCCAGAGACGCCAGATACACGGAGCAGAGCCAGAGACGCCAGATACACGGAGCAGAGCCAGAGACGCCAGATACACGGAGCAGAGCCAGAGACGCCAGATACATGGAGCAGAGCCAGAGACGCTAGATACACGGAGCAGAGCCAGGACACAGAGCCAGAGACACTAGATACACGGAGCAGAAGGAGGACATAGAGCCAGAGACGCTACATACGTAGAGCAGAGAGGCAGGACACAGATCCAGAGACGCTAGATGCATGGAGCAGAGAGGCAGGACACAGGGCCAGAGACACGAGATACATGGAGCAGAGAGAGGACACAGGGCCAGAGACACGAGATACATGGAGCAGAGACAGGACACGGAGCCAGAGACACGAGATACATGGAGAAGAGACAGGACACGGAGCCAGAGACACGAGATACATGGAGCAGAGACAGGACACGGAGCCAGAGACACGAGATACATGGAGCCAGAGACAGGACACGGAGCCAGAGACACGAGATACATGGAGCCAGAGACAGGACACGGAGCCAGAGACACGAGATACATGGAGCAGAGACAGGACACGGAGCCAGAGACACGAGATACATGGAGCAGAGACAGGACACGGAGCCAGAGACACGAGATACATGGAGCAGAGACAGGACACGGAGCCAGAGACACGAGATACATGGAGCAGAGACAGGACACGGAGCCAGAGACACGAGATACATGGAGCAGAGACAGGACACGGAGCCAGAGACACGAGATACATGGAGCAGAGACAGGACACGGAGCCAGAGACACGAGATACATGGAGCAGAGACAGGACACGGAGCCAGAGACACGAGATATATGGAGCAGAGACAGGACACGGAGCCAGAGACACGAGATACATGGAGCAGAGACAGGACACAGAGCCAGAGACACGAGATACATGGAGCAGAGACAGGACACGGAGCCAGAGACACGAGATACATGGAGCAGAGACAGGACACGGAGCCAGAGACACGAGATACATGGAGCAGAGACAGGACACGGATCCAGAGACACGAGATACATGGAGCAGAGACAGGACACGGATCCAGAGACGCTAGATGCATGGAGCAGAGACAGGACACGGATCCAGAGACGCTAGATGCATGGAGCAGAGACAGGACACGGATCCAGAGACGCTAGATGCATGGAGCAGAGACAGGACACGGAGCCAGAGACACGAGATACATGGAGCCAGAGACAGGACACGGATCCAGAGACGCTAGATGCATGGAGCAGAGACAGGACACGGAGCCAGAGACGCTAGATGCATGGAGCAGAGACAGGACACGGAGCCAGAGACACGAGATAAATGGAGCAGAGACAGGACACGGAGCCAGAGACACGAGATACATGGAGCAGAGACAGGACACGGAGCCAGAGACACGAGATACATGGAGCAGAGACAGGACACGGAGCCAGAGACACGAGATACATGGAGCAGAGACAGGACACGGAGCCAGAGACACGAGATACATGGAGCAGAGACAGGACACGGAGCCAGAGACACGAGATACATGGAGCAGAGACAGGACACGGAGCCAGAGACACGAGATACATGGAGCAGAGACAGGACACGGAGCCAGAGACACGAGATACATGGAGCAGAGACAGGACACGGAGCCAGAGACACGAGATACATGGAGCAGAGACAGGACACGGAGCCAGAGACACGAGATACATGGAGCAGAGACAGGACACGGAGCCAGAGACACGAGATACATGGAGCAGAGACAGGACACGGAGCCAGAGACACGAGATACATGGAGCAGAGACAGGACACGGAGCCAGAGACACGAGATACATGGAGCAGAGACAGGACACGGATCCAGAGACGCGAGATGCATGGAGCAGAGACAGGACACGGATCCAGAGACGCTAGATGCATGGAGCAGAGACAGGACACGGATCCAGAGACGCTAGATGCATGGAGCAGAGACAGGACACGGAGCCAGAGACGCTAGATGCATGGAGCAGAGACAGGACACGGAGCCAGAGAGACGAGATACATGGAGCAGAGACAGGACACGGAGCCAGAGAGACGAGATACATGGAGCAGAGACAGGAAACGGAGCCAGAGACACGAGATACATGGAGCAGAGACAGGACACGGAGCCAGAGACACGAGATACATGGAGCAGAAACAGGACACGGATCCAGAGACGCTAGATTCATGGAGCAGAGACAGGACACGGATCCAGAGACGCTAGATGCATGGAGCAGAGACAGGACATGGAGCCAGAGACACGAGATAAATGGAGCAGAGACAGGACACGGAGCCAGAGACACGAGATACATGGAGCAGAGACAGGACACGGAGCCAGAGACACGAGATACATGGAGCAGAGACAGGACACAGAGTCAGAGACACAAGATACATGGAGCAGAGACAGGACACGGAACCAGAGACACTCGATACATGTAGCAGGTGATATATTAGTCTCACCATAGGTGGGAGGGAGAGCTGAAGGGTCAGTCGCACATACTGACTCTCAGCGTCATCACCAGTGGTCGGATGTAAAGTGATCCTCAGCACCAATCTAGGACAAATACATAAGGTGAAGGACAGATATAGAAGAGCTCTACCTGTAACGTAGATGGTGCCTAAAGAGTCTGAGGCGGCAGAAGTCACTTACTGGTCCTCCTGAGAGACTTCCAGCTCATCAAGATAAATGGACTGAAGGACTTCAAGTTCCTGGGAGAGAGACCTGAAGAAACAGGTAGAGAACTGTTTATCAATCACATCACCAGGACAGTAATAATACATCTCCACCCCTCCCCAGTACAGATATATCTTTTGTAAACATCTTAGTTTCATGTGGTGCCCCCATGTGTCTGCCTCATGTAACTACACGCTGTGCCTCACAGTCTTTCACAGCACAGCTTTCATATCTTATAATACTGAGGCAAAACTAAAGTGATTAGTTGCTATGGGCAACAAACATTTTCTTTTAGATAGCTTCGGTACTGTGTGGTGCCGACTAGTTTTCCGTAACAGTCCTCTGTTGGGCTTTCTACTCGTATATAATCCTCCATATCTAACCGTCCCGAATACACTAAAATAATAAGACATATCTAACCGTCCCCAATACAGTTATACAACACTCCATATCTAACCGTCCCCAATACAATTATATAACACTCCATATCTAACCGTCCCCAATACAGTTATATAACACTCCATATCTAACCGTTCCCAATACAGTTAAACAATACTCCATATCTAACCGTCCCCAATACAGCTATACAACAGTCCATATCTAACCGTCCCCAATACAGCTATACAACAGTCCATATCTAACCGTCCCCAATACAGCTATACAACACTCCATATCTAACCGTCCCCAATACAGTTCAACAATACTCCATATCTAACCGTCCCCAATACAGTTAAACAATACTCCATATCTAACCGTCCCCAATACAGCTATACAACACTCCATATCTAACCGTCCCCAATACAGTTAAACAATACTCCATATCTAACCGTCCCCAATACAGTTAAACAATACTCCATATCTAACCGTCCCCAATACAGCTATACAACAGTCCATATCTAACCGTCCCCAATACAGCTATACAACACTCCATATCTAACCGTCCCCAATACAGTTAAACAATACTCCATATCTAACCGTCCCCAATACAGCTATACAACACTCCATATCTAACCGTCCCCAATACAGTTAAACAATACTCCATATCTAACCGTCCCCAATACAGTTAAACAATACTCCATATCTAACCGTCCCCAATACAGTTAAACAATACTCCATATCTAACCGTCCCCAATACAGTTATATAACACTCCATATCTAACCGTCCCCAATACAGTTAAACAATACTCCATATCTAACCGTCCCCAATACAGTTAAACAATACTCCATATCTAACCGTCCCCAATACAGCTATACAACACTCCATATCTAACCGTCCCCAATACAGTTAAACAATACTCCATATCTAACCGTCCCCAATACAGCTATACAACACTCCATATCTAACCGTCCCCAATACAGTTAAACAATACTCCATATCTAACCGTCCCCAATACAGTTAAACAATACTCCATATCTAACCGTCCCCAATACAGTTATACAATACTTCATATCTAACCGTCCCCAATACAGTTATACAATACTTCATATCTAACCGTCCCCAATACAGTTATACAATACTCAATACCCTGTTTCCCTGAAAATAAGACCGACCCTAAAAATAAGCCCTAGCATTATTTTTAAATAGTGTCCAGGCAGCTATACATGTAAAAAAAGATATATTTTGGAGCACAATTATAAAACCCCGTCTTATTTTCGGGGACACACAGTATCTAACCGTCCCCAATACAGTTATACAACACTCCATATCTAACCGTCCCCAATACAGCTAAACAACAAGACACATCTAACCATCCCCAATACAGCTAAACAACAAGACACATCTAACCGTCCCCAATACAGCCATACAAGAGTCCATATCTAACCGTCCCCAATACAGCCATACAAGAGTCCATATCTAACCGTCCCCAATACAGCCATACAAGAGTCCATATCTAACCGTCCCCAATACAGCCATACAAGAGTCCATATCTAACCGTCCCCAATACAGCCATACAACAGTCCATATCTAACCGTCCCCAATACAGCTATACAACAGTCCATATCTAACCGTCCCCAATACAGCTATACAACAGTCCATATCTAACCGTCCCCAATACAGCTATACAACAGTCCATATCTAACCGTCCCCAATACAGCTATACAACAGTCCATATCTAACCGTCCCCAATACAGCTATACAACAGTCCATATCTAACCGTCCCCAATACAGCTATACAACAGTCCATATCTAACCGTCCCCAATACAGCTATACAACAGTCCATATCTAACCGTCCCCAATACAGCTATACAACAGTCCATATCTAACCGTCCCCAATACAGCTATACAACAGTCCATATCTAACCGTCCCCAATACAGCTATACAACACTCCATATCTAACCGTCCCCAATACAGCTATACAACAGTCCATATCTAACCGTCCCCAATACAGCTATACAACAGTCCATATCTAACCGTCCCCAATACAGCTATACAACACTCCATATCTAACCGTCCCCAATACAGCTATACAACAGTCCATATCTAACCGTCCCCAATACAGCTATACAACAGTCCATATCTAACCGTCCCCAATACAGCTATACAACACTCCATATCTAACCGTCCCCAATACAGCTATACAACACTCCATATCTAACCGTCCCCAATACAGCTATACAACACTCCATATCTAACCGTCCCCAATACAGCTATACAACACTCCATATCTAACCGTTCCCAATACAGTTAAACAATACTCCATATCTAACCGTCCCCAATACAGCTATACAACACTCCATATCTAACCGTCCCCAATACAGCTGTACAACACTCCATATCTAACCGTCCCCAATACAGCTGTACAACACTCCATATCTAACCGTCCCCAATACAGTTAAACAATACTCCATATCTAACCGTCCCCAATACAGCTATACAACACTCCATATCTAACCGTCCCCAATACAGTTAAACAATACTCCATATCTAACCGTCCCCAATACAGTTAAACAATACTCCATATCTAACCATCCCCAATACAGTTAAACAATACTCCATATCTAACCGTCCCCAATACAGTTAAACAATACTCCATATCTAACCGTCCTCAATACAGTTATATAACACTCCATATCTAACCGTCCCCAATACAGTTATATAACACTCCATATCTAACCGTCCCCAATACAGTTAAACAATACTCCATATCTAACCGTCCCCAATACAGTTATACAATACTTCATATCTAACCGTCCCCAATACAGTTATACAATACTTCATATCTAACCGTCCCCAATACAGTTATACAATACTCAATACCCTGTTTCCCTGAAAATAAGACCGACCCTAAAAATAAGCCCTAGCATGATTTTTAAATAGTGTCCAGGCAGCTATACATGTAAAAAAAGATATATTTTGGAGCACAATTATAAAACCCCGTCTTATTTTCGGGGACACACAGTATCTAACCGTCCCCAATACAGTTATACAACACTCCATATCTAACCGTCCCCAATACAGCTAAACAACAAGACACATCTAACCGTCCCCAATACAGCTAAACAACAAGACACATCTAACCGTCCCCAATACAGCCAAACAACAAGACACATCTAACCGTCCCCAATACAGCCATACAACAGTCCATATCTAACCGTCCCCAATACAGCCATACAACAGTCCATATCTAACCGTCCCCAATACAGCCATACAACAGTCCATATCTAACCGTCCCCAATACAGCCATACAACAGTCCATATCTAACCGTCCCCAATACAGCCATACAACAGTCCATATCTAACCGTCCCCAATACAGCCATACAACAGTCCATATCTAACCGTCCCCAATACAGCTATACAACAGTCCATATCTAACCGTCCCCAATACAGCTATACAACAGTCCATATCTAAACGTCCCCAATACAGCTATACAACAGTCCATATCTAACCGTCCCCAATACAGCTATACAACAGTCCATATCTAACCGTCCCCAATACAGCTATACAACAGTCCATATCTAACCGTCCCCAATACAGCTATACAACAGTCCATATCTAACCGTCCCCAATACAGCTATACAACAGTCCATATCTAACCGTCCCCAATACAGCTATACAACAGTCCATATCTAACCGTCCCCAATACAGCTATACAACAGTCCATATCTAACCGTCCCCAATACAGCTATACAACACTCCATATCTAACCGTCCCCAATACAGCTATACAACACTCCATAGCTAACCGTCCCCAATACAGCTATACAACACTCCATATCTAACCGTCCCCAATACAGCTATACAACACTCCATATCTAACCGTTCCCAATACAGTTAAACAATACTCCATATCTAACCGTCCCCAATACAGCTATACAACACTCCATATCTAACCGTCCCCAATACAGTTAAACAATACTCCATATCTAACGGTCCCCAATACAGTTAAACAATACTCCATATCTAACCGTCCCCAATACAGCTATACAACACTCCATATCTAACCGTCCCCAATACAGTTAAACAATACTCCATATCTAACCGTCCCCAATACAGCTATACAACACTCCATATCTAACCGTCCCCAATACAGCTGTACAACACTCCATATCTAACCGTCCCCAATACAGCTGTACAACACTCCATATCTAACCGTCCCCAATACAGCTGTACAACACTCCATATCTAACCGTCCCCAATACAGTTAAACAATACTCCATATCTAACTGTCCCCAATACAGTTAAACAATACTCCATATCTAACCATCCCCAATACAGTTAAACAATACTCCATATCTAACCGTCCCCAATACAGTTAAACAATACTCCATATCTAACCGTCCTCAATACAGTTATATAACACTCCATATCTAACCGTCCCCAATACAGTTATATAACACTCCATATCTAACCGTCCCCAATACAGTTAAACAATACTCCATATCTAACCGTCCCCAATACAGTTATACAATACTTCATATCTAACCGTCCCCAATACAGTTATACAATACTTCATATCTAACCGTCCCCAATACAGTTATACAATACTCAATACCCTGTTTCCCTGAAAATAAGACCGACCCTAAAAATAAGCCCTAGCATGATTTTTAAATAGTGTCCAGGCAGCTATACATGTAAAAAAAGATATTTTGGAGCACAATTATAAAACCCCGTCTTATTTTCGGGGACACACAGTATCTAACCGTCCCTAATACAGTTATACAACACTCCATATCTAACCGTCCCCAATACAGTTATACAACACTCCATATCTAACCGTCCCCAATACAGCTAAACAACAAGACACATCTAAC
Source organism: Eleutherodactylus coqui (assembly GCF_035609145.1). Taxonomy (NCBI): domain Eukaryota; kingdom Metazoa; phylum Chordata; class Amphibia; order Anura; family Eleutherodactylidae; genus Eleutherodactylus; species Eleutherodactylus coqui. Next base: position 189,910,368 of record NC_089844.1, on the reverse strand, counting down.
CGTCCCCAATACAGCTAAACAACAAGACACATCTAACCGTCCCCAATACAGCTAAACAACAAGACACATCTAACCGTTCCCAATACAGCTATACAACAGTCCATATCTAACCGTCCCCAATACAGCCATACAACAGTCCATATCTAACCGTCCCCAATACAGCCATACAACAGTCCATATCTAACCGTCCCCAATACAGCCATACAACAGTCCATATCTAACCGTCCCCAATACAGCCATACAACAGTCCATATCTAACCGTCCCCAATACAGCCATACAACAGTCCATATCTAACCGTCCCCAATACAGCCATACAACAGTCCATATCTAACCGTCCCCAATACAGCCATACAACAGTCCATATCTAACCGTCCCCAATACAGCCATACAACAGTCCATATCTAACCGTCCCCAATACAGCCATACAACAGTCCATATCTAACCGTCCCCAATACAGCCATACAACAGTCCATATCTAACCGTCCCCAATACAGCCATACAACAGTCCATATCTAACCGTCCCCAATACAGCCATACAACAGTCCATATCTAACCGTCCCCAATACAGCCATACAACAGTCCATATCTAACCGTCCCCAATACAGCTATACAACACTCCATATCTAACCGTCCCCAATACAGCTATACAACACTCCATATCTAACCGTCCCCAATACAGCTATACAACACTCCGTATCTACCCCCCCTCCCATATCTACCTCCCGTCCCGAATACGCTAAAATAATAAGACTAGAGATGAGCGAGCATACTCGGAAAAGCACTACTCGCTCGAGTAATTTGTTTTATCCGAGTATCGCTGTGCTCGTCCCTGAAGATTCGGGTGCCGCTGTGGCTGACAGGTGAGTCGTAGCGGGGAGCAGGGGAGAGCGGGCGGGAGAGAAAGATCTCCCCTCCGTTCCTCCCCGCTCTCCCCTGCAGCTCCCCGCTCCGTGCCGGCACCCGAATCTTCAGGGATGAGCACAGCGATACTCGGATAAAGCAAATTACTCGAGCGAGTAGTGCTTATCCGAGTACGCTCGCTCATCTCTAAATAAGACACATCTAACTGTCCCCAATACAGTTAAACAATACTCCCCAAATACAGTTATATAACACTCCATATCTAACCGTCCCCAATACAGTTATATAACACTCCATATCTAACCGTCCCCAATACAGTTATATAACACTCCATATCTAAGCATCCCCAATACAGCTATACAACACTCCGTATCTAAGCGTCCCCAATACAGTTATACAACACTCCATATCTAACCGTCCCCAAAACAGTTATACAACACTCCATATCTAACCGTCCCCAATACAGCTATACAATACTCCATATCTAACCGTCCCCAATACACTTATATTATACTCCATACCAAACCCCTTCCCCCAATACAGTTATATAACACTCCATATCTTACCGTCCCCAATACAGTTATATAATACCCAATTTCTAACCCCTCCCAATACACTTATATTATACTCCATACCAAACCCCTTCCCCTAATACAGTTATATAATACTCCATATCTAACCGTCCCCAATACACTTATATTATACTCCATACCAAACCCCTTCCCCTAATACAGTTATATGACAGTCCATAGCTAACCCTCTCCGGTAGATATATGATAGTCGGTATCTAACGAGTCCCCAATACAGTTATATAATAAGACATATCTAGCCCTCTCAGTAAATATATAATAGCACTGTACCCCATCATATACATTTTCTTACCCGTCTTCCTGCTCTTCCGCCATCTTGCTCGAGGTTTGGGTCACCGGTGATGACGTCAGCTCTGCGCCCGCGTTGCCAGGTAACCGCAGTATACCGGAAGTGCCGCAGCCGTTGTGCGCGGCTGTGACAAGGGTTCCCCGTACAGTACCGGCCGCTCCCGGGATGGAGAAGTACCACGTGCTGGAGCTGATCGGGGAAGGCTCCTTCGGTAGAGTCTACAAAGGCAGAAGGAAATGCAGCGCGGAGGTGACACCACCATGCACAGACTGTTATATCCTGACAATAGGGTGACACCACCATGCACAGACTGTTATATCCTGACAATAGGGTGACACCACCATGTACAGACTGTTATATCCTGACAATAGGGTGACAACACCATGTACAGACTGTTATATCATCACAACGGAGTGACACCACCATGTACAGACTGTTATATCATCACAACGGAGTGACACCACCATGTACAGACTGTTATATCATCACAACGGAGTGACACCACCATGTACAGACTGTTATATCATCACAATGGAGTGACACCACCATGTACAGACTGTTATATCATCACAATGGAGTGACACCACCATGTACAGACTGTTTTATTGTGACAACAGGGTGACACCACCATGTACAGACTGTTATATCATGACAACGGAGTGACACAACCATGTACAGACTGTTTTATTGTGACAACAGGGTGACACCACCATGTACAGACTGTTATATCATGACAACGGAGTGACACCACCATGCACAGACTGTTATATCCTGACAATAGGGTGACACCACCATGCACAGACTGTTATATCCTGACAATAGGGTGACACCACCATGCACAGACTGTTATATCCTGACAATAGGGTGACACCACCATGCACAGACTGTTATATCCTGACAATAGGGTGACACCACCATGCACAGACTGTTATATCCTGACAATAGGGTGACACCACCATGCACAGACTGTTATATCCTGACAATAGGGTGACACCACCATGTACAGACTGTTATATCATGACAATAGGGTGACACCACCATGTACAGACTGTTATATCCTGACAATAGGGTGACACCACCATGTACAGACTGTTATATCCTGACAATAGGGTGACACCACCATGTACAGACTGTTATATCCTGACAATAGGGTGACACCACCATGTACAGACTGTTATATCATGACAACGGAGTGACACAACCATGTACAGACTGTTTTATTGTGACAATGGGGTGACACCACCATGCACAGACTGTTATATCCTGACAATAGGGTGACACCACCATGTACAGACTGTTATATCCTGACAATAGGGTGACACCACCATGTACAGACTGTTATATCCTGACAATAGGGTGACACCACCATGTACAGACTGTTATATCATGACAATAGGGTGACACCACCATGTACAGACTGTTATATCCTGACAATAGGGTGACACCACCATGTACAGACTGTTATATCCTGACAATAGGGTGACACCACCATGTACAGACTGTTATATCATGACAACGGAGTGACACAACCATGTACAGACTGTTTTATTGTGACAATGGGGTGACACCACCATGCACAGACTGTTATATCCTGACAATAGGGTGACACCACCATGTACAGACTGTTATATCCTGACAATAGGGTGACACCACCATGTACAGACTGTTATATCCTGACAATAGGGTGACACCACCATGTACAGACTGTTATATCCTGACAATAGGGTGACACCACCATGTACAGACTGTTATACCATGACAACGGGGTGACACCACCATGTACAGACTGTTATATCCTGACAATAGAGTGACACCACCATGCACAGACTTTTATATCCTGACAATAGGGTGACACCACCATGCACAGACTGTTATATCCTGACAATAGGGTGACACCACCATGTACAGACTGTTATATCCTGACAATAGGGTGACACCACCATGTACAGACTGTTATATCATAACGGAGTGACACCACCATGTACAGACTGTTATACCATGACAACGGGGTGACACCACCATGTACAGACTGTTATACCATGATAACAGAGTGACACCACCATGTACAGACTGTTATACCATGACAACGGAGTGACACTACCATGTACAGACTGTTATACCGTGATAACGGGGTGACACCACCATGTACAGACTGTTATACCATGATAACGGAGTGACACCACCATGTACAGACTGTTATACCGTGATAACGGAGTGACACCACCATGTACAGACTGTTATACCGTGACAACGGGGTGACACCACCATGTACAGACTGTTATACCATGATAACGGAGTGACACCACCATGTACAGACTGTTATACCATGACAACGGAGTGACACTACCATGTACAGACTGTTATACCGTGATAACGGGGTGACACCACCATGTACAGACTGTTATACCGTGATAACGGAGTGACACCACCATGTACAGACTGTTATACCGTGATAACGGAGTGACACTACCATGTACAGACTGTTATACCGTGATAACGGGGTGACACCACCATGTACAGACTGTTATACCGTGATAACGGGGTGACACCACCATATACAGACTGGTATAGCATCATAATGGGGTGACACCACCATGTACAGACTGTTATACCGTGATAACGGGGTGACACCACCATATACAGACTGGTATATCATCATAATGGGGTGACACCACCATGTACAGACTGTTATACCATGACAACGGGGGTGACACCACCATGTACAGACTGTTATACCGTGACAACACCATGTACAGACTGCTATATCACGGTGACGGAAGTGACACATTATATAGTGACTGTTATAGCGCAGTGACTGGTGTGACACATTATATAGTGACTGTTATACACTGGATGTCTGGTTTCCTCCATCATGGCCCTTGTGGTTACTTGGGACGTATTTTGTTGCTTTCTCTTATCATGCAGATTGTGGCTCTGAAGTTCATTCCTAAAGTGGGGCGCTCGGAGAAAGAGCTGAATGGCCTGAAGCGAGAGATCCAGATCATGACGGACCTGCAACACCCCAACATTGTGCGCATGCTGGACAGCTGTGAGACTGAACGAGAAGTAAGCAGGGACCCCCGGAGATGGCGATATAAGGGACCGCTTCAGCGCCCAGGACATTGGAGAGAGCTGCAGTACCGAACAACCGTGCTGCAAACAATGTTCTCACCGTTCTGGCTGTTCACAGCAGCTACTCATCAGCTTGTCACAGGGGTCCCGAGCAGCGGACCCCTCCATTCTGCAATAGGTGACTGTGAGAATGGGGGTCCTGTGGTCAACTGTCTACCTCATTGTGTGCCCACTGCCTCCCCCTGCACCAGTGAGGAGATGATTGAATATAGCGGCAGTCATGCGTGTGCAGTGCCGCTCCATTCATCTTCAGTGGGACTACCGGATATGTCAGCCCTCCTGAAATGAAGGGCGTGGCGCCGCATATGTTCACCCGCTACTCACTTCTCCATGTCACTGCAGGTGCAGTGAGCCCACAGGACCCCTGTTCTCAGGATCACTGGTGAGACCCCCATGAATCAGACTCTTATCACCTGTCCTGCGATACCACCTCTTTAAGGCCTTATTCACACATGCACACTTAATATCAGATTTCAATGTGTTTTTTAACATGCATGTAATTTGCGCGCACATTTGTTTGCACAGAAAACCATGCAGCATGCTGTATATTTCTGCACAGTTGCGCATGATTGGCAGTCTCCTCCGAGGTGTGCTACGGTCTCAGACCTCGCCCCTCGTGTTCAGAGGTACTAATGCTTCTCTCGGGTTCCTCAGGTTGTTGTGGTCACAGAATACGCAGAGGGAGAATTATTCCAGATTCTGGAGGATGACGGCAGCTTGTCTGAAGAGTTAGTAAGTACAAGAAAGTATCACTTACTGCAGATTATGTATATAGGGGGCCGCCTGATGAGCGGCAGCAGTAATACCCCTCACATCTGGAATAGGAGGCTGTGTTAGGGAAGATTTTATTTTACATATATTCTGTATGTCTCTATATAATATAATATAATGCATGGCGGGGGGTTGCTTTAATGGGTATTCATGTCTTCTCCTGAAGGTGAGGGACGTGTCCGCCCAACTTGTCTCTGCGTTATACTATCTGCATTCTCACCGGATCCTGCACCGAGACATGAAGCCACAGAACATCTTACTGGGCAAAGATGAGACTGTCAAACTGTGCGACTTCGGGTGAGTAGGCTAGCACAATGGTGACGGGGCTACGGAGATGTCGCAATGTGCATGTGTGTCTAGTGCCAAGATTTGGTTAAGAGCGGCACCAATTGACTGTGATTGGGGGAGGAGGTGTATTCTGGGATCTATATGTGTGAGGGGTACCTCTGTGTGACTCTATGGGAGGGGGGGATCTCTGTGCGTCTCTATGGGAGGGGGGATCTCTGTGCGTCTCTATGGGAGGGGGGGATCTCTGTGCGTCTCTATGGGAGGGGGGGATCTCTGTGCGTCTCTATGGGAGGGGGGGGGGATCTCTGTGCGTCTCTATGGGAGGGGGGGGGGATCTCTGTGCGTCTCTATGGGAGGGGGGGGATCTCTGTGCGTCTCTATGGGAGGGGGGGGATCTCTGTGCGTCTCTATGGGAGGGGGATCTCTGTGCGTCTCTATGGGGGGGATCTCTGTGCGTCTCTATGGGGGGGGGGATCTCTGTGCGTCTCTATGGGGGGGGGGATCTCTGTGCGTCTCTATGGGGGGGGGGATCTCTGTGCGTCTCTATGGGGGGGATCTCTGTGCGTCTCTATGGGGGGGATCTCTGTGCGTCTCTATGGGGGGGATCTCTGTGCGTCTCTATGGGGGGGATCTCTGTGCGTCTCTATGGGGGGGGGGGATCTCTGTGCGTCTCTATGGGCGGGGATCTCTGTGCGTCTCTATGGGCGGGGATCTCTGTGCGTCTCTATGGGGGGGGGATCTCTGTGCGTCTCTATGGGGGGGGGGGATCTCTGTGCGTCTCTATGGGGGGGGGGGATCTCTGTGCGTCTCTATGGGGGGGGGGATCTCTGTGCGTCTCTATGGGGGGGGGGATCTCTGTGCGTCTCTATGGGGGGGGGGATCTCTGTGCGTCTCTATGGGGGGGGGATCTCTGTGCGTCTCTATGGGGGGGGATCTCTGTGCGTCTCTATGGGGGGGGGATCTCTGTGCGTCTCTATGGGGGGGGGATCTCTGTGCGTCTCTATGGGGGGGGGATCTCTGTGCGTCTCTATGGGGGGGGATCTCTGTGCGTCTCTATGGGGGGGGATCTCTGTGCGTCTCTATGGGGGGGGATCTCTGTGCGTCTCTATGGGGGGGGATCTCTGTGCGTCTCTATGGGGGGGGATCTCTGTGCGTCTCTATGGGGGGGGATCTCTGTGCGTCTCTATGGGGGGGGGATCTCTGTGCGTCTCTATGGGGGGGGATCTCTGTGCGTCTCTATGGGGGGGGGGATCTCTGTGCGTCTCTATGGGGGGGGGGATCTCTGTGCGTCTCTATGGGGGGGGGGGATCTCTGTGCGTCTCTATGGGGGGGGGATCTCTGTGCGTCTCTATGGGGGGGGGGATCTCTGTGCGTCTCTATGGGGGGGGGATCTCTGTGCATCTCTATGGGGGGGGGGATCTCTGTGCGTCTCTATGGGGGGGGGATCTCTGTGCGTCTCTATGGGGGGGGGATCTCTGTGCGTCTATATGGGGGGGGGATCTCTGTGCGTCTCTATGGGGGGGGGATCTCTGTGCGTCTCTATGGGGGGGATCTCTGTGCGTCTCTATGGGAGGGGGGTATATCGGTGGGGGACCTCTGTGTATCAGTGGGGGGGGGGACCTCTGTGTATCAGTGGTGGGGGACCTCTGTGTGTCCGTATCAGTGGGGGGGGGGGACCTCTGTGTGTCTGTGTATCATGGGGGGGGACCTCTGTGTGTCTGTGCTTCAGTGGGGGGGACACCTCTGTGTGTCTGTGCATCAGTGGAGGGGGTCCTCTGTGTATTAGTTGGGGGGGACCTCTGTATCAGTGGGGGGGGGACCTCTGTGTGTCTAGATCAGTGGGGGGAGGGGACCTCTGTGTGTGTCTCTATCGGTGGGGGGAGGGGACCTCTGTGTGTGTCTCTATCGGTGGGGGGAGGGGACCTCTGTGTGTCTCTCTATCGGTGGGGGGAGGGACCTCTGTGTGTCTCTCTATCGGTGGGGGGAGGGACCTCTGTGTGTCTCTATATCGGTGGGGGGAGGAACCTCTGTGTGTCTCTCTATCAGTGGGGGGAGGGGACCTCTGTGTCTCTCTATCGGTGGGGGGAGGGGACCTCTGTGTGTCTCTCTATCGGTGGGAGGAGGGACCTCTGTGTGTCTCTCTATCGGTGGGGGGAGGGACCTCTGTGTGTGTCTCTATCGGTGGGGGGAGGGGACCTCTGTGTGTGTCTCTATCGGTGGGGGGAGGGGACCTCTGTGTGTCTCTCTATCGGTGGGGGGAGGGACCTCTGTGTCTCTTTCGGTGGGGGGAGGGACCTCTGTGTGTGTCTCTATCGGTGGGGGGAGGGACCTCTGTGTGTGTCTCTATCGAGGGGGGAGGGACCTCTGTGTGTGTCTCTATCGTGGGGGGAGGGACCTCTGTGTGTGTCTCTATCGGTGGTGGGAGGGACCTCTGTGTGTGTTTCTATCGGTGGGGGGAGGGACCTCTGTGTGTGTCTCTATCGGTGGGGGGAGGGACCTCTGTGTGTGTGTCTCTATCGGTGGGGGGAGGGACCTCTGTGTGTGTCTCTATCGGTGGGGGGGGACCCCTGTGTGTCTCTCTATCGCTGGGGGGAGGGGACCTCTGTGTGTGTCTCTATCGGTGGGGGGAGGGAACTCTGGGTGTCTCTATCGGTGGGGGGAGGGACCTCTGTGTGTGTCTCTATCGGTGGGGGGAGGGACCTCTGTGTGTGTCTCTATCGGTGGGGGGAGGGACCTCTGTGTGTGTCTCTATCGGTGGGGGGAGGGGACCTCTGTGTGTGTCTCTATCGGTGGGGGGAGGGACCTCTGTGTGTGTCTCTATCGGTGGGGGGAGGGACCTCTGTGTGTGTCTCTATCGGTGGGGGGAGGGACCTCTGTGTGTGTCTCTATCCGTGGGGGGAGGGACCTCTGTGTGTGTCTCTATCGGTGGGGGGAGGGACCTCTGTGTGTGTCTCTATCGGTGGGGGGAGGGACCTCTGTGTGTGTCTCTATCGGTGGGGGGAGGGACCTCTGTGTGTGTCTCTATCGGTGGGGGGAGGGACCTCTGTGTGTGTCTCTATCGGTGGGGGGAGGGACCTCTGTGTGTCTCTCTATCGGTGGGGGGAGGGACCTCTGTGTGTCTCTCTATCGGTGGGGGGAGGGACCTCTGTGTGTCTCTCTATCGGTGGGGGGAGGGGACCTCTGTGTGTCTCTCTATCGGTGGGGGGAGGGGACCTCTGTGTGTCTCTCTATCGGTGGGGGGAGGGGACCTCTGTGTGTCTCTCTATCGGTGGGGGGAGGGGACCTCTGTGTGTCTCTCTATCGGTGGGGGGAGGGACCTCTGTGTGTCTCTCTATCGGTGGGGGGAGGGGACCTCTGTGTGTCTCTCTATCGGTGGGGGGAGGGGACCTCTGTGTGTCTCTCTATCGGTGGGGGGAGGGGACCTCTGTGTGTCTCTCTATCGGTGGGGGGAGGGGACCTCTGTGTGTCTCTCTATCGGTGGGGGGAGGGGACCTCTGTGTGTCTCTCTATCGGTGGGGGGAGGGGACCTCTGTGTGTCTCTCTATCGGTGGGGGGAGGGACCTCTGTGTGTCTCTCTATCGGTGGGGGGAGGGACCTCTGTGTGTCTCTCTATCGGTGGGGGGAGGGACCTCTGTGTGTCTCTCTATCGGTGGGGGGAGGGACCTCTGTGTGTGTCTCTCTATCGGTGGGGGGTGGGGATCTCTGTGTGTCTCTATGGGAGGGGGGATCTCTGTGTGTCTTTATGGGAGGGTGGATCTCTGTGTGTCTCTATGGGAGGGGGGATCTCTGTGTGTCTCTATGGGAGGGGGGATCTCTGTGTGTCTCTATGGGAGGGGGGATCTCTGTGTGTCTCTATGGGAGGGGGGATCTCTGTGTGTCTCTATGGGAGGGGGGATCTCTGTGTGTCTCTATGGGAGGGGGGATCTCTGTGTGTCTCTATGGGAGGGGGGATCTCTGTGTGTCTCTATGGGAGGGGGGGATCTCTGTGTGTCTCTATGGGAGGGGGGGATCTCTGTGTGTCTATGGGAGAGGGGATCTCTGTGTCTCTATGGGAGGGGGGATCTCTGTATGGGAGGGGGTATCTCTGTGTCTCTATGGAAGGGGGGATCTCTGTGTGTGTCTCTATGGGAGGGGGGATCTCTGCGTGTCTCTATGGGAGGGGGGATCTCTGTGTGTCTCTATGGGAGGGGGGATCTCTGTGTGTCTCTATGGGAGGGGGGATCTCTGCGTGTCTCTATGGGAGGGGGGATCTCTGCGTGTCTCTATGGGAGGGGCGATCTCTGCGTGTCTTTATGGGGGGGGATCTCTGCGTGTCCCAATGGGGGGGGGATCTCTGCGTGTCCCAATGGGGGGGGGATCTCTGCGTGTCTCTATGGGGGGGGGGATCTCTGCGTGTCTTTATGGGGGGGGGGATCTCTGCGTGTCTCTATGGGGGGGGGATCTCTGCGTGTCTCTATGGGGGGGGGGGATCTCTGCGTGTCTCTATGGGGGGGGGGGATCTCTGTGTGTCTCTATGGGGGGGGGGATCTCTGTGTGTCTCTATGGGGGCGGATCTCTGTGTGTCTCTATGGGGGCGGATCTCTGTGTGTCTCTATGGGGGGGGATCTCTGTGTGTCTCTATGGGAGGGGGGATCTTTGCGTGTCTCTATGGGAGGGGGGATCTCTGTGTGTCTCTATGGGAGGGGGGATCTCTGTGTGTCTCTATGGGAGGGGGGATCTCTGTGTGTCTCTATGGGAGGGGGGATCTCTGTGTGTCTCTATGGGAGGGGGATCTCTGTGTGTCTCTATGGGAGGGGGATCTCTGCGTGTCTCTATGGGAGGGGGATCTCTGCGTGTCTCTATGGGAGGGGGATCTCTGCGTGTCCCTATGGGAGGGGGATCTCTGCGTGTCCCTATGGGAGGGGGATCTCTGCGTGTCTCTATGGGAGGGGGGATCTCTGTGTGTCTATATGGGAGGGGGGATCTCTGTGTGTGTCTATGGGAGGGGGATCTCTGTGTGTCTCTATGGGAGGGAGGTTCTCTGTATGGGAGGGGGGATCTCTGTGTCTCTATGGGAGGGGGGATCTCTGTATGTCTCTTAGGGGGGGCCATCTCTGTGTGTCTCTATGGGAGGGGGGGAACTCTGTATGTCTCTTAGGGGGGGGCGATCTCTGCGTGTCTATATGGGAGGGGGGATCTCTGTGTGTCTCTATGGGATGGGGAATATCTGTGTCTCTATGGGAGGGGGGCTCTCTGTGTGTGTCTCTATGGGAGGGGGATCTCTGTGTGTCTCTATGGGAGTGGGGATCTCTGTGTGTCTCTATGGGAGGGGGGATCTCTGTGTGTCTCTGGGAGGGGGGATCTCTGTGTGTCTCTATGGGAGGGGGGATCTCTGTCTGTCTCTATGGGGGGGGGATCTCTGTGTGTCTCTATGGGGGGGGATCTCTGTGTGTCTCTATGGGAGGGGGATCTCTGTGTGTCTCTATGGGAGGGGGGATCTCTGGGTGTCTCTATGGGAGGGGGGATCTCTGCGTGTCTCTATGGGAGGGGGGATCTCTGCGTGTCTCTATGGGAGGGGGGATCTCTGCGTGTCTCTATGGGAGGGGGGATCTCTGCGTGTCTCTATGGGAGGGGGGATCTCTGCGTGTCTCTATGGGAGGGGGGATCTCTGCGTGTCTCTATGGGAGGGGGGATCTCTGCGTGTCTCTATGGGAGGGGGGATCTCTGCGTGTCTCTATGGGAGGGGGGATCTCTGCGTGTCTCTATGGGAGGGGGGATCTCTGCGTGTCTCTATGGGAGGGGGGATCTCTGCGTGTCTCTATGGGAGGGGGGATCTCTGCGTGTCTCTATGGGAGGGGGGATCTCTGCGTGTCTCTATGGGAGGGGGGATCTCTGCGTGTCTCTATGGGAGGGGGGATCTCTGCGTGTCTCTATGGGAGGGGGGATCTCTGCGTGTCTCTATGGGAGGGGGGATCTCTGCGTGTCTCTATGGGAGGGGGGATCTCTGCGTGTCTCTATGGGAGGGGGGATCTCTGCGTGTCTCTATGGGAGGGGGGATCTCTGCGTGTCTCTATGGGAGGGGGGATCTCTGCGTGTCTCTATGGGAGGGGGGATCTCTGCGTGTCTCTATGGGAGGGGGGATCTCTGCGTGTCTCTATGGGAGGGGGGATCTCTGCGTGTCTCTATGGGAGGGGGGATCTCTGCGTGTCTCTATGGGAGGGGGGATCTCTGCGTGTCTCTATGGGAGGGGGGATCTCTGCGTGTCTCTATGGGAGGGGGGATCTCTGCGTGTCTCTATGGGAGGGGGGATCTCTGCGTGTCTCTATGGGAGGGGGGATCTCTGCGTGTCTCTATGGGGGGTGGGGATCTCTGCGTGTCTCTATGGGAGGGGGGATCTCTGCGTGTCTCTATGGGAGGGGGGATCTCTGCATGTCTCTATGGGGGGTGGGGATCTCTGTGTGTGTCTCTATCGGTGGGGGGAGGGGATCTCTGTGTGTGTCTCTATCGGTGGGGGGAGGGGATCTCTGTGTGTGTCTCTATCGGTGGGGGGAGGGGACCTCTGTGTGTGTCTCTATCGGTCGGGGGAGGGGACCTCTGTGTGTGTCTCTATCGGTGGGGGGAGGGGACCTCAGTGTGTGTCTCTATCGGTGGGGGGAGGGGACCTCTGTGTGTGTCTCTATCGGTGGGGGAAGGGGACCTCTGTGTGTGTGTCTCTATCGGTGGGGGGAGGGGACCTCTGTGTGTGTCTCTATCGGTGTGTGGGGGGGGGGACAGCTCTTTGTGTGTCCCGTTATCGGTCGGGGCCCCCCCATCCGTATGTGTCTCTATATCGGCGCAGGACCCTCTGTGTGTGTCCCTATATCGGTGGGGGCCCTCTGTGTGTGTCTCTATCGGTGGGCGGAGGGGACCTCTGTGTGTGTCTCTCGGTGGGGGGAGGGGACCTCTGTGTGTGTCTCTCGGTGGGGGGAGGGGACCTCTGTGTGTGTCTCTCGGTGGGGGGAGGGGACCTCTGTGTGTGTCTCTCTCGGTGGGGGGAGGGGACCTCTGTGTGTGTCTCTCTCGGTGGGGGGAGGGGACCTCTGTGTGTGTCTATATGGGTGGGGGGAGGGGACCTCTGTGTGTGTCTCTATCGGTGGGGGGAGGGGACCTCTGTGTGTGTCTCTATCGGTGGGGGGAGGGGACCTCTGTGTGTGTCTCTATCGGTGGGGGGAGGGGACCTCTGTGTGTGTCTCTATGGGTGGGGGGAGGGGACCTCTGTGTGTGTCTCTATCGGTGGGGGGAGGGGACCTGTGTGTGTGTGTGTGTCTCTATCGCTGGGGGGGACACCTCTGTGTCGGTGCGTGGGGGGGGGACCCTCTGTGTGTGTCTTTATCGGTGACGGGGGGGACCTCTCTGTGTGTGTGTGTCTATATATGTGGCGGGGGGAACCTCTGTGTGTGTCCGTATATCGGTGGAGGAGGACCTCTCAGTGTGTGTCTCTATCGGTGTGGGGGAGGGGACCTCTGTGTGTGTCTCTATCGGTGGGGGGAGGCACCTCTGTGTGTGTCTCTGTCGGTGGGGGGAGGCACCTCTGTGTGTGTCTGTATATAGGTGTGGGGGGGACCTGTGTGTGTCTGTATTTAGGTGTGGGGGGGACCTGTGTGTGTCTGTATATAGGTGTGGGGGGGACCTGTGTGTGTCTGTATATAGGTGTGGGGGGGACCTGTGTGTGTCTGTATATAGGTGTGGGGGGGACCTCTGTGTTTCTGTATATCGGTGCGGGGGGACCTCTATGTGTCTGTATATCTATGCGGGGGGGACCTCTGTGTATCTGTATATTGGTGGCGGGGAGACCTCTGTGTATCTGTATATTAGTGGCGGGGGGACCTCTCTGTATCTGTATATTGGTGGGGGGGGGGACCCTCTGTGTGTCTGTATATCGGTGGGGGGGGGACCTCTGTTTGTCTGTATATCGGTGGGGGCACACTTCCGTGCGTGTCTCTATATCGGCAGGGGGGGCGGACACCTCTGTGTGTGCCCCTATATCGGCAGGGGGGGCAGACACCTGTGTGTGTCCCTATATTGGTGGGGGGTGCGGACACCTCTGTTTGTGTCCCTATATCGGCGGGGTGGGGCAGACAGCTCTGTGTGTGTCTATATATCGGCGGGGGACCCTCTGTGTGTGTCCCTATATCGGTGGGGGCCCTCTGTGTGTTTCTCTATCGGTGGAGGGAGGGAACCTCTGTGTGTCTCTCTATCGGTGGAGGAAGGGAACCTCTGTGTGTCTCTCTATCGGTGGAGGGAGGGAACCTCTGTGTGTCTCTCTATTGGTGGGGGGAGGGGACCTCTGTGTGTCTCTCTATCGGTGGGGGGAGGGGACCTCTGTGTGTCTCTCTATCGGTGGGGGGAGGGGACCTCTGTGTGTCTCTCTATCGCTGGGGGGAGGGGACCTCTGTGTGTCTGTCTATCGCTGGGGGGAGGGGACCTCTGTGTTTCTGTCTATCGCTGGGGGGAGGGGACCTCTGTGTGTCTCTCTATCGCTGGGGGGGGGGGCGGACAGCTCTGTGTGTGTCCCTTTATTGGTGGGGGCAACACCTCTGTGTGTGTCTCTATATCGGCGCGGGACCCTCTGTGTGTGTCTCTGTCGGTGGGGGGAGGCACCTCTGTGTGTGTCTCTGTCGGTGGGGGGAGGCACCTCTGTGTGTGTCTCTGTCGGTGGGGGGAGGCACCTCTGTGTGTGTCTCTGTCGGTGGGGGGAGGCACCTCTGTGTGTGTCTCTGTCGGTGGGGGGAGGCACCTCTGTGTGTGTCTCTGTCGGTGGGGGGAGGCACCTCTGTGTGTGTCTCTGTCGGTGGGGGGAGGCACCTCTGTGTGTGTCTCTGTCGGTGGGGGGAGGCACCTCTGTGTGTGTCTCTGTCGGTGGGGGGAGGCACCTCTGTGTGTGTCTCTGTCGGTGGGGGGAGGCACCTCTGTGTGTGTCTCTGTCGGTGGGGGGAGGCACCTCTGTGTGTGTCTCTGTCGGTGGGGGGAGGCACCTCTGTGTGTGTCTCTGTCGGTGGGGGGAGGCACCTCTGTGTGTGTCTCTGTCGGTGGGGGGAGGCACCTCTGTGTGTGTCTCTGTCGGTGGGGGGAGGCACCTCTGTGTGTGTCTCTGTCGGTGGGGGGAGGCACCTCTGTGTGTGTCTCTGTCGGTGGGGGGAGGCACCTCTGTGTGTGTCTCTGTCGGTGGGGGGAGGCACCTCTGTGTGTGTCTCTGTCGGTGGGGGGAGGCACCTCTGTGTGTGTGTGTCTCTGTCGGTGGGGGGAGGCACCTCTGTGTGTGTGTGTCTCTGTCGGTGGGGGGAGGCACCTCTGTGTGTGTGTGTCTCTGTCGGTGGGGGGAGGCACCTCTGTGTGTGTGTGTCTCTGTCGGTGGGGGGAGGCACCTCTGTGTGTGTGTGTCTCTGTCGGTGGGGGGAGGCACCTCTGTGTGTGTGTGTCTCTGTCGGTGGGGGGAGGCACCTCTGTGTGTGTGTGTCTCTGTCGGTGGGGGGAGGCACCTCTGTGTGTGTGTGTGTGTCTCTGTCGGTG